>NC_064624.1:208668076-208975576 GCF_023898315.1 Schistocerca nitens
TTTGTTTCTGCCATTGGCTATTTTATCCACATTTAATATAAGTTTGCAAGTATCCCGTCAGAGTGCACTAGACTACAGTAACATAACAGTACTACCATCTAGCGAGAGTTTCGTAAGTGATTCAAGGACAAAACGCACGAAATTTGTCCCATTACTTTACTTTCCTTGCTTGCTGATGCTGACTGCTTTTGTTGATATCGTGTGATATTAGCAAGTTTCTTTTTCGGAGTGTATTTTGCAAGACTTTAGTGAGTTGTACTTGCACAAGACCTGTAACGTCACCAAAACATCACAGTATCGTCATGGGAACTCGTAAACTTCGAGCTTTGGAGGTAAACCGCAATAAACGCCTTAAGTTTAGAACTGAAAACACTGAAAATATTAAGCAGCCGCAAAGTTAAAAACGCGTCTTTTCATATGATTTGTTGCAAAGTGTCGGAAAATGTAATGATGACGTTTAGAAACACTAACCAAAGATTTTAACACGAAGTTAGCTTCTAATGATATTTAATACCTGATTATAGAAGATACAGTACGTAAAATTAAGGGTAGAGAGTGATATGCCCACCCCCCCCCTCCCCCTGAATTCTTAGTTGTTTATGTCAGACTAATCTGTAGCGTAACCCTAGGTCTATGTTGGCTCCGATCGATAAATACCGCAGCCTTCCCAAGTATAGAAACCACGAGCCGCGCCTGACAAAAGCAAAACGAGGATAATGGAATGTAGTCGAATTAAGTCGGGTGATAGTGAGTTAATTAGATTAGGAAATCAGACACTTGAAGTAGTAAATGAGTTTTGCTATTTGGGGAGCAAAATAACTGATGATGATGATCGAAGTAGAGAGGACATAAAATGTAGACTGGCAATGGCAAGGAAAGCGTTTCTGAGAAAGAGAAATTTGTCATCATCGAGTATAGATTTAAATGTCAGGAAGTCGTTTCTGAAAGTACTTATATGGAGTCTAGCCATGTATGGAAGTGAAACGTGGACGATAAATAGTTTGGACAAGAAGAGAATAGAATCTTTCGAAATGTGGTGCTACAGAAGAATGCTGAAGATTAGATGGGTAGATCACATAACTAATGAGGAGGTATTGAATAGAATTGGGGGGGGGGGGGGGGGAAGAGGTGTTTGTGGCACAACTTGACTACAAGAAGGGATCGGTTGGTAGAACACGTTTTGAGGCATCAAGGAATCACCAATTTAGTATTGGAGGGCAGCGTGGAGGGTAAAAATCGTAGAGGGAGACCAAGAGATGAATACACTAAGCAGATTCAGAAGGATGTAGGTTGCAGTAGGTACTGGGAGATGAAGAAGCTTGCACAGGATAGAGTAGCATGGAGAGCTGCATCAAACCAGTCTCAGGACTGAAGACCACAACAACCACAACAACCACAACAACCACAACAACAACAACGCGATCTCACACTATTCGCAAAACTCCGGTACACCGTAACATGACCTCCTCTGGACTCCACTATTGGCACTACACACGGTTACAGTTATCGCTCTCGAGCCGTTCGCGAAAGGCAAGCCGCTCCATCGGATTGCCACCGCAGGGTGCAGCTGGATTAATCACTGCAAATCACTCCCTTCCTGTCATCCACCGGTCAATGGCGTCTACACAGTGTGTTTCAAAACTAACCAACTTTGAAAATTCATACAAATTAATTTGTAGTACCTACAGAAGTGATTGTAGTGTCAATCTGTAGGGAAATACATAGAGTTTTCTCTCGCGTCGTTCGCTAGTGCCGAATCGGACCGTAAGGAGCGCTAGCGGCAGTTGCGTTGAAGATGGCTGCCTTGGCTGGACCCGAGCGCGGTAGCTGTGTGTTTTGGTTTGAAGAACGGAAGTCTGCGACGACACTTCTGCGTCCGTACAGAGTACGTTAAAGGAATGTCCACCCTCGTGTAATCGATTCAACATATCCGCACAGAAATCCTTGCGAGCAATTTTATCAATGTCTTTTATTG
This sequence comes from Schistocerca nitens, assembly GCF_023898315.1. NCBI lineage: Eukaryota > Metazoa > Arthropoda > Insecta > Orthoptera > Acrididae > Schistocerca > Schistocerca nitens. Next base: position 208,670,052 of record NC_064624.1, read on the forward strand.
CTTGTGCGACCGTCAATCTGCACAGTTTCAAATGCAAACGGTTTCTCAACACACGCCAAACACTCGTATGTGGGATTTACAGTTCGCGATTTTTTCGACATGCCATGTACAGAGTATGTCTCGTAAGAGCCGTCAGAAGCGTTCTGTTGTTTCGACACACACTTTTAATTTGGTTTTTGCGTTGTATAATAGGAGTCACCCCGAACAAATACTGCCCATCGCGCGTTTCGTACACCGCTTCGATTTCATAGGCCTACAGTTTATGAGTAGTTGAATTGTTTTGTAGAAACACGGTGCTCGGTAAGACACGGGAAGTCATCAGATCGTCCAAGCACATCTGACGAGGTCGTTGAGCGAGTGAGACAACGTTCTGCCAACAGAACTACGAAACTGACTCGGCGTGCATCTCGCTAACCGAAAATCCCACATGCGACTGTGTTGAGAAACCGTTCGCATTTGAAACCGTACAGACTGACGGTCGTACAAGCAATAAAAGACGCTGATAAAAATTGCTCCCAAAAATTTCTGTGCGGATATGTTAAATCGATTAGACGAGAACGAACATCTCCTGCACAAAATCATCTTTTCTGACGAGTCGACTTTTCACTTATGGCAAGGTTAACACACACAACTGTGGGATTCGGGGCAGTGAAAATCCGCATCAAACATTGCAACATGTTCGTGATAGCACTAAACCGAACGTTTTTTGTGCATTGAGCAAGAATAAAGTGTACGGCCCTTTTTTCTCCTTTACAAAAACGTTAAGGCTATAGTGTACCTGGATATGTTATAACAATTTTTAACAACACAGATCGTTGCCGGCCGCGGTGGCCGAGCGGTTCTAGGCGCTTCAGTCCGGAACCGCGCGCCTGCTACGGTCGCAGGTTCGAATCTTGCCTCGGGCATGGATGTGTGTGATGTCCTTAGGTTAGTAAGGTTTAAGTATTTTCTAAGTCTAGGCGACTGATGATCTCCGATGTTGAGTCCCATAGTGCTCAGAGCCATTTGAGCCAACACACATCGTTAAGGATGACCGAGAACGAAATGTTTACTTCGTGCAAGACGGTGCACCTCCCCACTACCTGGCTGACGTCCGGAATTTCCTCTGTGACGGCTTTCCAGGTCAATGGATCGGCCATAATGCACCAATTGCATGTCGCCCCACGTTCCCCAGACCTGACACCATTTTTTTTAATGGCAATTCATGACGGATATCGTGTTTGTACCTCCTGTGCCGACTCCTCTACCTGAACTCTGAGCAAAAATTTACGCCGCCACTGAGCAAGTTACACCTGCAATGCTGCAGCGTGTTTGGGAAGAAATTTACTTCTGGTGGGATGTGTGCAGGATAACCAAGGGAAGCCACCTACAACATATTTAAGTTAAAAAACCTTGATGTAACAAGTTTCTTTGTATGACCATCCGCCGCAGCAAGCATATAAATACTTGTTATGTAAATAAAACTGCCTTTTCCCGCTGCTAGTTATTTTATTTATCCCACACGCGTTTCGCCTTCTCCTGTTCTAAGGCATCATCAGTGGGATCTATAACGATACAGATTTAGATTATCAAACAGTTCACTTCGCGATTTTTTTTTTGTAAAAATGTAATTACTTCCGATTTCCTGATCTGCATTTTTCATCAAAAAGTCGCGAAGTGAACTGTTTAATAATCTAAAATATAACAAAACTGTATCATTATAGATCAAACTGATGATGCCTTTGGACAGAAGAAGGCGAAACGCGTGTGGGATAAATAAAGTAACTAGCAGCAGGTAAAGGCAGTTTTATTTACAAAACAAGTAAACATTGATGTGTTTCCTTGGAAAATAAGCACTAAACCCAGGTCTATACCTTCTTGCAATAAATTTATATGAAATTTTGAAGTTGTATAGTCCTTTTTGAAACACACTGTACATCATTTCCAGTGTCGCTTAGCTTTTCGTACAGCCGGGTGTGGCTTATGAGGCGGTCTTCGACCACTTATCGCCACTCTTTACAACTCCCTACGCACCGTCATTCCGGTGACTGCACTGTTAATGACACTTCCTGACGTCATGCTATTTTTTATAGCCACGCTCTGCTTTTCAGTTTCGCAGTCTGATCACCAATAATCGACTTGGACACCGTCAAGAGAATTGAAAGTGGCTCAGCTGACAGAGCCATTCAGCTGTTTCGGCTTCCGTACAGAGAACACTGGCGGGTCCGTATCTCGTGACACGAAGTGTCCGGATACTTTTGATCCGATACTGTACAGCCCACTTCACTGTCCTGAATTAATTCACTGGTGGAGGTCCAGATAACCGCCTGGTACCGGCTACACACCCTCTCACCCTCTACAGCGTTCCACAGAGACGGCTGTCATCTTTCACGTAGATGGCCAAAATTTTCTCTGGCGAGCTTATGTCCTCTAGGTACACCAAGTGACCTTTAAATCATGGTGCTTCTGTAAGATGTACTTTAAAAATGGATTACGAACAGTTTCGATCGCAGTTAAACATTTACTTCATTGGTTACCGTTTCGGTAAGTACGTGAACATCCTCAGACACGTAAACCACGATAGCAGGCGGTAGTGGTGAACGGAGGAGGTGTTGTAACTGCGCAAGCACCAACGCCAGCTTCCGCAGTTGACGTTCGTTTAGTTAAGACACCTCCTCCGTTCACCGCTACCGCCTGCTGTCGTGGTTCACGTGTCTGAGGAAGGTCACGTACTTACCGAAACTGTAAGCAGTGAAGTAAATGTTTCACTGCGATCGAAACTCTTCGTAATCCATTTTCAAAGCACTTTTAGACAGATCGCTGTTCCTCCGCGAGAAATGTTCTCTCAAATTTTTTGTAAAACGCATTTTGAGAATTTCATATTCTAATATCTACCTATTTTCGTAGTACCGAATAAACAGTGGCCTGAACTGAGATGCGAGCAAGCGGGTTTGAGCTCTTTGTTTGTGGCTTAATTGCCTTGGTCCACTTTGCATAGCCCAGCCACGTCCCTCCCCCTCCCCCCTACACACACACACACACACACACACACAAACACACACACACACACACACACACACACACACACACACTTGCGTTCCAGCTCCACACAACACACAAGAAGGCCTCTTGTGTATTTGCTGCGGCTCTGTGAGTGCGTGCGCGGTGTGTACGTGCGTCCCCTTTGCCGCGACACGCACACACGTGTGCGTGGCAGGCCCGTACGCAGCTGCGTAGAAACAAACACGGCCGTTTTTTGTCGCCCGCCGCTCTTAGTCGGTTTCAGAGACGGCGTCCGGATGGCGGCTTCGCTGCTGAACACCGAAGTCTGACGCATGTGGGTAACAGCGACGCACACTTGCTTCAGGTGTCCAATCAACGAGCGTAATACCAATGCTTAACCCACACCAGCAAGGCACAACTAGAATCTGTCAGCTTACACAATTTCTAGGGATGTGACCTGCAACCACCACAAAAGCTTTGGGTAACAGAGGCAGCACACTTCGCTTTATAGGTACACTACTGGCCATTAAAATAGCTACACCAAGAAGAAATGCAGATGATAAGCGGGTATTCAGTGGACAAATATATTATACTAGAACTGACATGTGATTACATTTTCACGCAATTTCGGTGCATAGATCCTGAGAAATCAGTACCCAGAACAACCACCTGTGCCCGCAATAACGGCCTCGATACGCCTGGGCATTGAGTCAAACAGAGCTCGGATGGCGTGTACAGGTACAGCTGCCCATGCAGCTTCAACACGATACCACAGTTCATCGAGAGTAGTGACTGGCGTATAGTGACGAGCCAGTTGCTCGGCCACCATGGACCAGACGTTTTCAATTGGTGAGAGATCTGGAGAATGTGCTGGCCAGGGCAGCAGTCGAACATTTTCTGTATCCAGAAAGGCCCGTACAGGACCTGCAACATGCGGTCGTGCATTATCCTGCTGAAATGTAGGGTTTCGCAGGGATCGCATGAAGGGTAGAGCCACGGGTCGTAACACATCTGAAATGTAACGCCCACTGTTCAAAGTGCCGTCAATGCGAACGAGAGGTGACCGAGTCCTGTAACCAATGGCACCCCATACCATCACGCCGGGTGATGCGCCAGTATGGCGATGACGAATACACGGTTCCAATGTGCGTTCACCGCGATGTCGCCAAACACGGATGCGACCATCGTGATGCTGTAAACAGAACTTGGATTCATCCGAAAACATGACGTTTCGCCATTCGTGTACCCAGGTTCGTCGTCGAGTATCCCATCGCAAGCGCTCCTGTGTGTGATGCGACGTGAAAGGTAACCGCAGCCACGGTCTCCGAGCTGATAGTCCGTGCTGCTGCAAACGTCGTCGAACTGTTCGTGCAGATGGTTGTCGTGTTGCAAACGTCCCCATCTGTTGACTCAGGGATCGAGACGTGGCTGCACGATCCGTTACAGCCGTGTGGATAAGATGCCTGTCATCTCGATTGCTAGTGATACGAGGCCGTTGGGATCCAGCACGGCGTCCCGTATTACCCTCCTGAACCCACCGATTCCATGTTCTGCTAACAGTCATCGGATCTCGACCGACGCGAGCAGCAATGTCGCGATACGATAAACCGCAACCGCGATAGGCTACAATCCGACCTTTATCAAAGTCGGAAACGTGAAGGTACGCATTTCTCCTCCTTACACGAGGCATCACAACAACGTTTCACCAGGCAACGCCGGTCAACTGCTGTTTGTGTATGAGACATCGGCTGGAAACTTTCCCCGTGTCAGCACGTTGTAGGTGTCGCCACCGGCGCCAACCTTGTGTGAATGCTCTGAAAAGCTAATCATCTGCATATCACAGCATCTTCTTCTGTCGGTTAAATTTCGCGTCTGTAGCACGTCATCTTCGTGGTGTAGCAATTTTAATGGCCAGTAGTGTATTATACAACGGAAAAGCAATCGTTCTACGAAGGGGAGAGTATGCAAATGAGCCGTGCGACGCAGCTCAGAATATTGTTGAAATCGCCGGGATCCGTACCACGTGAGACTAACATAGGATATTGAACGTATTCAGAGAAGGGTAGAACGAATGGTGATTGGTCTCTCTGATCCGTAGGAGACTGTCACAGAGACGTTTAAAAAACCGAGCTGGCAGATACCTTGTAAGACAGGCGGAAAGTATTCCGAGAAACCGTATTTACGAACTTTCAAGAACAAGGACTCCTGAAATAGAAAACCACCCCCGATGCACCGCTCGCATAGGGATCGTGAAAATTAAAATAATACCAGCACGCCCACACGCATTTACACGATCCCTCCTCCAGCGCCCCCATACGTGTATGGAACGGGAGAAAGCGATAGCAGGTGATTGAATAACCTCTGTCCCCAACTTAGATTTCATTAACGAAATGTTTCTGGTACTGGTCAATGTAAAGTCTTCGAACGACGAAAGAAAAAAAAATATCAACTTAACAGTCAAGAAGGAGAGAGGCTAAAGCAGTGAAGTAAAATTTGTACCGCGGTTGGGATTTCAACCCGTATGTCCTGCTTACAAAGCTACTACACCACAGTAACAATGCGACCAGCACATCTGCACGCACTAATCTTGTCCAATGCCGTGCCTTACATGAACTTCACGTTAGGCGGCTGTGGCACAGATGTTAATTCAGTACTTCCGTTTCTATTCTAATCAAACCAGTTTCACGCTCTTATGTCTCCAGGAAAATTGAATTCCTTCACATAAAAAAAAAATTGTGTGATTCACCAAAACTGTGGAACATTGTGAAAGTGAAGTATTTACGTTACAAAATAATTGAAATATGTCCCTTATTCAGAAAATTTAGTATCGAACACACAAACAGTTATGAAAGCAACGCCACCGTAACGTGGAAGTATAGCGCGTTGCCTAATGTAGTCCGAGTGATGTACTGCAAAAAATACGACGCTTCATGTTAATGAATGCTTATATTACAATATTACGGCGTATTAAATTAAAGGAAGTTCAGCGTTGATGTTTATTGATAGCAGAATCAAAATGGTTCAAATGGCTCTGAGCACTATGGGGCTCAACTGCTGTGGTCATAAGTCCCCTAGAACTTAGAACTACTTAAACCTAACTAACCTAAGGACATCACACACATCGATGCCCGAGGCAGGATTCGCATGTGCGACCGTAGCGGTCTGGCGGTTCCAGACTGCAGCGCCCAGAACCGCACGGCCACTTCGGCTGGCAAGAAAAGCAAAACGAGGATAGTGGAATGTAGTCTAATTACATCAGGCGATGCTGAGGGAGTTAGATTAGGAAATGACATATGTGAAGTAGTAAATGACTTTTCCTACTTTGCGTGCAACGTAACTGATGGTGGTCGAAGTAGAGAAGGCATAAAGTGTAGACTGGCTATAGCAATAAAAGCGTTCCTGAACAATATAAATGTGTTAACATCGGTTTAAGTGTCAGGAAGTTTTTTCTGAAAGTATGTGTGTGGAGTGCAGCCATGTATGGAAGTGAAACATGGAAACAAATTGTTTGGACAAGAAGAGAATAGAAGCTTTGGAAATGTGGTGCTACAGAAGAATGCTGAAGATTAGATTGGTTGATCACATAACTAACGAGGAGATATTGAATAGGATTGGGGAGAAGAGAAGTTTGTGGCACAACTTGACTAGAAGAAGGGATCGGTTGGTAGGACAAGTTCTGAGGCATCAAGGCATCACCAATTTAGTATTGGAGGGCAGCGTGGAGGGTAAAAATGGTAGAGGGAGACCAAGAGATCAATACACTAAGCAGATTCAGAAGGATGTGCGTTGCAGTAGGTACTGGGAGATGAAGAAGCTTGCACAGGATAGAGTAGCATGGAGAGCTGCATCAAACCTGTCTCAGGATTGAAGACGAAGACAACAACAACAACAACAACAACAACAACAACGTCTGTGTATGGCATTTTCAGCGGTCGCAATCTCTTTACATTCTCATATTCTCCTATTTCATTTTATAACAATTGTTATTTTTCTGATGTTCATTCCTCTGGAACATTTTTGAGATCGTCCGGAAACATTCGAAACAGAGAAAATCGGAACGCAGCGAGCATCGGGCGAATGCAGCGACATTTATTCGTACGAATTTCACTCGGCTAAAGACACGTCGTTGCCGCAGCTGAAGATTTCATGCGCTGGCAGTAATTTCGCGGTAAACCACGCAGAAATCACTTTTCCGAAAACTGACGCCTGCAGTTGATGATGAATCCAAATACACTAGAGGAATTTCTAATAAATTTTCACATTTATTCATGTTTTTTTCTTTTTGTTATACGTTCACCACACATAATATTCGTATACGATTAAGGACAACGTTATTTCAATGTACACTGGAAAACATTTGTGTAGTAATCGTCTACAGACACGTGTTGATAAACGACAAATAGAAGTGATTCACATCTACATGGATACTCTGCAAATCACATTTCTCTGGCAGAGGGTTCGTCGAACCACCTTCACAATTCTCTATTATTTCAATCCCGTATAGCGCGCGGAGACAACGAACACCCGTGCCTTTCTATTCGAGCTCTGAATTCCATTATTTTATCGTTGTGATCGTTTCTCCCTAGACAGGTCGGCGTCAACAAAATATCTTACCATTCGGAGGAGAAAGTCGGTGGTTGGAAATCCGTCAGAAGATTGCTGCGCAACGAAGAACGCCTTAGTTGTAATGATGTCCACCACAAATCCTCTATATTGTCATTCACACACTCTCCCCCTATATCGCGGTAATACAAAACGTGCCGCCCTTCTTTGAACTTTTTCGATATAGACCGTCAGTGATATCTGGTAAGGATCCCACACCGCGCAGCAGTATTCTAAAAGAGGACGGACAAGCACAGTGTAGGCAGTCTGCTTAGTAGACCTGTTACGTTTTCAAAGTGTCCTGCCAATAATACTCAGTCTTTGGTTAGCCTTCCCCAAAACGTTTTCTGTGTGTTCTTTCAAATTTAAGTTGTTCGCAATTGTAGTTCCTTGGTATTTAGTTGAATTTACGGCTTTCACATTTTATTGATTTATCGTGTAACCGAAGTTTAACGGATTCCTTTTACCACTCATGTGAATGACGTCACAATTTTCGTTATTTATTGTCAATTTTTCGCACGTTACAGGTATCTTTTCTAATGCAATTTGTTTTGACCTTCCGATGGCTTTACTAGTCGATAAACGACAGCGTCCTCTTCAAACAAGCTAAGACGGCTGTCAGGTTGTTTCCCAACACGTTTATATACACTACTGGCCAATAAAATTGCTACACCACGAAGACGACGTGCTACAGACTCGAAATTTAACCGACAGGAAGAAGATGCTTTGATATGCAAATGATTAGCTTTTCAGAGTATTCACACAAGGTTGGCGCCGGTGGCGACACCTACAACGTGCGGACACGAGGAAAGTTCCCAACCGATTTCTCATACACAAACAGCAGTTGACCGGCGTTGCCTGGTGAAACGTTGTTGTGACGCCTCGTGTAAGGAGGAGAAATGCTTACCATCACGTTTCCGACTTTGATAAAGGTCGGATTGTAGCCTATCGCGATTGCGGTTTATCGTATCGCGACATTGCTGCTCGCGTTGGTCGAGATCCAATGACTGTTAGCAGAATATGGAATCGGTGGGTTCAGGAGGGTAATACGGAACGCCGTGCTGGATGCCAACGGCCTCGTATCACTAGCAGTCGAGATGACAGGCATCTTATCCGCACGGCTGTAACGGATCGTGCAGCCACGTCTCGATCCCCGAGTCAACACAGGGGGACGTTTGCAAGACGACAACCATTTGCACGAACAGTTCGACGACGTTTGCAGCAGCACGGACTATCAGCTCGGAGACCGTGGCTACGGTTACCCTTGACGCAGCATCACAGACAGGAGCGCCTTCGGTGGTGTACTCAACGACGAACCTGGGTGCACGAATAGCAAAAAGTCATTTTTTCGGATGAATCCAGGTTCTGTTTACAGCATCACGATGGTCGCACCCGCGTTTGGCGACATCGCCATACTGGCGTATCACCCGACGTTATGGTGTGGGGTGCCATTGGTTACACCTCTCGGTCACCTCTTGTTCGCATTGATGGCAGTTTGAACAGTGGACGTTACATTTCAGATGTTACGACCCGTGGCTCTACCCTTCATTTGGTCCCTGTGAAACCCTACATTTCAGCAGGATAATGCACGACCGAACGTTGCAGGTCCTGTACGGGCCTTTCTGGATGCAGAAAATGTTCGACTGCTGCCCTGGCCAGCAGATTCTCCAGATCTCTCACCAACTGAAAACGTCTGGTCAATGGTGGCCGAGCAACTGGCTCGTCACAATACACCCGTCACTACTCTCGATGAACTGTGGTATCGTGTTGAAACTGCATGGTCAGGTGTACCTGTACACTCCATCCGAGCTCTGTTTGACTCAATGCCCAGGCGTATCAAGGCCGTTATTCCGGCCAGAGGTGGTTGTTCTGGGTACTGATTTCTCAGGATCTCTGCACCCAAGTAGCGTGAAAATGTAATCACATGTCAGTTCTAGTATAATCTATTTGTCCAATGAATACGCGTTTGTCATCTGCATTCCTTCTTGGTGTAGCAATTTTAATGGCCAGTAGTGCAGATAAGGAAAGCAAAGGGCCTATAACACTACCTTGGGGAGCAGCGCCAGCAATCACTTCTGATTTACTCGGCGACTTTCCGTCAATTGCTACGAACTGTGACCCCTCTGACAGGAAATCACGAATCCGGACTATATTCCACACGAACGCAATGTCACTACAAGCAGCTTGTGTGGTACAGTGTCAAAAGCCTTGTGGAAATTCAGATATACGTAATCAATTTGAAATCCCTTGTCAATACACTCAACACTTCGTGCGAATGAAGAGCTAGTTGTGTTTCACAGGAATGATGTTGTCTAAATCCGTGTTGACTGTGTGTCAATAGTTTTCTTCACGGCAGTTCATAATTTTCGAACACAATGTCGGGTTTCGAACACCGGTCGGCACCAGTGTGAAGCCGCTGCGGTGTGAACTGTGTCACCGCCTCAGTCGCACCATTTACTCGCTCTCGAGCATATTGAGTTCCTCGGAAACTCTGACCTTAGTTTTCTCAGGAATGGACGGTTATCTACCGATAAGCGGAGACACGTGGTCGCTTATATTGATTCGTCTTCCACTGAGCGAACTCCCTGGGAAGTCGGGTTATGGCACTTGCCGTGTTCAACTCGTCCCCTACAGAGGCGGCCATGCGATGGCCAGTTTACTTCCGGAGTCTGTTACTGCCTGTCTATCGAAACACAACAGTCTACGCCTCTTTTTTACCGTTTGGTGTATATTTCCTGACATCTAGTGGTCAGATCGGCATTGTACAGGGGTGTCCGTATACTTTGGATGACGCAGTGCATTCTTCAAAAAAGAAAAAAAAAATAATTCGTCTCCAACAGGCACAGCAGTAGTCGAGAGATGCAAAAGCTACACTCCTGGAAATTGAAATAAGAACACCGTGAATTCATTGTCCCAGGAAGGGGAAACTTTATTGACACATTCCTGGGGTCAGATACATCACATGATCACAATGACAGAACCACAGGCACATAGACACAGGCAACAGAGCATGCACAATGTCGGCACTAGTACAGTGTATATCCACCTTTCGCAGCAATGCAGGCTGCTATTCTCCCATGGAGACGATCGTAGAGATGCTGGATGTAGTCCTGTGGAACGGCTTGCCATGCCATTTCCACCTGGCGCCTCAGTTGGACCAGCGTTCGTGCTGGACGTGCAGACCGCGTGAGACGACGCTTCATCCAGTCCCAAACATGCTCAATGGGGGACAGATCCGGAGATCTTGCTGGCCAGGGTAGTTGACTTACACCTTCTAGAGCACGTTGGGTGGCACGGGATACATGCGGACGTGCATTGTCCTGTTGGAACAGCAAGTTCCCTTGCCGGTCTAGGAATGGTAGAACGATGGGTTCGATGACGGTTTGGATGTACCGTGCACTATTCAGTGTCCCCTCGACGATCACCAGTGGTGTACGGCCAGTGTAGGAGATCGCTCCCCACACCGTGATGCCGGGTGTTGGCCCTGTGTGCCTCGGTCGTATGCAGTCCTGATTGTGGCGCTCACCTGCACGGCGCCAAACACGCATACGACCATCATTGGCACCAAGGCAGAAGCGACTCTCATCGCTGAAGACGACACGTCTCCATTCGTCCCTCCATTCACGCCTGTCGCGACACCACTGGAGGCGGGCTGCACGATGTTGGGGCGTGAGCGGAAGACGGCCTAACGGTGTGCGGGACCGTAGCCCAGCTTCATGGAGACGGTTGCGAATGGTCCTCGCCGATACCCCAGGAGCAACAGTGTCCCTAATTTGCTGGGAAGTGGCGGTGCGGTCCCCTACGGCACTGCGTAGGATCCTGCGGTCTTGGCGTGCATCCGTGCGTCGCTGCGGTCCGGTCCCAGGTCGACGGGCACGTGCACCTTCCGCCGACCACTGGCTACAACATCGATGTACTGTGGAGACCTCACGCCCCACGTGTTGAGCAATTCGGCGGTACGTCCACCCGGCCTCCCGCATGCCCACTATACGCCCTCGCTCAAAGTCCGTCAACTGCACATACGGTTCACGTCCACGCTGTCGCGGCATGCTACCAGTGTTAAAGACCGCGATGGAGCTCCGTATGCCACGGCAAACTGGCTGACACTGACGGCGGCGGTGCACAAATGCTGCGCAGCTAGCGCCATTCGACGGCCAACACCGCGGGTCCTGGTGTGTCCGCTGTGCCGTGCGTGTGATCATTGCTTGTACAGCCCTCTCGCAGTGTCCGGAGCAAGTATGGTGGGTCTGACACACCGGTGTCAATGTGTTCTTTTTTCCATTTCCAGGAGTGTATTAGCACAGGAGGCATTGTTGTGCTGGAGTTTGTACCAGCCGTAGTGAGGTTTTTAGCAGAGCACAGGTTGAGTGGTACTTACGACACAGTGGAGACCTTAATGATGTGACAGCGGAGTAGGGTTGGCCAAACTCACCTGCAACAGAAAAAGCGAATAACAAGTTTAGTTGATAGGCGGCAGAAAAGTCAACAGTGGCTCACAACGTACTTCCGTTGTTTCTAATGTATTTGCTCACAAGCAACTATTTGCAATTTTCAGCTAGTAGGTACACGAATTAACGTAGCATTACCTAATCAAAGATACGAATTGATAGTCATAATATTACACTCACTACAGGAAGTTTAACAAAGCACCTCGTGGTCAGCTAAAAAAAGGACACGATTACATTTTTTTTTTAAATTCCTTGGAAACGGGAGGAACGATAAACACACAGAGTTACATTGACGGGAAAAAATGAGTAATGAAATTTCGGTAATACATTTGTCTAGGTAATATATTTACATTAACATTTGAGGGGTCACAGGATGCGACCGCGAGACAAGCCATTGCAGAAATCGAACGTTTGTACGTTCATAATCTGTGTAACCGCCAGATCGTTCGACGCAAGCCCCCAAAAGGCGCATGGATTGTGTTGTAGAGGTGGCGTAAGTCACTTTGTGGGACGCATTTCAACGCCTGTTGCACTCGGTCAGTCAATACAGGGACGTTTAGCGCTGTCTGTGGATGAAGCAGCAGTTGTCCAATGACGCCCCGTATTTGTTCGATTGCAGACGTCACAGAAGTTGGGAAGGAAAACATAGGTACAAAGAAGGTAGCTGCGAAGAAACCATGGGTAACAGAAGAAATACTTCAGTTGACTGATGAAAGGAGGAAGTACAAACATGTTCCGGGAAAATCAGAAATACAGAAATACAAGTCACTGAGGAATGAAATAAATAGGAAGTGCAGGGAAGCTAAGACGAAATGGCTGCAGGAAAAATGTGAAGACATCGAAAAAGATATGATTGTCGGAAGGACAGACTCAGCATACAGGAAAGTCAAAACAACCTTTGGTGTCATTAAAAGCAACGGTGGTAACATTAAGAGTGCAACGGGAATTCCACTGTTAAATGCAGAGGAGAGAGCAAATAGGTGGAAAGAATACATTGAAAGCGTCTATGAGGGTGAAGATTTGTCTGATGTGATAGAAGAAGAAACAGGAGTCGATTTAGAAGAGATAGGGGATCCAGTATTAGAATCGGAATTTAAAAGAGCTTTGGAGGACTTACGGTGAAATAAGGCAGAAGGGATAGATAACATTCCATCAGAATTTCTAAAATCTTTGGGGGAAGTGGCAACAAAACGATTATTCACGTTGGCGTGTAGAATATATGATTCTGGCGATATACCATCTGACTTTCGGAAAAGCATCATCCACACAATTCCGAAGACGGCAAGAGCTGACACGTGCGAGAATTATCGCACAATCAGCTTAACAGCTCATGCATCGAAGCTGCTTACAAGAATAATATACAGAAGAATGGAAAAGAAAATTGAGAATGCGCTAGGTGACTATCAGTTTGGCTTTAGGAAAAGTACAGGGACGAGAGGCAATTCTGACGTTACGGCTCATAATGGAAGCAAGGCTAAAGAAAAATCAAGACACTTTCATAGGATTTGTCGACCTGGAAAAAGCGTTCGACAATATAAAATGGTGCAAGCTGTCCGAGATTCTGAAAAAAGTAGGGGTAAGCTATAGGGAGAGACGGGTCATATACAATATGTACAACAACCAAGAGGGAATAATAAGAGTGGACGATCAAGAACGAAGTGCTCGTATTAAGAAGGGTATAAGACAAGGCTGTAGCCTTTCGCCCCTTCTCTTCAATCTGTACATCGAGGAAGCAATGATGGAAACAAAAGAAAGGTTCAGGAGTGGAATTAAAATACAAGGTGAAAGGATATCAATGATACGATTCGCTGATATTGCTATCCTGAGTGAAAATGAAGAAGAATTAAATGATCTGCTGAAGGGAATGAACAGTCTAATGAGTACATAGTATGGTTTGAGAGTAAATCGGAGAAAGACGAAGGTAATGAGAAGTAGTAGAAATGAGAACAGCGAGGAACTTAACATCAGGATTGATGGTCACGAAGTCAATGAAGTTGAGGAATTCTGCTACCTAGGCAGTAAAATAACCAATGACGGACGGAGCAAGGAGGACATCAAAAGCAGACTCGCTATGGCAAAAAAGGCATTTCTGGCCAAGAGAAGTCTACTAATATCAAATACCGGCCTTAATTTGAGGAAGAAATTTCTGAGGATGTACGTCTGGAGTACAGCATTGTATGGTAGTGAAACATGGACTGTGGGAAAACCGGAACAGAAGAGAATCGAAGCATTTGAGATGTGGTGCTATAGACGAATGTTGAGAATTAGGTGGACTGATAAGGTAAGGAATGAGGAGGTTCTACGCAGAATCGGAGAGGAAAGGAATATGTGGAAAACACTGATAAGGAGAAGGGACAGGATGATAGGACATCTGCTAAGACATGAGGGAATGACTTCCACGGTACTAGAGGGAGCTGTAGAGGGCAAAAACTGTAGAGGAAGACGGAGATTGGAATACGTCAAGCAAATAATTGAGGACGTAGGTTGCAAGTGCTACTCTGACATGAAGAGGTTAGCACAGGAAAGGAATTCGTGGCGGGCCGCATCAAACCAGTCAGTAGGAAAAAAAAAAAAAAAAAAACAAAAAAAGGACACCAAAACCACATGCCGACACTCTGTGGAGCATGTTGGGTTAGAATAGCTGCACGTGAGCGAGCGTTATCCTGTTGGAAAACGCCCGCCGGAATGCTGTTCATGAATGGCATCACAACAGGTCCCGTCACCAGACTCACGTACGGATTTGCAGTCAGGGTGCGTGGGACAACCATTGGAGTGCTGCTGCTGTTCTACGAAGTCGAACCCCAGACTGTAACTTCAGATGTACGTGCAGTGCACGCAGCTCGCGCACAGGTTGGTTGCAGGACCTCAACTGGCGCTTCTTGCAACCAACACACGTCCAGTCACTGGCGCTGAGGCAGAACCAGCTTTCACCACAAAACACATCATCAGACCTCCACCGTGCCCTCCAATGAGCTCTCGCTGGACAGAACTAAAGTCGCGAACGGTGGTGGTTTGGGGCCGGTGCAATGCACGCCACAGGGCGTCTAGACCGCAGTTGTCCTGGAAGTCACCGATTTGTAACAGTTAGTTGTGTCACTGTGGTGCCAAATCCTCTCAGATTTTTGCTGCACACGCGGAAGATGTGCCGAAGCCGTAAGCCGGACACTATGGCCTTCACTCTCAGTATTGCCACGTGACCGTCGAGAACCCGGTCTTCTTGCGACCGCACATTCTCCCGACCACCGCTGCCTCAGCAATCGTGCACAGGGGCTACAATCCTACCAGGTCTTTCTGCAGTATCGCAGTAGGAATACCCAGCTTCTGGTAGCCCTATTACACGACCTCATTTGAAGTCAGTGACTTAATAATGGCGCCTCTGTCCTACTCTGTAGGGATCAGCACGGGTTTCCAAAACGACGATCGTGTGAAACCCAGCTCGCGCTATTCGTCCACGAGACTCGGAGGGCCATAGACACGGGTTCCCCAGGTAGATGCCGTGTTTCTAGACTTCCGCAAGGCGTTCGATACAGTTCCCCACAGTCGTTTAATGAACAAAGTTAGAGCATATGGACTATCAGACCAATTGTGTGATTGGATTGAAGAGTTCCTAGATAACAGAACGCAGCATGTCATTCTCAATGGAGAGAAGTCTTCCGAAGTAAGAGTGATTTCAGGTGTGCCGCAGGGGAGTGTCGAAGGACCGTTGCTATTCACAATATACATTAATGACCTTGTGGATGACATCGGAAGTTCACTGAGGCTTTTTGCGGATGATGCTGTGGTATATCGAGAGGTTGTAACAATGGAAAATTGTACTGAAATGCAGGAGGATCTGCAGTGAACTGACGCACGGTGCAGGGAATGGCAATTGAATCTCAATGTAGACAAGAGTAATGTGGTGCTAATACATAGAAAGAAAGATCCCATATCATTTAGCTACGATATAGCAGGTCAGCAACTGGAAGCAGTTAATTCCATAAATTATCTGGGAGTAGGCATTAGGAGTGATTTGAAATGGAATGACCATATAAACTTGATCGTCGGTGAAGCAGATGCCAGACAGATTCATTCGAAGAAACCTAAGGAAATGCAATCCGAAAACAAAGGAAGTAGGTTAGAGTACGCTTGTTCGCCCACTGCTCGAATACTGCTCAGCAGTGTGGGATCCGTACCAGATAGGGTTGTTAGAAGAGATGGAGAAGATCCAACGGAGAGCAGCGCGCTTCGTTACAGGACCATTTAGTAATCGCGAAAGCGTTACGGAGATGACACAAACTCCAGTGGAAGACTCTGCAGGAGAGACGCTCAGTAGCTCGGTACGGGCTTTTGTTGAAGTTTCGAGAACATACTTTCACCGAGCAGTCTAGCAGTATATTGCTCCCTCCTACGTATATCTCGCGAAGAGACCGTGAGGATAAAATCAGAGAGATTAGAGCCCACACAGAGGCATACCGACAATCTTTATTCCCACGAACAATACAAGATTGGAATAGAAGGGAGAACAGATAGAGGTACTCAAGGTACCCTCCGCCACACACCGTCAGGCGGTCTCAGAGTATGGATGTAGATGTAATGGCATTCTTGAGTAATTACAACTCACCACGTCTAGTCTCGCAGGTAACTAAGGCTCACGACCGTTACAGCGAGTATTTATAGAAAACATTTTCATCCCGATGCCGCCATTCTTAAGCGACTGGCGCGAAACTGAAATAGACGAAGTCTTCCAGATGCAGAAACGCGCCCCGCAGTTCTCGTTTATGCCACATAACTCGTTCTTCGTGCTAGTATGTTTTTCGGTCAGTGTGTAGAAATACTAACTGTCTGGTTTCAAACAAATGACCCCATCTGTGCACTGCTGTTGGCGAAAATTTTAGCACTATAAACGGAACACGCAAATTGTGGGGAACTTCGAGGAGAGCTCGCGAAGTTGCTCGGTACCAAGGAAAGCTTGCTAGTTCCGATCTGCAGACATTCTCTGCAGAAATTACACTCTTTTGCACCATTAGGTCTTATCATATCATCCGGAGATGTGATCAGCTTGACATCAAAACTGCGAACTTGCGAAGAGAGCAGCCAATCGCGGAGAAGGACCACAATTTGCGCGGTACCTCACCCCGTATTACGTGAGCTTGCCACTGCTGTCTTCTCAACTGCTTTAAAAGAGAGCTTCTTGTAAGGGAAAAATACTACATACAGTATGAAACTTCGTACTTTGTTAACCTTATTATCGCTATGAACGTATTTTGTTCCTAGTTTTCGAATAAATATTATTTACTGAGGTGCCTTTCCACATGATTTTGTATTCGCTTTCTTTCCCTTGCCACGACTTGCTTCCCTTTTTAAAATATACAGGTAGATCAACAATTTTTGCACACACCGAGTGGTACGAATGCTACTCTGAAATGATGAGGTTGGCAGAGGTTCATCAAACTTATCACTGCAATGACGACTAAAAAAAATCAGAAAGTAAAAAAAGAAAATACTTTGCCGTGAACCTTCACCGTCCGCCATGGCGCCACAACCGGCACGGCTGTGAGTCTGTGCCTAGCAGCAACGGCGGCAGGAGGAGATTGTACAGTGTCGTGGCAACACTCCTACAGACGCAGCTGAGAGCCGGCGCGAATTGTCACCCAGGTTGCAGTGCTACAGCACGTGGATGGAGGCACGCCATTAGGCAAGGCGGGGCGGGACGCGATAACAGGCGCCGACCGGCGGGGTCGATTATCGCGGCGAAGTGCTACAGCAGCGAGCGCTGCACGAGTTGTCGAGGTAGCGCCGCCTCAGCGGGAAGGCTGAGTAGCGGGGGGTGCACCGGCCTCACCGGGGACGGGTCTAAGCGTCTCCTCTAAAGGCTCATCACGGTTCTTGAGCACGTTTAACGCCGTCACAAAGCGAGCACATTCTGTGAAGTCGCCGAAACAGTGTGATTGAAAGCAGTTACCATTTGACGTTTATGATCACAACTTCTGACGTTTTCGAGACAAGTAGTACGATGTTTGCAGGGAAGCCACACAGGGGCATCGCTCAAAAGAGAGAGAGAGAGGAGAAAGAGAGAGAGAGAGAGAGGAGAAAGAGAAAGAGAGAGAGACGAGAAAGAGAGAGAGACGAGAAAGAGAGAGAGACGAGAAAGAGAGAGAGACGAGAAAGAGAGAGAGACGAGAAAGAGAGAGAGACGAGAAAGAGAGAGAGACGAGAAAGAGAGAGAGACGAGAAAGAGAGAGAGAGACGAGAAAGAGAGAGAGAGACGAGAAAGAGAGAGAGACGAGAAAGAGAGAGAGACGAGAAAGAGAGAGAGACGAGAAAGAGAGAGAGAGAGAGAGAGAGAGAGAGAGAGAGAGGAGAAAGAAGAGAGAGAGAGAGAGAGGAGAAAGAAGAGAGAGAGAGAGAGGAAAAAGAAGAGAGAGAGAGAGAGGAAAAAGAAGAGAGAGAGGAGAAAGAGAGAGAGAGGAGAAAGAGAGAGAGGAGAAAGAGAGAGAGAGAGGAGAAAGAGAGAGAGAGAGGAGAAAGAGAGAGAGAGAGGAGAAAGAGAGAGAGAGAGGAGAAAGAGAGAGAGAGAGGAGAAAGAGAGAGAGAGAGGAGAAAGAGAGAGAGAGGAGAAAGAGAGAGAGAGGAGAAAGAGAGAGAGAGGAGAAAGAGAGAGAGAGGAGAAAGAGAGAGAGAGGAGAAAGAGAGAGAGAGAGAGAGAGAGAGAGAGGAGAAAGAAGAGAGAGAGAGAGAGAGGAAAAAGGGAGAGAGAGGAGAAAGAGAGAGAGGAAAGAGAGAGAGAGAGAGAGAGAGAGAGAGAGAGAGAGAGAGAGAGGAAAAAGAGAGAGAGAGAGAGAGAGAGAGAGAGAGAGAGGAAAAAGAGAGAGAGAGAGAGAGAGAGAGAGAGAGGAAAAAGAGAGAGAGAGAGAGAGGAAAAAGAGAGAGAGGAAAAAGGGAGGAGAAAGAGAGAGAGGAGAAAGAGAGAGAGAGAGGAAAAAGGGAGGAGAAAGAGAGGAAAGAGAAACAGAGAGGAGAGACTTTGAACCGACTTCTTTCTCATATATACATAGGATGAGTGAAGAAACTCCAACATGATGTTACGCGTAACAGAACCTACAAAACTACGGAAAATAGAGGAGAGCTTCCCGTGTTCTGCAGTACCGCCTCGTAATTTGACTACAGCTATAAAATACCCGCCTCCTGTACTTACGACATTTTTCAAACTCACGATGATCTTAAGTGTTTCTTGGAGCCATATTGTCAGCTATTGGTTCGGTGTGTTCAAGAACACACTGTTTGAAGACAGCGTTGATTCTCTAATAGTTTTCATGTAACTTTTTTTTTTTTGAAGAGGCCAAGGTAGTAGTTGTTGTACAAGATAGATGTCAGTATAATGTTTGATTAATGAGTGAACGTACACGGAATAACCTTACTTTTCTCACAGTCATTAATTCATTTCTAGCAAATTGACAAAGAGGAAAATGACGGCTTCGCATATGATGTACCGTTTCCGATATAGTACTGGTACTATTTAAGAAACTTGCGCTTGCAGTGAGCTTTATGTAACCCGTTTAGCGCTTTTAGTGGAGCGTAATTTTTAGAAGGGACGTGGTGAACTTTGTACTTCGCTCTTTATCGTTAATTAAAAATTAAATAATTATTTAGTGCAACAAGATGGCAACAGAAGGGTTATATAGGAAGAAGCGTACTCGTGAATAGCATCTTGATGCACCAGTACATCTGCCGGCCGCGGTGGTCTAGCGGTTCTGGCGCTGCAGTCCGGAACCGCGGGACTGCTACGGTCGCAGGTTCGAATCCTGCCTCGGGCATGGGTGTGTGTGATGTCCTCAGGTTAGTTAGGTTTAAGTAGTTCTAAGTTCTAGGGGACTTATGACCCAAGATGTTGAGTCCCATAGTGCTCAGAGCCATTTGAACCACCAGTACATCTAAATGAGGATCACGAATTGAACGAATGTGCATGCATATAGAATGTTCCTAGGGCAACAGTTAAGAGGCATGCTGAAAATATAAGCGAAAATACAAACTAGGGAATAAAAAATTTTCCCGGCAAATTCGATAACGAACTGGAAGATGATAATCCTACATTTGAAGGGATTGTGTTCGGTTTATATTCCTCAGACGTAAGACAACTTGATTTGCACGATGCAGAGCGAAGCGGGTTGCCGTGTAATTTGAATACAGAATGAGCTGTGGCAGGCGGAAAGTGTCAATCCAAGAAGTATCGCCGAATGCGAAGGTAATGATGGAAGTTGCAAGAAAAACTGCCGAGACTGGCCGAGGAGCCTGTGGCCTGACATGTAATGTATTCACTAAAACAACCCAATAAAAAGAAGATGCAAGATTACAGTTTCATCAGTTAAGAGGAAGTGTCGAGGAGACTCCAAAAAAGAAAATCAGTTCTAAAACAGATGAATGGCATAGCGTGGCGTAGGAGGAGGATCGAACAGAAAAAAATTGAGATACATAAAACGCAAAACGTCTACTTGTGGAAAGTCTGCAGAAGTGGGGAAAGGAGCGAAAAAGCTGTAAGTTACTGTAATGTCTGCAAATACGGAACGCAAGAAATAACATGTGGAACATCTCCTTAATGCTAGCCTTCAGGATAAACAAAACAAGTTTATAAGGGTTGGGCAGTTTATGCACGCATTGGTAGGAAGCAGAAAATCTGATCCCTAACTTCTATCATCTATATCTACATCTACATGGATACCCTCCAAGTAACATTTAAGTGCCTCGCTGAAGGTTCAACGAAACACCTTCACAATTCTCCATCACAATTCTCCATTCTCACACAGCGGAGCAGTATTCTAAAAGAGGACGGACAAGCGTTGTGTAGGCAGTCTCTTTAGTAGGCCTGTTACATTTCCGAAGTGTCCTGCCAATAAAACGCAGTCTTTCTTCCGATTTAAGTTGTTCGTAATTCTAATTTTTAGGTATTTAGTTGAACTGACGGCCTTCACATTTGACTAATTTATCTTGTAACCGGAGTTTAACCGATTCCTTTTAGCACTCGTATGGATGACCTCACACTTTCCCTTATTTAGGGTCAATTGCCAATTTTCGCACCATACATGTATCTCTTCTAAATTTGTTTTGATATCCTGATGACTTTCCTAGTCGATAAACGACTGCGGAGATCTTAAGACAGCTGCTCAGATTGTCTCCCAAACCGTTCATATACACTCCTGGAAATGGAAAAAAGAACACATTGACACCGGTGTGTCAGACCCACCGTACTTGCTCCGGACACTGCGAGAGGGCTGTACAAGCAATGATCACACGCACGGCACAGCGGACACACCAGGAACCGCGGTGTTGGCCGTCGAATGGCGCTAGCTGCGCAGCATTTGTGCATCGCCGCCGTCAATGTCAGTCAGTTTGCCGTGGCATACGGAGCTCCATCGCAGTCTTTAACACTGGTAGCATGCCGCGACAGCGTGGACGTGAACCGTATGTGCAGTTGACGGACTTTGAGCGAGGGCGTATAGTGGGCATGCGGGAGGCCGGGTGGACGTACCGCCGAATTGCTCAACACGTGGGGCGTGAGGACTCCACAGTACATCGATGTTGTCGCCAGTGGTCGGCGGAAGGTGCACGTGCCCGTCGACCTGGGACCGGACCGCAGCGACGCACGGATGCACGCGACCGTAGGATCCTACGCAGTGCCGTAGGGGACCGCACCGCCACTTCCCAGCAAATTAGGGACACTGTTGCTCCTGGGGTATCGGCGAGGACCATTCGCAACCGTCTCCATGAAGCTGGGCTACGGTCCCGCACACCGTTAGGCCGTATTCCGCTCACGCCCCAACATCGTGCAGCCCGCCTCCAGTGGTGTCGCGACAGGCGTGAATGGAGGGACGAATGGAGACGTGTCGTCTTCAGCGATGAGAGTCGCTTCTGCCTCGGTGCCAATGATGGTCGTATGCGTGTTTGGCGCCGTGCAGGTGAGCGCCACAATCAGGACTGCATACGACCGAGGCACACAGGGCCAACACCCGGCATCATGGTGTGGGGAGCGATCTCCTACACTGGCCGTACACCACTGGTGATCGTCGAGGGGACACTGAATAGTGCACGGTACATCCAAACCGTCATCGAACCCATCGTTCTACCATTCCTAGACCGGCAAGGGAACTTGCTGTTCCAACAGGACAATGCACGTCCGCATGTATCCCGTGCCACCCAACGTGCTCTAGAAGGTGTAAGTCAACTACCCTGGCCAGCAAGATCTCCGGATCTGTCCCCCATTGAGCATGTTTGGGACTGGATGAAGCGTCGTCTCACGCGGTCTGCACGTCCAGCACGAACGCTGGTCCAACTGAGGCGCCAGGTGGAAATGGCATGTCAAGCCGTTCCACAGGACTACATCCAGCATCTCTACGATCGTCTCCATGGGAGAATAGCAGCCTGCATTGCTGCGAAAGGTGGATATACACTGTACTAGTGCCGACATTGTGCATGCTCTGTTGCCTGTGTCTATGTGCCTGTGGTTCTGTCAGTGTGATCATGTGATGTATCTGACCCCAGGAATGTGTCAATAAAGTTTCCCCTTCCTGGGACAATGAATTCACGGTGTTCTTATTTCAATTTCGAGGAGTGTAGATAGGGGGACAGCAGACGGCCTGTAACACTACCTTGCGGAACGCCAGAAATCACTTCTGTTTTACTCGATGACTTTCCGCCAGTTACTACGTACTGTGACGTCTCTGACATGAAATCACCTATCTAGTCTTGTAACTGATCCGATATTCCATAAACACGCAATTTCACTAGGAGCCGCTTGTGCGGTACAGTGTCAAAAGCCTTCCGGAGGTCCAGAAATAGGGAATCGATCTGAAATCCCTTGTCAATAGCAGTCAGCACTTTGTGCGACTAAAGAGCTGGTTGTGTTTCACAAGAGCGATTTTTTCTAAACCCGTCTGTTTGTCAATAGACCGTTTTCTTCGAGGTAATTCATAACGTTTGAACACAATATATCTCCTAAAATATTGCTGGACATCGACGTTAACGATATGGGCCTGTAATTTAGTGGATTACTCCCACTACATTTGTTGAATATTGGTGTGAACTGTGCAACTTTCCAATTTTTGGGTACGGGTCTTTCGTCGAGCGAACGGTTGTATATCATTGTTAAGTACGGAGCTAATGAATCAGCATACTCTGAAAGGAACCTAATTGGTACACAGTCTGGACCAGAAGACTTGCTTTTATTAAGTGATTTGAGTTGCTTCACTACTCCGAGGATATTTACTTATATGTTACTCATGCTGGGAGCTGTTGTCGATTCGAATTCTGGAATGTTTACCACTTCTTTTGTGAAGCCATTTCGGAAGGCTGTGGTCAGTAATTCTGCTTTGGCAGCACTGTTTTCGATAGTGTCTCCGTTGCTATGCGGAGAGGAGGATTAGGGAAGCATCGAGAAAGAAAGCGGTAGTGGGCTTTCGAAGGAACCATCCCGGCATTCGGGTGCAGATCGCTTTCCGGCCTTCGAGATTCAACCTCTCGGTGGTTTACCTCACTACTTCCAACCCTCGTCTAATGCGATCTCGTGCTCTGTAACGACATCTTCGTCGACTGAACGTCGGATACTAACGTTGTATCTTTCCTGAACGATTTTCCTCATCAAGACGGAGATCATTCCAGGATTTCGTGGGCGTTAGCGATAGTAGCCCCCACCAAGTGTTGTTATGCAACAAGTGCGGGCGTTTACTGCTACACTTGGCATCAGCTTGTGGTACACCCTGTAGCACTGTGTTTCTCGGCGCGCGCAGACTGAAAGTGAAACTGTGGCTGCGTGGCGGATGGGATTGGCAGGCCTGTAATTAGTCCCTGTGTGTGAGAGCAGCGCGGCATATCACGCCGGAGGATCAGAGAGAGAGAGAGAACACGCCTAGCGCAGAAAAATGTGCGGGTCAGGTGTTCTGCGTGGGCAGACAGGCCGTTCATTAAACAGCGGTGAGGTCAGAGGCGGGGCAGGGCTGCCAACGGCGCCGCGCGCCCCTCCCAGTGGCTGCGGCAGGTTGCTGCGAGGTGTCCGCGCCGCGTTGTGTTGGCGGGCCTGGATTCTCTCGCTCTGTATCTTGCAAGGAGAAGTCGCCAGGGCTGGGATCGCATTTTTTTTTTTTTTTTTTTTTTTGAAGCCATCTACACGGCCATGCAGGCTGCGGTCGCAGGTATGGTAACCTGTATAGCCCTGCACCTCGGTTGGTCCCCGTTTTCGAATAATGGTTCACGGAGGGGCAATTTGGTGCAGAGCCCTACGTATGTATGTGACATGTAGGTGGTTGCCAATCTTCTCAGGTGTTCAAATTTTCCTTTGTTTTTAAATCTTAATCGAAATAATTTCGATGATTATGTTCGCACAGTTAATTGGTGAACATATTTTTAATTTCTAGTCTTTTTCACGGGATTCCAATCACAGTTTAAAGTCAACCTGCTCACGGAGGTCGAGTGTGGGTTGCGGTCATCATATGGCAGCGAAACGTGGTAGATATGCTAATGAGTTAACGCGGAACCGATTTACAATACGAAAAAAAAGAAGTTCCAAATTTTGCCACCAGGTGCAAATCTGGCGCTGTGAATGCAAGGAAAGTAAACAGAAATGTTTCGATTTGCAATGGACCAATAGCGGGACGTGCGCGCTGAAGGTCAAACGAGTGAGAAAGGGATAGTGTCGATTTCATTATTTACGACCGTTTACACAAGTTGACGAATACGAGCACAGGAGACAACGAGATTGCGTACAAGCGCGAGAATGCACCAAGCGGCCAAAACAGGAACTAATTTTCTTCCAGCTTTTGCGCTGTACGTGTCCCTTCACGTTTCCACTTTACCATCACATCGGAAACAGTGGACCTAGGGATGTTTAGGAGTGTGGAAATATCGAGTACAGACGTACGACCAAGTGACAGCCAGTCACCTAATGGCGTTCGAAATCCGTGAGTTGCGCAACCACTGAAAATAGCAGACGCACACGTTGTTGTTGTTGTTGTTTTTATTCTTGTGGTCTTCAGTTCTGAGACGAGTTTCATACAGCTCACCATGCTACCACATCCTGTGCAAGCTTCATCTCGAAGTACCTACTGCAACCTACATCTTTCTGTATCTGCTTACTATATTCATCTCTTGGTCTCCCTCTACGATTTTTACCCTCCACGCTGCCCTCCAATACTAAATTGGTGATCCCTTGATGCCTCAACACACGTCCTAACAACCGATCCCTTCTTCTAGTCAAGTTGTGCCACAAACTCCTCTCCAATTCTATTCAATACCTCCTCATTAGTTACTTCAAGTTGTGGTACAGATTTCTGTTCTCCCGAATTCTGTTCAGTACTTCCTCATTAGTTACGTCATCTGCCCATCTTAACTTCAGCCATCTTCCGTAGCATCACATTTTGCCAGCTTCTATTCTCTTCTTGTGTGAACTGTTTGTAGTCTACATTTGACTTCCTTAGAAGGCTACATCCTGCGCAAATACCTTCAGAAAATACAGCAACAATTACATTTATATTACATATTAACAAATTCATCTTCCTTCCAGCCGCTGTTCTTTGCTACTGGCAGTCAGCATTTTCTATCCACTCTATTTTGGCCATCACTGGCTTTTGTGCTGCGCAAATTGCAAATGTGCTTTTAGTATCTCACTTCATATTCTAATTCCTCAGCATAGCTCGTAAACCGTGTTTTACATTAGTCGATACTCATCTCAATCTCGTATTAGGAAATTCTAAAATCTGCCCTACTCTGACAGAACTACAACGCAACCAACAATCGAATACTTTTCGTTCTTTCTCCTTGAACTTCAACTGCTTTTCCTAAATCTGCGTTGAGTTAATGCAATATTTCGGAGGTTATCCTCAACCTTAATTTTTATTGTTTTTATATATTAGAAATAATGTACCAAATTACGGTTTTTTTTTTTTTTTTTTTTTTTTTTTTTTTTTTTTTTTTTTTTTTTGGCAAGACCTGAACAGGAGTATA
This sequence comes from Schistocerca nitens, assembly GCF_023898315.1. NCBI lineage: Eukaryota > Metazoa > Arthropoda > Insecta > Orthoptera > Acrididae > Schistocerca > Schistocerca nitens. Next base: position 208,696,049 of record NC_064624.1, read on the forward strand.
CCGATCGTTTACGAGACAACCACCTCACCCGTTACCCACTCCGAGAAACCTGAGGAGCTACTTTTCCCGAACTTTCGTCTGTCACGGATAGTGTGTGCCATTTCAGTACGCGACTAATGATTGAGAGTTTCGCACCATGGGTTCGGAATGTCCCCTCCACCGACTATTCGGGGCCCCTGAGCGCGCCGGCGACCTACTTTCGGACGTCCGCACACTCTCCAACAAGTTGGCTATCTTATCTCGCGACGCCCCTCGACACACACATGTGGAGTGCTTTTTATCTGAACACGCCGGAAACCTTGCCATCAGGCCGCCGCCTCTCCACAACCCTCACATCAAAAAACGACTAAGCTCTTCCCATTTACAAAACACAGGGCGCTTCAAAAATATTCGTCACATTTCAGCCGACTGAATCTCTAACATGAATGAATGTAGATACTTCCCATCAATTATAACTTTCAAAAAGAAACTATGTTTCCTAACAGAAAGTCCATACTTTGTAGTAATTGACGAAAAATCAACAAGTAATACCCAAGTCATATCTGCCATTCCCCAAGAAACTATTACGGGCCCTTTGCTGTTTCTAATCCGTACATAAACGATTTGGAAGGCTATGTAACTCAATATTTAGGGATTACAATTACGGATAAATTAACTTAATATATATATATATATATATATATATATATATATATATATATGGTGTTGCAAAAAGGTACGGCCAAACTTTCAGGAAACATTCCTCACACACAAATAAAGAAAATATGTTATGTGCACATGTGTCCGGAAACGCTTAATTTCCATGTTAAGAGCTCATTTTAGTTTCGTCAGTATGTACTGCACTTCCTCGATTCACCGCCATGATTTCATTCGGGATAGTCTACCTGTGCTGCTAGAACATGTGCCTTTACAAGTACGACACAACATGTGGTTCGTGCACGATGGAGCTCCTGCACATTTCAGTCGAAGTGTTCGTACGCTTCTCAACAACAGATTCGGTGACCGACGGATTGGTAGAGGCGGACCAATTCCATGGCCTCCACGCTCTCCTGACCTCAACCCTCTTTACTTTCATTTATGGGGGCATTTGAAACCTCTTGTCTACGCAACCCCGGTACCAAATGTAGAGACTCTTCGTGCTCGTATTGTGGACGGCTGTGATACAATACGCCATTCTCCAGGGCTGCATCAGCGCATCAGGGATTCCATGCGACGGAGGGTGGATGCACGTATCCTCGCTAACGGAGGACATTTTGAACATTTCCTGTAACAAAGTGTTTGAAGTCACGCTGGTACGTTCTGTTGCTGTGTGTTTCCATTCCATGATTAATGTGATTCGTAGAGAAGTAATAAAATGAGCTCTAACATGGAAAGTAAGCGTTTCCGGACACATGTCCACATAACATATTTTCTTTCTCTGTGTGTGAGGAATGTTTCCTGAAAGTTTGGCCGTACCTTTTTGTAACACCCTATATATATATATATATATATATATATATATATATATATATATATATATATCGTGGGAAAAACAAACCAAGGACTGCGATTTGATAGCAGAACACCTGCAAGATGCAACAAAAAAATGTTCACATCTGTGTGAGTTCTTAAGGGACCAAACTGCAGAGGTCATCGGTCCCCTAGGCTTATACACTACTTAAACTAACCTATGCACACACACACACACACACACACACACACACACACACACACACACACAAGCCGGAGGGAGGACTCGAACCTCCGGCGGAAGGGAAGCTACAACAGGTAGATACGAGTAATCCACTATGTCACACGCCCATATGATCAACGTCGACATCCAGCAGGATTTTGGAAGATATGTTGTCGGAACATTATCAATTATCTCTAAGGAAACTGTCCACTGACACACCGTCAACACTGATTTAGAGAACATCGCCCTTGTAAAATAAAACTAGTTCTTTTACTCTCACGAAGTGTTGACTGCTGTTGACAAGGGATTTGAGATTAATTCCGAATTTCTGGATTTCTCGAAGGCTTTTGACACTGTACAGCACAAGCGGCTCGTAGTGAAATTGCGTGCTTATGGAATACCGTCTCAGTTGTGCGACTGGATTTGTGATTTCCTGTCAGAGAGGTCACAGTGCGTAGTAAATGACGGAAAGTCATCGAGTGAAACAGAAGTGATTTCTGGCGTTCCCCAAGGTAGTGTTACAGGCCCTATGCTGTTCCTTATCCATATAAACGATTTGGGAGACAATGTGAGCAGCCGTCTTGGGTTGTTTGCAGATGCCGCTGTCGTTTATCGCCTAGTAAAGTCATCAGAAGATCCAAACAAATCGCAAAATAATTTAGAAAAGATATATGTATGGTGCGAAAACTGGCAATTGACCTTAAGTAAAGAAAAGTGTGACGTCATTCACACGAGTTCTGAAAGGAATCCATTAAACTTGGGTTACACGATAAATCAGTCAAAAATAAAGGCCATAAATTCTACATACCTAGGAATTACAATTACGAACAACTTAAATTGGAAGCAATACATCATCTACATCTACATCTACATCTACATCTGCATTCATACTCCGCAAGCCACCCAACGGTGTGTGGCGGAGGGCACTTTACGTGCCACTGTCATTACCTCCCTTTCCTGTTCCAGTCGCGTACGGTTCGCGGGAAGAACGACTGCCGGAAAGCCTCCGTGCGCGCTCGAATCTCTCTAATTTTACATTCGTGATCTCCTCGGGAGGTATAAGTAGGGGGAAGCAATATACTCGATACCTCATCCAGAAACGCACCCTCTCGAAACCTGGCGAGCAAGCTACACCGCGATGCAGAACGCCTCTCTTGCAGAGTCTGCCACTTGAGTTTATTAAACATCTCCGTAACGCTATCACGGTTACCAAATAACCCTGTGACGAAACGCGCCGCTCTTCTTTGGATCTTCTCTATCTCCTCCGTCAACCCGATCTGGTACGGATCCCACACTGATGAGCAATACTCAAGTATAGGTCGAACGAGTGTTTTGTAAGCCACCTCCTTTGTTGATGGACTACATTTTCTAAGCACTCTCCCAATGAATCTCAACCTGGTACCCGCCTTACCAACAATTAATTTTATATGATCATTCCACTTCAAATCGTTCCGCACGCATACTCCCAGATATTTTACAGAAGTAACTGCTATCAGTGTTTGTTCCGCTATCATATAATCATACAATAAAGGATCCTTCTTTCTATGAATTCGCAATACATTACATTTGTCTATGTTAAGGGACAGTTGCCACTCCCTGCACCAAGTGCCTATCCGCTGCAGATCTTCCTGCATTTCGCTACAATTTTCTAATGCTGCAACTTCTCTGTATACTACAGCATCATCCGCGAAAAGCCGCATGGAACTTCCGACACTATCTTCTAGGTCATTTATATATATTGTGAAAAGCAATGGTCCCATAACACGCCCCTGTGGCACTCCAGAGGTTACTTTAACGTCTGTAGACGTCTCTCCACTGATAACAACATGCTGTGTTCTGTTTGCTAAAAACTCTTCAATCCAGCCACACAGCTGGTCTGATATTCCGTAGGCTCTTACTTTGTTTATCAGGCGACAGTGCGGAACTGTATCGAACGCCTTCCGGAAGTCAAGAAAAATAGCATCTACCTGGGATCCTGTATCTAATAGTTTCTGGGTCTCATGAACAAATAACGCGAGTTGGGTCTCACACGATCGCTGTTTCCGGAATCCATGTTGATTCCTACATAGTAGATTCTGGGTTTCCAAAAACGACATGATACTCGAGCAAAAAACATGTTCTAAAATTCTACAACAGATCGACGTCAGAGATATAGGTCTATAGTTTTGCGCATCTGCTCGACGACCCTTGTTGAAGACTGGGACTACCTGTGCTCTTTTCCAATCATTCGGAACCTTCCGTTCCTCTAGAGACTTGCGGTACACGGCTGTTAGAAGGGGGGCAAGTTCTTTCGCGTACTCTGTGTAGAATCGAATTGGTATCCCGTCAGCTCCAGTGGACTTTCCTCTGCTGAGTGATTCCAGCTGCTTTTCTATTCCTTGGACACTTATTTCGATGTCAGCAATTTTTTCGATTGTGCGAGGATTTAGAGAAGGAACTGCAGTGCGGTCTTCCTCTGTGAAACAGCTTTGGAAAAAGGTGTTTAGTATTTCAGCTTTACGCGTGTCATCCTCTGTTTCAATGCCATCATCATCCCGGAGTGTTGTGGGGAAGGCTAACCAAAGACAGCGTTTTATTGGCAGGAGACACACAAAATTTAACAGACCCACTAAAGAGACTGCCTACACTACGCTTGTCCGTCCTCTTTTAGAATACTGCTGCGCTGTGTGGGATCCTTACCAGGTAGGACTGACGGAGTACATCGGAAAAGTTCAAAGAAGGGCGGCACGTCTCGTATTATCGCTAAATAGCGGCGAGAAAGTTAAAAAAATGGCTCTGAGCACTATGGGACTCAACATCTGAGGTCATCAGTCCCCTAGAAATTAGAACTACTTAAACCTAACTAACCTAAGGACATCACACGCATCCATGCCCGAGGCAGGATTCGGACCTGCGACCGTAGCGGTCGCGCGGTTCCAGACTGTAGCGCCTAGAACCGCTCGGCCACACCGGCCGGCGGCGAGAAAGTCAGTGAAATGATACAGGATTTGCAATGGACATCATTACAACAAAGGCGTTTTTTGTCGCAAGAGGAATCTTCTTACGAAATTCCAATCGCCAACTTTCTCCTACGAATGCGAAAATATTTTCTTGACGCCGACCTATCTAGTGAGAAACGATCACCACGATAAAATGAGCGAAATCGTACGGAAAGACACAGGTGTTCATTCTTTCCATGCGCAATACGAGATTGAAATAACAGAATTGTTAAGGTGGGTCGATGAACCCTCTTCCAGGCACTTATTTGTGAACTGTAGATTAATCGTGTGGATGTAGATGCAGATCAATGCTTTATCTCAGCTACAAATGAGGTGAAACTTAACTCTCGGCTGCAGCTCACACAGTGCGCAATGACGGCAAGTCTCGCTTTGAGCATCCGTTCACCAGACTCAGGTGCCGTTTTCAAACCCATAGGCGGCCGTCGCCGACCTACACAGTACGTGCCTGTAACAGCGAGGTCTCGCACGACAGGTGTGGTGACGTCACATCCGGTGGGTCGGCATCTGCGAGGCAGATGGCGCCCCGTGTTGTAAGCAGACACCTGGCCCCGGTGTGGCGCAGCAGAAACAGCCCCGCAGGGTCCGTCTACTACTCCACGCTAGTGCTGCATTTGCAAGCATAGCGGAATCGCGTATCGTTTGCCGCGCACGCTTTCACGGCAGTAACACACGGCTAGTCACACCTACCCACGCACCGCTCTTTGTGCACCCCTCTCCCGCAGTTAGTTTTGAGAAATCGAATCAAGTATTTCGATCCGTGGCGCCGGATTTTCGTGTAGAGGAAATGCTGCAGAAGGACACAAAATATTTGCTACATCTGACAGAACGGACCCGCAAAAATTACCGACTACGATCCGTAACATAAATTTTCTGCAAGAGTCTGGAACACGCTTAGAGTTAACTGCTCCAGAATAGGCCATGAAGGCCGAAAGGGCACCGACCGGCCGCCGTGTCATCCTCAGCGCACAGGCGTCACTCGATGCGGAGATGGGTCACGTGGTCAGCACACCGCTCTCCCGGCCGTATGTCAGTTTCCGAGGCCGGAGCCGCTACTTCTCAGTCAAGTAGCTCCTCAGTTTCCCTCACAAGGGCTGAGTGCAGCCCGACTGCCAACAGCGCTCGGCAGACCGGATGGTCACCCATCCAGGTGCTAGCCCAGCTCGACAGCGCTTAACTTCGGCGATCTGACGGGAACCGATGTTACCACTGCGTCACGGCCGTTTCCATACTCTCAGCTAGTATACAGTAAATTTCCTTGAGATGGGAAAGGTGATGTGCACGAATCAGTACGGTTTTAGAAGGCACCGCTCGTGCGAAAGTCAGCTTGCCCTTTTGTCACATGATAAACCTCGAACCACGGATGAACGGCAACAGGTAGATTCCATGTTTCTAGATTTCCACAAAGTGAACATCTACATTTATACTCCGCAAGCCAACGAACGGTGTGTGGCGGAGGACACTTTACGTGCCACTGTCATTACCTCCCTTTCCTGTTCCAGTCGCGTACGGTTCGCGGGAAGAACGACTGCCGGAAAGCCTCCGTGCGCGCTCGAATCTCTCTAATTTTACATTCGTGATCTCCGCTGGAGGTATGAGTAGGGGGAAGCAATATATTCGATACCTCATCCAGAAACGCACCCTCTCGAAACCTGGACAGCGAGCTACACCGCGATGCAGAGCGCCTCTCTTGCAGAGTCTCCCACTCGAGTTTGCTAAACATCTCCGTAACGCTGTCCCGCTTACCAAATAACCCTGTGACGAAACGCGCCGCTCTTCTTTGGATCTTCTCCATCTCATCTGTCAACCCGACCTGGTACAGATGCTACACTGATGAGCGATACTTAAGTATAGGCCGAACGAGAGTTTTGCAAGCCACCTCCTTTGTTGATGGACTACATTTTCTAAGGACTTTCCCAATGAATCTCAACCTGGCACCCGCCTTACCAACAATTAATTTTATATGAGCATTCCACTTCAAATCGTTCCGCACGCATACTCCCAGATATTTTACAGAAGTAACCGCTACCAGTGTTTGTTCCGCTATCATATAATCATACAATAAAGGATCCTTCTTTCTATGTATTCGCAATACATTACATTTGTCTATGTTAAGGGTCAGTTGCCACTCCCTGCGCCAAGTGCCTATCCGCTGCAGATCTTCCTGCATTTCGCTCCATTTCTTATGCTGCAACTTCTCTGTATACTACAGCATCATCCGCGAAAAGCCGCATGGAACTTCCGACACTGTCTACTAGGTCATATATATATATATATATATATATATATATATATATATATATATATATATATATAGTCGTTTACGTATATTGTGTGGCACGGTGCCCCATCGCAGGCTATTAACGAAGGTATGAGCATGCAGAGTAAGTTCACAGGGATGCGAGTGGCCAGAATACTTCTCAAATGGTGTAACCCAGTATGTTGCCCTCGACGGCTGGTGTCCATCAGACACGAGGGAATCGTCAGAAGTGTGTTGTTCTCTGTATACGTAAATGATTTGACGGACAGTACGGGCATCAATGTGCGGTTGTTTGCTGATGATGCCGTGGTGCACGGTAAGGTGTGTAAGTTTAGTGACTGTATGAAGATAGAACACGACAGACAAAATTTCTAGTTGGTGAGATGAGTGACAGCTAGCCGTACATGTGGAAAAGCCTAAGTTAATGCTGACGAGTAGGAAGCTTAAACCTTTAACGTTCGGTTACAGTATTATTAGTGACCTGCTTGACACACTGAAGCCCATTAAGTATCTGGGCGTAAAGCGGTAAGGGTGGAACGAAGCTGCGGAGGGAAGGCCTATGGTCGACTTTCGTTTTAGGAAAGAGTGGTTCATCTGTAGGAAGCCGGTGCGACCTATTCTCGAGTACTTCTTGAGTGTGTGGGATCCGTACCAGGTCGGATTCAGGGAAGTCATCGAAGAATTCAGAGGCGGGCTGCTAGATTTGTTCGAACACGGAATTACTAAAAAGCTGCTTCGAGAGCTGGAATGGGAAAGGCTCTACGCAAATTACATTTTTATCGAGGAAAAAAAAATCTTCAAATGTGTGTGAAATGTTACGGGACCTGACTGCTAAGGTCATCAGTCCGTAAGCTTACACACTACTTAACCCTAATTATCCTAAGGACACACACACACACACACACACACACACACACACACACACACACACACACACACACACACACACGAGAGGGAGGACTCTAACCTCCGCCAGGATCAGCCGCACAGTCCATGACTGCAGCGCCTAACACCGTTCGGCTAATCCCGCGCGGCTCGAGGAACAAAAGTAAAAAAAATTTATGGAACCGCCATTTGAAGGTGACTCCACGGAACAATTTTACGACCTCCAAGAGATGTTTAGCTTAAGAACGAGGAACCTAATAAGGTGACGTAAGGACGAATGTAGATAGTCTTTCTTCCCATCCCTCCATTTGTGAGTGGAACAGCGTACCTTACACCAACGCTCCAAATCATGCATTGTGGAGTATACAGTATGTGATCAAAAATATCCGGACACACCAAAAAACATACGTTTTTCCATATTAGGTGCACTGTGCTGCCACCTACTGCCAGGTGCTCCGTATCAGCGACCTCAGTAGTCATCAGACATCGCCAGAGAGCAGAATGTGGCGTTCCACGGAACTCACCGACTTCGAACGTGGTCAGGTGATTGGGTGTCACTTGTGTCATACGTCTGTACGCGACGTTCCTACGCTCCTAAACATCCCTAGGTCCACTGTTTCCGACGTGATAGTGAAGTGGAAACGTGAAGGGACACGTACAGCACAAAAGCGTACAGGCCGACCTCGTCTGTTCACTGACAGAGACCGCCGGCAGTTCGGGGAGAGGAAGAGGGGGGGGGGGGGGGGGGGGGCGTAACATGGAACAGGCAGAAATCTATACAGACAGTCACAGGGATTCCAAACTCCATGAGGATCCGCTGCAAGTACTATGACAGGGAGGGGAGAAAATTTCGATTCCATTGTCGAGCGGCTGCTCATAAGCCACGCATCACGGCGGTAAATGCCAAACGACGCGTCGCTCCGTGTAAGGAGCGTAAACACTGGACGATTGAACGGTGGAAGAACGTTGTGTGGAGTGACGAATCACGGTACGCAATGTGGCGATCCGACGGCAGGGTGTGGGTATGGCGAATGCCCGGTGAACTCTGCCGGCGTGTGCAGTGCCAATAGGAAAATTCGGGGTCGGTGGTGTTACGGTGTGGTCGTGTTTTTCATGGAGGGGGCTTGCACCCCTTGTTGTTTTGCGTGGGACTATCACAGCACACGCCTACATTGATGTTTTAAGCGCCTTCTTGTTTCCCACTGCTGAAGAGCACAATTCGGGGTGGCGATTGCATCTTTCAACACGGTGGGGCACCTGTTGATAATGCACGGCCTGTGGCGGAGTGGTGACACGACAGTAACATCCCTGTAATGGACTGGCCTAGACAGAGTCCTGTTGACCTGAATTCTATAGAGCACTTTTGCGATGTTTCGGAACGCCGATTTCGTGCCAGGCCTCGCCTACCGACATCGATACCTCTCCCCAGTGCAGCACTCCGTGAAGAATGGGCTGCCGTTCCCCGAGAAACCTTCCAGCACCTGACTGAACGTATGCCTGCGAGAGTGGAGGCTGTAATCGAGGCTAAGGGTGGACCAACCCCGTACTGAATTCCAGCATTAGCGATCGGGGGCGCCACGACCTTTTATGTTACTTTCAGGCAGGTGTCCCCATAGTTTCTATCGCACAGTGTATGACTTCCATGCGACTCTGTTCTATTACCAAAAGTAAAGAAAATTTTACAGGGCAATCGATATAAAAAGCGTAGACGAGGTTAAAAGTGCATTGCTGAGAAAGGTAAAAGCTAGTCCAAAGACGCTTCGAAAGCGTTGGAAGTGCTCCTGCAGTTACACTCTCGAAGGTTCTCTCTGCCGAACTATAGTAGTACTATCTAAATTGGTTGCAAAGTGAACTAGCTGATGACAGTGCCTTTAAAACAGAGTTATTAAACACGGTTGTCCGGAACTCCTTCACCACCTAAGACGAAATAAATATTCCTCAATTCCAACCAAGAATTGTCGAGATCAGAAACACAGAAGAAGAAGAAGAAGAAGAAGAAGAAGAAGAAGAAGTAGTAGTAGTAGTAGTAGTAGTAAGGTTTTGAACGTGGATGTCAAATTGATTCCAAATTTTTAGATTTGCCGAAGTCTTTCGACACCGTTCCTCACAAGCGTCTTCCAACGAAACTGCGTGCCTACGGAGTATCGCCTCAGTTGTGCGACTGGATTCATCATTTCCTGTCAGAAAGGTCGCAGTTCGTAGTAATAGACGGAAAGTCATTGAGTAAAACAGAAGTAATATCCGGCGTTCCCCAAGCAAGTCTTATAGGCCTTCTGTTGTTCCTGATCTACATTAACTACATAGGAGACAATCCGAGTAGCCGTCTTACATTGCTTGCAGATGATGCTGTCATTTAGTCAGTCATCAGATGACCAAAACGAATTGCAAAATGATTTAGATGAGATGTCTGTGTGGTGCGAAAAGTGGCAGCTGACCCTGAATAAAGAATAGTGTGAAGTTACTCGCATGAGCACTAAAAGAAAGGCCGGCCGAAGTGGCCGAGCGGTTCTAGGCGCGCAGTCCGGAACCGTGCGACTGCTACGGTCGCAGGTTCGAATCCTGCTTCGGGCATGGATGTGTGTGATGTCCTTAGGTTAGTAAAGCTTAATTAGTTCTAAGTTCTAGGGGACTGATGACCTCAGATGTTGAGTCCCAAAGTCTCAGAGCGATTTGAACTAAAAGAAAGCCGCCAAATTTCCATTACGACGCGACAAATCACATAAATCTGAAGGCTGTAAATTCAACTAAATACTTAGGGATTACAATTACAAGTACCCCAAATTGGAACGATCAGGTAGATAATATTGTGGGTAGAGCCAACCAAAGACTGTTGATTCTTTGGCAGAACACTTAAAAGGTACACCATGTCTACTAAAGACTGCTTACACCACGCTTGTCCGCCCTATTCTGGAGTACTGCTGCGCGGTGTGGGATCCGCATCAGATTTCACTGACGGATGACATCGAAAAAGTACAAAGAAGGGCAGCTCGTTTTGTACTATCGCGAAGTAGCGTAGATAGTGCGACAGACATTACACGTGATTTGGAGTGGCTATCATTAAAACAAAGGCGATTTTTGTTGCGACGGGATCTTCAAGAAATTTCAATCGCCAGTTCGATTGCAAAGACTTTCTGTTGCCACCCACCTACATACCGAGAAATGATCGTCACGATAAAGTAAGAGGAATCACTGCTCGCACAGAGAAATTCGGAGGAATTTAAGTGCTCTTTTTTTTCCCGCGTGCCGTTCGAGAATGGAACGGTAGAGAGACAGCTTGAAGGTGGTTCACTGAACCCTCTGCCACGCAGTTTATTGCGAATAGCAGAGTAATCACGTGGGTGTAGATGTAGAAGGTTGAATTGAGTGGAGTTAACTCTGTATGGACCACTGACGGTATTTTTCGTAAACGACAGTTTATTTGCGCTGTGCAAGTGAGTTGCTCTTAGAAAATTGTGACTGCACTAAATACTGCTAACATTCAAGTTTGCTCTCGGAAATTTCTGAGCAATGAGGGAAATAATTATTTGAGGACCGGATTATCCTCCGGAGATAGTAAAATATTTCGGGGTTGATTTACGCACGCCACATATTCGTCCGGCGTCTCCCTACGGCGTAACCTCTTACTGGGTGCGGCTTGATTCCTCCGCGCTAATGCATCGACAAACCACTTCATCCCGGCAACATGAAGAGCCAAAAGCAACATGAAGGAGCCGCCACAAGGTACCAATCGATGCGTGTTGGAGTAAACATGCAGTGGTATAGAGGAACTGTTTCAAAGCAGTCGTTTACGTCTGCATCTGCACAGATACTCCGCGAGCCGCCATGCGGTATGTGGCGGAGGGTACCCTGTACCACTACTTGCCACTTCCTTTCCTGTTCCTGTTGATTCCTGTTTCAATTTTATGTACAGGCTCCGGAAGTCTCGGAAGCGAAGTAATGCAGAACTTTGTTCTGATGTGTGCAGTACCCGTGCGATCTGGATGAAGACACGTGCCGTGTTCCATTTTAGCTTTGTCAACGCAAACACGTCTCTAAGACGACGACGCTCCAAAATTTTATTAACACGAATTTTGCGGTGACGCTACCGTACTTTATGAGCGGGAAAGTTTTGTTATTGATCACGATGGGTGAACATATTATCGGCCGGAATTATGAACAGTCTTATGTGCGCCTGCTCCGAACCGCAGTTCTATGAGATTTACCTTCAACACGAGATAATTTGGTTTTAACGTGAAACTTAATCCTGCTATCGGGCATAGAAAGCTTGGCGGTCGTCCGTTCGGATTAACTGCAAGAAACAGAGCGCCAGCTTTGTAATTAACCTTTTATTCCGTTTTCTGATTAGCCAGGCTTCTAGGGGTGTATGCTCCTTCCCTACAGAGCATTCAAGGATACGGAAAAGCCGTTTATCAGATCGGACAATCATGTCAACAACTATAAGCGAGTGACTCAGAGAAGACCTGTGTTCTTAAAAACGTGACGTCATCCGCTGATTATATTTCGCCCCCCCCCCCCCCCCCCCCTGCCTCACCAATCCTCCATCACCGCCTGGACAGTTTCCAACTTCTTCTTGCACTAACATTTCCTTGCCCATCTTCACAACAGCAGTTTTGTTTACATTAAAATATTTTGCTATTATTTGGGTCAATTGATAATTGAGAGAAGTGGGCTGCGATTAAGTACTTCTTCACCATCTGCGACATGGTCACGTATACAAACAAGTGATGCAATACTGTAAGAAAAGATCTGAGGATGGTCATTACGGATTGAAACCGGTCATCGTCTAAGGAATTCATATTGTGATCAAAGACTGGAATAAGAAACATCTGATTGAGTATTTCTGTCTGGAAGAAAGCAAACCACGAGCATCATCACACGATACTCACCTGGCCAATAGAGCGCAGTCTGAGTGTTGGACTGAACGACTGACGATCTTGTTCGTGACACTGTTCAGTATTCTGCACCACAGAACGAACGATCGACGACTGCAGCAAGTCGCGGAACAGTAAGACGAAGCGGCACATAATGTGCAGACGTGTTGAAATTATTAGACTACGCGATTATTTTTGACAGACTTTAGTTTTCTCGTGTAAAAGTACGAGAGAAAAGTGTAATAACTGTTTTGTTTAACTGGCTCCATTGATGCCACGAAATTTCCCTTCCGAACAACTTACTTATCACTGAATTTTTCACAGTTGGTAACATTTACCATCTTTACCTTCAAATCGTGTTGGCGTTAGTCGTCTGCGTTCACGCTTTGAAACTGTGTTTGCAGTAATGTTTTATGTTTCTGTGGTCTACTTCAACTTGTTATTTATTCTATCAACTTCTTGCTACATTAACAAGGCATTACGTAGCTTGTGAACTTGCATGGATTTAGCTACAGGAATAAATCGTGTAGTTTCCAAAGAGATAGAGGTTATGGCTAAGAGAAAAGATGTTTCATCCCGTAAAGTTTCGGCTGTGGTAGCACTTCTGGCTGAAAATCGTCACACACAGCCAGAAATTGCTGACAGAATGAGAATATCACAGAAAACTGTCAATATAATCAAACTTTCAGTACATAAAGGTGGTGAATACAAGCCAAACAGCAAAGGAAAACGTGGACGTAAATGAAAAATCAGTCCTAGAGCAATGAGAAGACTTACAAACATGGCAACAACGAACCGTTAACTTACCCTGTACAGACGTGAGCCGTCAGCTGCAAGGTTTGGCTTTTGAAGTTTCACCTGTGACTGACGAGGAGGCTGTTTGAATGTGGTTTAACGACATGACGACCAAGGAAAAAACAGAAAATCACAACTGACATGAAAACCAAGAGATTTCAGTGGGCTAAACAACTTCGGGAGTGGAGAAGTGACGACCGGGCTAAGGTATGTGCAATGATATGGCAAATTAAGTGGGTCTTATCTCTGAAGTCAGGAGTTTTGGCTTGAAATTGTGGTGTTTTATGGATACTAAAGAAATGAACATCTGAATTTTGGGACTGTTGAGGTCTCCTATGCTACTATTCCCAACTTAACTTGCAATTTTGTACACATGCTTCAGGTACGCTTCAGTAATGAATCTGTATTCACTGTGATGGAAGAAAGCAGCCAGTATGTTCGTCGCAGACCTGGAGGACAGTTCAGAGCTGAGTGTGTGCAGCAATGTGTGAAGCACCGAACTTCCGTTACGGTCCGGAGTGTGATGTGTGTGAGACGTCCTGGCGGATTACACACTGCTGAAGGGCTAATGAGGCCAGAACAATATGAAGAAATCCTTGAAGAGGAACTTTTCCCCCAAATAAATGAGTGGTTTCCTAATAAAGACGCCATTTTTATGCATGATGGTGCACCTTGGCAGAGAGCCAAAAGTGTTTCCAAGTACTTGGAAGCAAAGCAACTGAAAGTGTTGCCCCGACCAGTGAATAGCCCTGGTATGAACCCAGTAGAAAATTTATGGGCTATTGTGAAACGGAGGGTAAGGGACTTTACTGTAACCACCCAAGAAGATCTCATGGAGAAAGTAGAGGAAATCTGGTACCGTGACAATGATATTAAAGTGTCAAGTGAAAAGTTAATAAATAGTATGCCAAACAGGATAAAAATGTTGATCAACAACAAAGGCATGCATACAAAGTGTTGAGTGTACAAATATGATCTGTATGTGGATGCAAATGTGTAATAAATGTAAAGCTTTGCAAAAAATGCCTTCAATAATTTGAACTCGTGTGTAGTTGTGGAGGTTTCACGACCACGGGCGGTTGCTGCCACGCCTTCTGCAATTGGCTGAATGTATGCTGTGGTTGCAGTCCGCTCTCCCTCACAATTTTCTACGTTCCTGTCGATCTAGTAGGAATTTTACGTAATTTCTCGCACACCGGTATTTTCTTTAATGTGGGTGAACTGAAACACGAATAGGAATACCTCAGCCGCTTTTGAAACAAGTTGGCTGTACAAAATGGAACAGCCCTACGAACGACTAGCATGCAGTAGTGTATCACAGCATTTAGTTTTCATTTTGATAATTGTTACTGTTTATTTATACGAACAACCGTTTTACAGGTCACATTAAATCAATACTTCAAATTCTTAATGCGTGCGTTATTCTCCCTTTTCGGAAAAATGGTTCAAATGGGTCTAATCAGTATGGGACTTAACATCTGAGGTCATCAGTCCCTTAGAACTACTTAAACCTAACTAACCTAAGGACATCACACACATCCATGTCCGAGGCAGGATTCGAACCTGCGACCGTACCAGCAGCAGCGCGGTTTCGGACTGTAGCGCCTAGAACCGCTCGGCCACAGCGGCCGGCTACCTTTTCGTCCACATTCGGTTTGCATGCTCCGATTTCTCCCTCCAGACCTATTTCATGCTGTAGGGACCCTTTTCTTTTTCTTTCTTCTTCATCCCTGAAAGACCACTTTCTGAATCTCTTTCCCAAGTTAAGTTCGTCTTAATGGTATCCACTACGTGGATGTTTGCTTATTTGAGGTCTTTTAGTGTCTTTGCACAGCATGCTGCTTGTCCTTTGAGTTGCATAATGTTATTGAAGATGTGCTTCATCAGTGTGTCATCATCCACTGTAGCACCACGTCCGACGCACGCCTTTTCTTTTTTTGCGCTCGTTATGTATGACGTTCTCCACATATTGAGAAATTCCTGTATTAGGTCGTGGGCTACTGTATTCTGCTTCAGCTGTCCTTCAGGTAAGTATGCCCCAGCCTTCTCTCTACTTTCACGATTTTCTTTATACAACCTCGGCAGCACTAGTTTTAGTGTTTTTTCGCCACACAGCCTCTGGCGTCACTACTGTGTTATAACGTTTAATTTTCTTGTCCCAAAATGAAGCTGCCGCCTTATGTATTTTTCTGGTGTTTCGGAATGCAATGTTTATCTCACCCGCTCTTATCTCTAGACTATCCTGCTCATTGTTTACGCTTATCCACTCACCTGTGCTTGTATCAGCTGACCACTAGGACTTTGTTTCGATTTATGAGTAACTAGTGTGGTCAACTTTTAACGTTTCTTAAAAATTCTGTCTCTGCAGAAGAAATTTGTGAACCCATCTTCCCTGCTTTCATTATTTGTTTTTCTGTCTGGATTTTGCCGTTTTCTGATGCGTCTCTAAAACAAAAAAGCCAATTTTATCTGTAAATCCCGTGCAATCCATATAGACGTTATCTTTTCCAGTTTCCCGATCTGATGCCTTTCGTGTTCTATAATTTAAATAATATATTTTTTTAAATATTTTTCGCACTTCTATCCTCATGTGAACCTGCTTCAATCAACAGTTTCTAAAAAGGTTTTATATATTTAAAGGACTCTTAAGAGATTCCCATTTATATTACAAACCATTGAATTTTGCAGATCAGATAAATTTAAAGGCGTATCTGAAACGTCACTTTAACTGAGTGTCTAATCGACAATGCGCTGTACAGGTCGCTTCGCACTGTAATACAGTCATGAACTGCCACATTTAAAAAGTCGACACACTGTAGGTAGGGAAAGATAGCCTAATGCAACATCCCACAGATGGGCCCTTCAATAGTATAAATCGAAAATTCCGAAGTCTCCTCTCACTGAATACTTTTTGTGTATATTTACTTTTTTGCTTGCCTTTTGGTTTAGACAACCTTTTTGAAAATCGCCACAGTGTGACGTTTCATTACGTATTATTTTTTGTAACCAATAAATATATATTAAATAGCATTATGAGGTCTATAACTCTTGAAGATAACTTTTGACAGCTTCCAACGCAAAAATAATTGAAAAGTGAATAGGTATCTGAATTCTAGGAGCTCCTTTTACTTATCGCTAATTTAATTACAATTTTCGAAACCTCCTGACAAAGGTCTGCACCCATATGCCTAGATGCACTAACGAGCTCAGAGGTTGTAATGGTACTTGAATTACGTAACCATTGCGGCACCTCACCTCAACCTCTCGACACCAGCAATATTGTACTGGGTTTCTGTAAAATAGTTCACATATTTCTGTAACAACATTCAGATTTTATTTCATTAATGTAGAGGTACTTCGATACATCGATATGTCTATACTGCAATGATATTATTCTTGTGTGTATCCTTTCTGTCGTCACTATGATCTTTGAGGTACTTTTAACTCTCATTTTTGGGCGCACAGGCGGTTATTAGAGAGTCAAGCTTTGCTCGTCGTGTTAAAAAGATGCAAAATGTAGTCAGTTTATGAAATGTGAACTTTAACAGTGAGGAAGATGTTTTCAAGTATGTTTTATATTGTGAAATCATGTTTTGGAATGAGTTACGTGATACTGCAACAAAAGTAACAAAAAAGAAGTGTAACTTAAATTCGGAGTGCTGATTACTTTATTACATCACCATTGTCCTAACTTGCAAAAGTTTAATCTTCAAGAATGGTTTCTGAAACACATCTATAAAACTTTTGAATATCGCAGAATAACACCTAGGCCTCTTTGCATCCGAGCTCGGAATCATCACTACCTAGATTTTCGACGATTGAGCCACGAGTTCACAACGAGACCAGAGTGGGAAACAGGAAAAGATAAGTGCCTAGTTTATCCATTATTTCAAGAAATGACTTTATTAACTGTGCTCTAATGACACCTGCCACATAATATAACTTTGTTGTTGCCGGAAAATGCAATATTTATCAGCGTGAGCAACACTACAATCATAATTAATTTTTGACCTTCGTTGTGGTAGGGTTGTTAGAAGGTCCAAGAAGATTACTTTATCCACGGCAGTTCTGAGTTAGCAGATTTGTGCTTCTACGTTGATCGTGCTTGGAAACTTGCTGGTGAACAGCAGGTATATCCCAAGAGCAATGGCACCTTTTCTTGTGGCAATGCCTCGCCCCAGAGTCAGACAATGCAGCATTGCGCCACATTCGGATATGAATTACACCACCACCACCACCACCACCACCACCACCACCACCACCACCACCAGAGCCCGAAGCGTGCACACAGACGTCTACAGTACCTTGAGCAGGCGTCCCTCCGCAACGACCCTGGTGGACTGCCTCAGCTCGTACAGGTAGGGGTCCAACATGGTGACAAGCGGGAATTCCCCGGCGGCAGGTCATGCGGAGGGAAGCACGGCAGGGCTGCCAACGCTGCAGTGACGAACACTCTCCAGAGAACGAACTGCACCGTATTTCACTTTGCCGTCACACGAGTATTTGCAACACACACAACGAAGGCATTCCCTGCTTCAGTACCCACGCTGCCCGCCCAACTTTAACCAGCACACGGTACTTTGATGGAGCCCTGTTTCAGCAGGTCGCCGTTGCCGAGACTGCGTCCAACACCTGCCCGAACTGCACTGCTGAGCCAGCCGGTCGCTAATCGCCAGAGTATGACGTCCTTCACAGCTCGAGGCGGCCACTTCACGACAGAGGCTGCCTTATCGATAAGGCGCCGCTGCAAGCTCTTCAGACATCCAGGAGGTGTGCAGAGAGGTGCTTCGAGCTAGGCTAGCGGGCAGGGGAGGAAGCAACTTCTCACTGTCGGCCTCAGCGAACTGCAGCCTACAATACAGGAGGCAACGGTGGCGGAGAAATGCAAACCAGTTTACCACAGTCTACGATACGAATGGCGATTACCGCCGATTTTCGCTCATAGCTTTCTTTTTCTTTCACACCAGTCACATCAACTGTTAAAACTGGTTTCTGAAATAACCTATTTTCGGATTTTTATTCCCATAATTTCCTGTAATAAACGTAAAAATCGAACAAAGATCGAAAATTTTTGATGGCTCAGTTACAAGATACACAGAATCAAAAATATGAAATTAAGAAGGAAAATGAAAGACAACTTAGTCAGTCTACTGTCCGCTGCTTTTCTTGAGAGATAGTAAGTGGTTGAATGCTACAAAAAGCTCACACCATTATTCTCCTACTTCACTGAAATTCTGTGAAAAATCATGTTGTAATATACTAAGTGCTAAAGAGTGAAAACTGAAATTCAGTAACTCTTATTTGACCGTGTTGATTTATCCGTTTTCAAGTGCATCACACTGGCATCTGTATACCGAGCAAGCAGTAAAGGAAACAAAAGAAAAATTTGGAGAAGGAATTAGAATCCATGGAGAACACACAAAAAGTATGACGTTTTCCAATGTCAGAGACAGCAAAGGACTTGGAAGAGCAGTTGAACAGAATGGGCAGTGTCCTGAAATGAGGCTAAAAGATGAACATCAACAAAGGCAAAACGAGGATAATGGAATGTAGTCGAATTAAGTCGGGTGATGCTGAGGGAATTAGATTACAAAAAGACACATTTTAAGTAGTAGATCAGTTTTGCTATTTGGGGAATAAAATAACTGATGACTGCCGAAGTAGAGATGATATAAAATGTAGACTGGCTATGCCAACGAAAGCGTTTCTGAAGAAGAGAAATTTGTCAATATCGAGTATAGATTTACGTGTTATGAAGTCCTTTCTGGTACTAAATGTATGGAGTGTAGCCACGTAAGATGTGAAACATGGACGATAAATAGTTTGGCCAAGAAGAGAATAGAAGCTTTCGAAATGTGGTGCTACAGGAGAATGCTGAAGATTAGATAGGTAGATCACGTAACTAATGAGGAGGTATTGAATAGAACTGGGGAGAAGAGGAGTTTGTGGCACAACTTGACTAGAAGAAGGGATCGGTTGGTAGGACATGTTCTGAGGCATCAAGGGATCATCAATTTAGTACTGGAGAGCAGCGTGGAGGGTAAAAATCGTAGAGGGAGACCAAGAGATGAATATACTAAGCAGATTCAGAAGGATGTAGGCTGCAGTAAGTACTGGGAGATGAAGGAGCTTGCACAGGATAGAGTAGCATGGACAGCTGCATCAAACCAGTCTCTGGACTGAACACCACATCAAAAAAGTTACCAGTGACACGAAACAAATAGCAAAACAAATACCGGCCGTTCAGAACTAAAATACCGGTATCGCTTTTAACTGGTCGTTTTCTCCGATCCCTGATCTGGGATCACTTCACGAGGGAGACGAAAGAGTTATTGCCGCTATGATAACCGACTCTTATGCTCGATCTTTTATTAAAACATAAGTAGTATGAAATCTCACCAGAATTCCTAAGCGCCGTTCAAGACTGTGTGCATGGTCTGACCTACGGGGCGGGGGTGTATTAGATTCGTACCAGGGATGTGCGGTCAGGGAGAATAGCACTCACTCTCGAAAACAATTCAAGAACTGTGTTTATTGTTCACGAAACGTAGTAATGCTGCCATTTTATAAACTGTACTTTTTCAACAACTTAATTGACGTGATAAAATCTTCTGGAATTGACAGCCGAGTCTATGTGGTGTTCTCCAGCAACGTTTCAGCAAGTTTCTTACTTGCCATCTTCAGGCGCCTGAAGATGTCAAGTAAGAAACTTGCTGAAACGTTGTTGGAGAACACCACATAGACTCGGCTGTCAGTCCGAGAAGATTTTATCATCGAGATTCGCCGAGGAAGCCTCCATTCTCACGTAACTTAATTGAGCTAATGTACAGTGTCTTGCCGAAGGACTACAGATGGCCGGCCGCGGTGGTCTCGCGGTTGTAGGCGCGCAGTCCGGAACCGCGCGACCGCTACGGTCGCAGGTTCGAATCCTGCCTCGGGCATCGATGTGTGTGATGTCCTTAGGTTAGTTAGGTTTAAGTAGTTCTAAGTTCTAGGGGACTTATGACCTAAGATGTTGAGTCCCATAGTGCTCAGAGCCATTTGAACCATTTTTTGACTACAGATGGTTGGAATTCCTTTACCTGAGGTGGAACCTGATATTGCAACCCGTCGAAGTAGACTTTTTTCGTAGTTGTAGCCTTAGCAAAAACAAACGGTCCAATAATTATGTTGCGTATTAAGCCACAATACAAATTCAGTTTTTTTTTTTTTTGCTGTATCATGGTATGTGATTTCTCAGACTTCCAGATCCCACGTGAAAGGGCATCCAGAAATCTCCGTGACCTAGGCTGCCATTCAATACGAACCACGTAAATGTATCTAGCACACTTCCTTAGAAACAAATCGTTGTAATCAGGGGAAGACTTTGCGCTCACCCTACAAAGTGGTAGCGAAGACATTTGAAGGCTGAGTTTCAAATGAAAAAACGGAAAGTCGCGAATGGAATAGGGGAGCGATGGAAATGACAAAAGTGAGCCCCGCCACACACCGTGACAAGCCCGTGCAGACTACAGATGCGTATGTATAAAATTGGAAGGTAGGAGACGCCTCTACATAATGATCGTTTTTCCGGCGCTTCCAACTGTTTCTAACTGTTTGCAATGGACATGCAAGGCAACGCGACGTCACTGTTGAAATTACAACGTTTGGCCTACTTTCACGAAGGGACAGCAACATACCTCTCCCCAAATGACCACGACGGGAAAATCAGAAGTTGGAGCTCATACGGAGGATCAACGACAATCATTCTTTCCGTAAATCCAAAAGAACACCTTTGGGATATTTTGGAAGGCCGACTTCGTGCCACGCCTCAACGACGGACATCGATACCTCTCCTCGGTGCAGCACTCCGTGAAGAATGGGCTGCCATTCCCCATGAAAACCTGCCAGCGCCTGACTGAACGTAGGCCTGCGAGAGTGGAAGCTGTCGTCAAGGCTAAGGGTCAGCCAACGCCATATTGAATTCCAGCATTACCGATGGAGGGCGACACGAACTTGCAAGCCATTTTCAGCCAGGTGTCCGGATACTTCTGACCACACAGTGTCTACGGTCGTCTAGTCTCTCAGCGACGCCTTCTCCACCGCGGGGAGAAAAACACGCGTGCGCGCTCTCCTGGGGTCACGCAACGCAGCGAACCCCGACGCCGTGCTTCGCACGCGTCACGCCTTGCAATGCCCCTACACTCGCTATCACAAACTCTGACCGCGCCGGCAGGGTAAGACACTTGCCCCGTGTCTCGGATAATCGCTGAGCAGCTGACGCAGAGAGAGAAGGCGGCGGCGAGCAAAAAGTCTGAGCCACTACTGCACATCGCTCTCACGAAACACTACTGCATCTCACTGTGTTTGCTGACGTTCTACGGTATGGTAGTGCAACTCGATAGCAACCGCACACCATACTGGATCCGCCCTATTTCATTCTGTCCATACTGCGAGTTCCGTGTTACGACAACACGCCGATGCCGCATTCATCAGAAACAGGTTACTCTTGAGTAGTAGTTATTGCATGTCGGTTAATGACACTCCAGCAATGAAAATCTTCAGCATATAGAAAGATAATGTCAGGATCTGCAGACGTTGCCTGTAGTAGAGCGATGGGGTTGCGGTGCTGATGGATGTAGGTTCGTGTCCCGCACTGCCCTGAAATATTTTTTGATCGTCATGTTTCTAGCAGACGGTGCGACATTATTCTTAATCTAATAGGACTGTGTAAGAGTGCCCCCTTTCAGGAATGAGTTTCTTGGAATTCATTCTGATTAACGGTACATACGATGGTCCATTGACCGTGACCAGGCCAAGTATCTCACGAAATAAGCGTCAAATGAAAAAGCTACCAAGACCAAAACTCGTCTAGCTTGAAGGGGGAAACCAGATGGCGCTATGGTTGGCCCGCCAGATGGCGCTGCCATAGGTCAAACGGATATAAACGGCGTTTTTTAAATAGGAACCCCCATTTTTATTACATATTCGTGTAGTACGTAAAGAAATATGAATGTTTTAGTTGGACCACGTTTTTCGCTTTGTCATACATGGCGCTGTAATAGTCACAAACATATGGCTCACAATTTTGGACGAACAGTTGGTAAAAGGTAGATTTTTTTAAATTAAAATACAGAACGTAGGTAAGTTCGAACATTTTATTTCGGTTGTACCAATTTGATACATGTACCTTTGTTAACTTATTTCTGAGAACGCATGCTGTTACAGCGTGATTACCTGTAAATTCCACATTAATGCAATAAATGCTCAAAATGGTGTCCGTCAACCTCAATGCATTTGGCAATTCGTGTAACGACATTCCTCTGAACAGCGAGTAGTTCGCCTTCCGTAATGTTCGCACATGTATTAACAATGTGCTGACGCAAGTTGTCAGGCGTTGTCGGTGGATCACGATAGCAAATATCCTTCAACTTTCCCCACAGAAAGAAATCCGGGGACGTCACATCCGGTGAACGTGCGGGAAACGGTATGGTGCTTCGACGACCAATCCACCTGTCATGAAATATGCTATTCAGTACTGCTTCAACCCCACGCGAGCTATGTGCCGACATCCATCATGTTGGAAGTCATGCAGTGAAACATCTTGTAGTAACATCGGTAGAACATTACGTAGGAAGTCAGCATACATTGCACCATTTAGATTGCCATCGATAAAATGAGGGCGAAATATCCTTCCTCCCATAATGCCGCACCATACATTAACCCGCCAAGGTCGCTGATGTTCCACATGTCGCAGCCATCGTGGATTTTCCGTTGCCCAATAGTGCATATTATGTCGGTTTACGTTACCGCTGTTGGTGAATGACGCTTCCTCGCTAAATAGAACGTGCAAAAAATCTGTCATCGTCCCGTAATTTCTCTTGTGCCCAGTGGCAGAACTGTACACGACGTTCAAAGTCGTCGCCATGCAATTCCTGGGGCATAGAAATATGGTACGGGTGCAATCGATGTTGATGTAGCATTTTGAACACCGACGTTTTTGAGATTCCCGATTCTGCTACTGATGTGCGGATTAGCCGCGACAGCAGCTAAAACACCTGCGTGGGCATCATCATTTGTTGCAGGTCGTGGATGACGTTTCACACGTGGCAGAACACTTCCTGTTTCCTAAAATAACCTAACTATCCGGCGAACGGTCCGGACACTTGGATAATGTCCAGGATACCGAGCAGCGTACATAGCACACGCCCGTTGGGCATTTTGATCACAATAGCCATACATCAACACGATATCGACCCTTTTCGCAATTGGTAAACGGTCCATTTTAACACGGGTAATGTATCACGAAGCAAATACCGTCCGCACTGGCGGAATGTTACGTGATACCACGTACTTATATGTATCTGACTATTACAACGCCGTCTATCAAAAACCGAAAAAAGTGGTCCAAGTAAAACATTCATATTTCTTTACGTACTACACGAATATGTAATAAAAATGGGGGTTCCTATTTTAAAAAAAAACGCAGTTGATATCCGTTTGAGGTATGGCAGCGCCATGTAGCGGGCCAACCATGGCGACATCTGTTTTCCCCCTTGAAGCTAGACAAGTTTCGTTCTCTGTAGTTTTTTCGTTTGATGCTTATTTCGTGAGATATTTCGCCCAGTCACTATCAATGGACCTATGTGCGCACCGCTAGTAGCCCGTTCAGTCGGCCACGGTGGCCGAGCGGTTCTAGGCGCTTCAGTCCGGAACCACGCAGCTGCTACGGTCGCAGGTTCGAATCCTGCCTCGGGCATGCATGTGTGTGAAGTCCTTACGTTAGTTAGGTTTAAGTAGTTCGAAGTCTAGGGCACTGATGACCTCAGATGTTAAGTCCCATAGTGCCTGGGGCCATTTGAACACTTTTCATGTTTTCCCTGCTTCCTTAGCTACTCTTATACATTCGCAAATGTTATCCGTGCATTAAACTAAATGTTATTGAACATATTCAGTGCCCACAATACGTGCCTGTCTTGTGTGTAAAGGTGTAATTACGTTCGACAGTGATTCCAGATCTTACAATATTAGAAGTTTTTGTTTTTCTCTCGTTGTGACGTATGTAATATCTCTTTTCACGATATTTTCAGGTCACATTACTACTCACTATTCTATCATCTTGTTGTCCCATACATGTCGTCCAGAGTTGTTCTTAGTTGGCCTGCATACACCACAGTGCCAGATTCCTGTGTGTTGGTTCTCACTGTTGACTGTGAATACTGTCTCCGTCAGCCGCTGTGTGTTCGTTCATTCGTCTTTTGTTTGTGTTGTGAGTATTCAAGAACACGTAAGGAGTTCCATGTACGAAAACAGGTATGCGACCTTTGCTCAGCATATAATTCATCAAGGGGATGAACCATGTATCACGCTAAAGGATATATGAATTGTTAGAATGAATAAATAGAACACAAAAATGGTAAGACCACAAAAAACTAACATCAAAGAGGCTTTGCAGTGAAGAGAAAAGCAATAAATGAAGAAATGCATATACTGGTTGAGTCACGAAGACATGCAAATATTTTAGTATATTATACTTCAAGTAAAACTAAAGAAAAAAGTTCATATAAACTTAGGTCCGCAAATGTTTAGTTACGGCTAAGGAAAGATCTTTCCTGAAATTTAGTAACTTCGCTAATATGAAGCCATAGCTAAACTGTACGAGGTGCAACTAAAGTAAGATTTTCATTTATTTTGTTGTTATTCATCTGGCGAATCTAATAAAATATGTCCCAGAGGTGTAGCTCCAGTAGTTTTCCAAGGCATCCAGAGAAGCAAAGAAGCAATTTCCTAAGTTGTTTAATTTATTAACTACTTGGCCCAATTTGTTTTTTAAATTCCAGACAATTGCACCAAGTTTTGAAGAGAAGTTTTAGAGAATTTAGTTTTGGAAAAATGATGATAGAAACGTTAAACTGTATGAATGTGTCGAATAATCTGCTTTTATTAATACCATAGCACACGTGAAATCATGTTAAACTGGAAAAAAGCAAAGCTCAGTGTTAAAGAAAGTTGTACAGTGTACATACAATTTCACAATAAATTAACAATAAATGTTCAAAAATGTCTCCACCGAGATCAATGCATTTAGCTGCACGTTTATGAACAGATTTTGTTGCTCGTTTCAGTTTCACAGGGTTGTTCTTAATTTCGTCTATTTCATTCACAATGCGAGCAAGTAATGCCTAACGTGTACTGACTTGTTATTATGTACCTTCACTGAACAATACAGAAAACTAGCTCGTTTCAAGGTTAGGAAACGGCTGAAACAACTCACTAACGGTTGCCAACAAAGAGTTAAACTGAATGGAAAGTAAACAAATTTACTTGCATAATGATCTTTGGTTCTCTGAATGTTATGGAAAACTACAGCAGATACATGTATGGGACGTGTTTTATAGATTCGCCAGATCAATAACAACATAAATGAAAATCTTACCTTACTTTAACCTTGTACAGTTTTTCGATGGCTTCATGTCCGTTAAGTTGCTAAATTTCAGGCAAAATGTTTTACTAGCCTTTATTAGCCGTAACTCAACATTTGCATACCTACGTTTGTATGAACTATTTCTTAAATTTTACTTGCAGAATAACACACGTTAAAATACTTGCATATCTTCGTGAATCACCCTGTTTTTAACAAATCACTTGATCGTGTTAGCCACTAAACAGTAACAAGCAGACGTATAGTACACAAACAGACTAAATAACGAACTTGTCTCCTCACCACAGACACTTATGTAAAAAAAAGGAGTAGTGTTAGTGAATTCCTTTCCGCCAGAGATGGCTCCAGTACACACAACACCACACGCGTACACGTAACAAACAAACAAACAAACAGCAAACTGCACAGAGAAAGCACAAAACAAAGGCGAACGAGGAAAAGCAGACAGTTTCAGTTAGCAACAATGAAACGCAATGAGCATATGGCATTGTTGACCGGGAGCCCGCCAACAGAGTAAACAACTGTAACCAACACAGAATGAAAGCTAGCTAACTGTTCAACTGAAGTATGTTCGAAAACGTCGAAAATCTGAGATCCTGATGTGGCAAGCCGACCAGGGTAACTCCAGGAACATGGAACAACGCGGTTGCGAAACCTTAAGCAAAACCGAACAGTAACTTCACCTTACCAAACTAGCGCTTTGGAAAGTTCTTCCTCACCTAACAATAAGAGAATTACAAAAAAAAACTAGTATAGTAACATATGTTGGATCATCATGTACCGCAATCATTATACACACGAAACAAAAATGTAGTAGTGGAGTGCAGTGAAAATGGTTAATTTACGTGACAATGAAACGGATGCGTACGGCACAGAACGAACGGCGTTCCACTGTTTAGACAGTGGCTGTTACTTTTAAAAATATATCGCTATGCATTAAATAGCTAGAGAGGTTGGATAGCAGTGTCCAAACAATGTCAAAAATGGACGCTTGAACACAAATGGGGGTTGCTACCCAAGAATGGTTCTCTCTTTAGATGTGAGTGAATGATGTCTGAGCAAAGCGAATTCCAACGTGACCAAATTGTTGCCGCTCTTACGCTGGATGTTTGCATAACCATTTGAGTCCAAATGTTGGGTCTACTTCTACATCCATACTTCGCACGTCACATTTAAGTGCCTGGCAGAATGTTCATTGAATTCTCTATTATTCCAGTCTCCTGTAGCGCGCGGAAGGAACGAACACCTATATCTTTCCGTGCGAGCTCTGATTTTCCTTATTTTATCATGGTGATGGGTCTCCCTATGTAGGTGAACAAAATATTTTCGCCTTCGGAGAACAAAGTTGGTTATTGGAACTGCGTTATAAGATGCCGCCACAACGAAAAACGCCTTTGTTTTACTGATGTCCATCCCCAATCCTGTGTCATTTCAGTGAAACTCCACCCCCTCCCGTTTCGTGATAATACAAAAGGTGCTGCCCTTCTTTGAACTTTTTCGATGTACTCCGTCATTCCTATCTGCTAAGGTACAAATGGCTCTGAGCACTATGGGACTCAACATCTTAGGTCATAAGTCCCCTAGAACTTAGAACTACTTAAACCTAACTAACCTAAGGACAGCAGACACACCGATGCCCGAGGCAGGATTCGAACCTGCGACCGTAGCGGTCGCGCGGTTCTAGACTGCTGCGCCTAGAACCGCTCGGACACCTCGGCCGGGTTTTTTCGAGCTAATTCATAATGTTTATACACAATACATGCTCCAAAATCCTGCTGCATATGGACGTTAACGATATGGACTTTTAATTAAGTGGATTACTCCTACTACCTTTCACGAATATTGGTATGACCTGTGCAACTTTCCATTCTTTGGGTACAGATCTTTCGTCGAGCGAACGGTTGTATATCATTGTTAAGTACGGAGCTATTGCATCAGCATATTCTGAAAGGAACCTAATTGGTATAGCGTCTGGAACAGAAGACTTGCTTGTATTAAGTAATGTTAGTTGCTTCACTACTCCGACGATATTTACTTCTACGTTACTCATGCTGGCAGCTGTTCTTGATTCGAATTCTGGAATATTCACTTCGTCCTCTTTGGTCAATGAATTTCGGAAGGCTGTGTGTAGCAACTCCGCTTTGGCAGCACTGTCTCCGATAGTATCTTCATTGTTATCGCGCAGAGAAGGCATTGATTGTTTCTTGCTGCTAACATACTTCACATACGACCAGAATCTCTTTGGATCTTCTGCCAGGTTTGGGGACAAAATTTCGATCTGGAAACTATTATAAGCATCTGGCATTGAAGTCGGCGCTAAATTTCGAGCTTCTGTAAACGATCGCCAATGTTGGGGATTTTCGACAGACTTCTAAGATTTCAACCGCATACGGGAAAGGCCGAAAAACATTATCTGCTAAGTCACAACCGGAGTGAAGATGACCGACGGTGACTGAAGGGGATGACGACGAAAAGTAAACAGAACACTTGCAAAAGTTACTACGGAGCAGAATGTGGCACTCACGAATCCTGTCAGCACCAAGGCAACACGGAGGCAGCTCCTGAACCATGGAATCGGAGGGCTATCAGGAATTATAAAACCAGTCATCGGTTACGCAAATGTCCGTAAGAGGAAAACGTACTGCCAAAGACGTCAAACCTGGGATGGAGAGCAATGGAAGAAAGCCATTTGGTCGGATGAGTCTTGTTTCATACCGTTTACCGCTTCTGGCCGAGTTTACGTCCAGACTGGATCATCGTGTGGATTCAGCGATGCTTCGCACAACCACGTCGTTGTATTCATTGGACCCCACGGTTACTTTGCAAGGTCGCATTACTGAGTATACCATGGCACAGTGTTTGTTCCCCAGTGGTGATGCTGTGTTTTCCAAGACGACAAGGCCGCCTGTTTACACAGCTCTTACCGTGCAGGACTGGTTTTTGTGAGCACGACGGGATGAATTGTTCCATCTCCCATGGCCGCCAATACTGTCACAAGATCTTTACATTTCTTGGGCTTTCTTGTCTACTTTGCATCGCCGGGTTAGGGGGGGGGGGGGCGGGGGTGCGCGATCGGTATCCACTTGCCACTGTTTTGCACGAAAAATGGTGTAACACTCTCTCACTTTCTTGTAAAGCAGACAGGACCTGTATTTATCCATTCCGGGACGACTGGAGGATCTACATCTACATTTACACTCCGCAAGCCACCCAACTGTGTGTGGCTGAGGGCACTTTACGTGCAACTGTCATTACCTCCATTTCCTGTTCCAGTCGCGTACGGTTCGCGGGAAGAACGACTGCCGGAAAGCCTCCGTGCGCGCTCGAATCTCTCTAATTTTACATCCGTGATCTCCTCGGGAGGTATAAGTAGGGGGAAGCAATATATTCGATACCTCATCCAGAAACGCACCCTCTCGAAACCAGGACAGCAAGCTACACCGCGATGCACAGCGCCTCTCTTGCAGAGTCTGATTTGGTTGCGAACGTTCTTCCTACACCGTATTAGGCACGGTAATGTGCTGTGTGTTTTGTGTTTCCGTGTTTCTGTCCATCCCAGCACAGCTGTGTGTAATTCTTGTTTACAGCGCGAACGGCGCTATACGAGATCTCTCAAAAAAAATAAAAAATGTCCCCGATCATTTCTATTTTTGCGCCAATGGTGTGTTGGAGCGAAATGCAGTGGCTTCGCTGGACACGACTGTGTTTAATGTGTAAATGCCGGAAGTTTCGTTGTCGTATGTCTTAATTCAGTGCTGTACTGAGCAGAAAGTTTTGTCTCAGTTCGCGGATTTCGAGATGTCTGAGTAGCAATGTGCCTGCATTAAATTTTGCGTGGAGCACGAGAAAACCTTTGCAGAGACACAACGAATGGTGCAGGAAGCGTAAGGTGATGGGGGCTTAAGGGGAGTTAGAAGAGAAAATATTTTTTCACATTTTCGGATTTTTATCCCATCATGAAATTTGCCATTTTCGGAATAAAATGAGATTACATATACATACATACACATACATACATACATACGCATATATACTTACATACATACACATATCTCACTTACTCACAAGTATTTTATTTTTAAAAAAATATATTCAATGGTTGAAAATTTTGAAATTTTTACGTGTATTACTTCAAGGTCTAATAAAATCGGTAATTTTTTTACATAGAAGGCTGTGGACTGCTGTGTTATAAGAGTTAAATTACGTGTCTGTATTGGTAACCACTGTCAAAAACAGTATCGTATCGTTTCATATTATAAACACGCATTGTATGTCTAAGTTTAAAAATGGTTCACACGGTTTAAAAATGGCCGGACGGAACTTAAAGATGAGCCTCGTTCAGGACGGCCTTCGACGTCTACCGATGAATCTCGTGTCAGCAGCGTCATCGAAATTGTCCGCGCGAATCAAAACTGGCTGTCCGAGAGACTGCAGAAGAATGTGACGTTTCAGCCGGGTCACGTCGCGAAATTCTTGACACAGCCTCTTGGAATGCGTCCTTTTCCCGCTAAGATCGCCCCAAGGTTCACGAGTGAAGACCAGAAAGACCTCCTCCTCGCATACCTGCGAACGCGAACAAGATGTTCGTTAAGAGGATCATAGCTGGTGATGAAAGGTGGGTCTACGGTTGTGATATTGAGGCCAAAGTTCCGTGTTCACAATGGATCACCTGACGAGCTTTCTTTGGTCATGGAGAAACTTTCCCGAAAGTTTCTCCACGACCGAAGAAAGCTCTTCAAGTCAGGTAAAATGTCAAAGCTATGCTGATAGTTTTCTTCCAATTTGAAGAATTAGTTCATCAAGAGTTCGTGCCACAGGGACAAACCGTTAATCGCGGCAGTATCGGGACGCTTTGCGACGGCTGCGAGAAAATATGAGAAGGGAACGGCCTGAAATGTGGCGAGACAATTTGTCGTTTTCCAACACGATAACGCACCCGCACATTCATCCCTGTTGGTGCGTCAGTATTGTACAGAAAACGAAATGACCGTGCTGGATCAGCCTCCGTACTCTCCAAACCTGGCCCCCGCGGAGGTTCTTTTTTTTTTATTTCCAAAATTGGAAAACGCCATTAAGGGGGGTAGGACGTCAAACGGGCCGACTTGGAGCAGGAAAGGCACCACAGGACATTTTAATTTCCACTGTCTATACTTTTACGAATAAATTCATAAAACTTTGTCACCATGACCAGGAAGGATTCAGAATTCACACTATTAGCAGTGGAACTTCGAAAATAAGGGAATAATTTTTTTTTTTACATGTGAAATTTCATCATTTTTTTCACTTATTAATTGCAGCATTTGTTGCTATAGATACACTTTTCTTCATAAGTAAGAGAGATCCTTCGCTGAATTTTGCACACCATACAAACCATACTTAATGGTGTATGAAACTTTACAATTTTCCAAATCTATTAAAAACTGTGGTGAAAATTGAGGTAAATATCTATAAAATTTGTGTTTTTTTCCTAATCATGCAGCTTAAAATATAACAGCCCATTCGTTTTCTCATAAATTAAATAAATCCTAGCGTTTCATACACCTGTAAGTACGGTATGTATGCTGTGCAAAATTCATCGAAGAATCTCTCTAACTTATGAACGAAAGTGTACGTATAGCAACAAATGCAGCCATTAGTAAGTGAAAAAAATGGACTTTCGCAAGTAAAAAAAAATTATTTTGTTATGTTTTCGAACTTCCACTGCAATGAGTGTGTATCCTGAATCCTTCCAGGTGATGATGCTGACAAAGTTTTATGAGTTTATTTGTTAAAGTATAGACACTGGAAATTAAAATGTCCTGTGATGCCTCTCCTGCTCCAAGTCGGCCCGTTTGACGTCCTACCACCCTTAAAAGGACGAAGATTTGCAACGACAGATGAGATTGAAAAAAAAAATATATCGTAGGTGGCGGTTCTTACGACCATCAAGAGGGGTACCTACGCTGCTTGCCGAAGTGGAAACAGAGTTGGCAACTGTTTGGAGGAGACTATTTCGAAGGAGGCCATGCACAATAATTAAAAGGCAAGTGCAGAAAAAAATTTTGTTGACAGACTTTCGGAATTTCTTTGAACAGACCTCTTATCTTCGAGGCTGCAGCAGATGTCACATTCAATGGCCCTTTTTCTGGAAAGCATCAGCGCCAGAACTTCTTTGCTCTTCATCTTCGTTTTGCCAGTTCTCCTTTTGCACTTTACCTGCCCGCCTGTATTTCCAACAGACTTGGAGACACTTTTAAAATTCCCGCCACGCACGTGCCTCTTTCTCGCGATGATCCAGGCCGACGTCCGGGACTTAGGCGGCAGTCTGCCGGTTCCTCCATTAGTCACCCGCAGAGAGGCAATTAAAGTCGATTACGGCTTCCAATTGACGCCCGGCCCCTAATTATCAGATTAAGGCCCGAGTCCCTTCCCCTCCAGCCGACACCGCTCAATTAACCGGACATTGTGTCTGTGGCGTATCGGCACGCCCCATCTACTACACAACACAGATGCCAGCGATAGGGATTCAGCGGAACATGGGCCTGGCGTAGATAGGAAACGAAAACAGTACCAACACGGGGTACTTCATTACTAGTGAATGATGCTGTTGTGGTCTTCAGTCCAGAGAGTGGTTTGATGCCGCTCTCCATGATACTCTGTCCTGTGCAAGCTCCATCTCCCAGTACCTACTGCAGCCTACATCCTTCTGAATCTGCTTAGTGTATTCATCGCTCGGCCTCCCTCTACGATTTTTACCCTCCACGCTGCCCTCCAGTACTAAATTGGTGATCCCTTGATGCCTCAGAACATGTCCTACCAACCGGTCCCTTCTTATTGTCAACTTGTGCCACAAATTCCTCTTCTCCCCCTATTCTATTCAGTACCATCTTATTAGTTATGTGATCTACCCATATAATCTTCAGCATTCTTGTGTAGCACCACATTCCGAAAGCTTCTATTCTTTTCCTGTCCAAACGCTTTATTGTCCATGTTTCACATCTATACATGGCTACACTCCGAATGGCTTCGTGACACTTAAACCCATACTCGATGTTAAATTTCTCTTCCTCAGAAATGCTTTCCTTGCCATTGCCAGTCTATGTTTTATATCCTCTCTACTTCGACCATCATCAGTTATTTTGCTCCCCAAATAGCAAAACTCCTTCACTATTTTGTGTGTCATTTCCTAATCTAATTCGACTACATTCCATTATCCTCGTTTTGCTATTGTTGATTTTCATCTTATACCCTCCTTTCAAGACACTGTCCATTCCATTCAACTGTTCTTCCAAGTCCTTTGCTATCTCTGACAGAATTACAATGTCATCGGCAAACCTCAAAGTTTTTAGTTCTTCTCCATGGATTTTAATACCTACTCCGAATTTTTCTTTTGTTTCCTTTACTGCTTGCTCAATATACAGATTGAATAACATCGGGGAGAGGCCTCAACCGTGTCTCACTCCCTTCCCAACCACTGCTTCCCTTTCATGCCCCTCGACTCTTATAACTGCCATCTGGTTTCTGTACAAATTGTAAATAGCCTTTCACTTCCTGCATTTTACCCCTGCCACCTTTAGAATTCGAAAGAGAGTATTCCAGTCAACATTGCCAAATAACACAGTGAATAAAGCGAGGAATTTCGTCAGGGAGAATTCATCTTTGGCAGAGAGCGATTGCAGAAGGAAGAGTTAACGGTTAAGTATGTTGGTGACTGCGGGGCAACCTGGGTCCCGAACTCAGCGCAGAGGTATTAACTTCGGGGTCAAAGCTCAGTCTCGTATCGGTTTCTCCTTACACACGATATCTTTCTGGGCAGGTTTCGCGTTGTGTAATTACAATTTTCGTTCTTTTTCACCGAGACAGGTTTTCCGAAGCTGCAAAAAGTTTTCTGCTATTTTTATTTGCTTTGTATCAAACCACAGCACAAACTGTGTTCCCCACAGGTTAAAGTCCAGAGGAGTTAGGTCTGGGGAACGTGGTGGATACTCCACAGCACCTCTTGTAGTGGGACGCGAAATTGAAGCGTCACCCATCCACCAGTGTCAGCCCAGTTTGCAGGTGAATATAAGTTTAATTTAGTTTTTGTTTATGTATTTTTGTAATATTTGTAATGGTTCTGAATTGTCTGAAGTGGTGTGTTTATTTTTTATGTTTCATGTACGGAGAGGGCGGCGCAACGAACGGAGACAGCATCTTCGTTGCCGGGACCGGAGAGAAAATTGCTGGCCACTATACGTCGCGGGTCGACAGCCAAAGAGCAACAGAAGATCCTGAAACCGAGTTGTTGCGTCGTGCTTCTAAAAATTGGAAATTAAGAATTTGTAATGTTTCTACAACAATGACGTCATAGAGAGTTTAATCTTACTGAAAATGTTAGTCCTATCTTGTCAAGGCTCAGGTTCACGTCTATATGTATGAAGATAATGAAGTAGCGTATACTACAAAAGTTTAAATACGTGTTCCGGGAATTTATTTATGAAGAATTATGTGAATGAATTAATAATCTATTTGACAAGATCATTAATTTTGACAACATTCATCGCGAGTTTGAGTCTTGTAAGTTTATTCAATGTGGTTCTAATATTTGTTAAATCAGATAACGTGTATCAACATAATTTCTGAGGAGAAACAAACGACATCTAAAATTGAAAAACTTTACGCAAACCAATTGGCCTGAGTGACGTAATTCTGTGCATACGACTCAAATGATGTTTTACAGTTTCGTTCAGGAACCATTCAGAGACAATTTAAAAAGAATATAAATAATTTTGAAGTGGGTTGTAACTGACGTAGGTGACGAAGTCTACACATGGTCATATGTCGAAAGAAAACCATTTATAAGAAACTTACGTCGTTACACTACACTCTACGGCCTAACCATCTTACTGCTGGATTTTCGTCGAGATACGCCCCAACACGATTTTGGTAGTGGGCTGGGGCACCTTCTTGTTGAAAGTAAACTCTTCCGTCTCCATACAAGTTTCGGATGGCAGGTGAAATGGATGTCTGATGCTTCTGAAGGTACACCTCACCGGTAACTGTGCCGTCAAAGAAGAATGGCCCAATCGAGCCCAGGTAAGACAACCCACACCACACATTTACTCCTGGCAAATTCACGGCTTTGTCTACACGGACGTTCGGATTTTCGGCGGCCCAGCAGATGCAGTTGTGCCGATTTACTGTACCACTGAGTTTGAACTGTGCCTCGTCAGACCACACAATCATCTCCGCAAACTCTTCATCGTTGTGCACCATGTTAGTAAGCCACTCGCAGTACTCCATTCTACGGTCTGGGTCGTCCTCGTTCATTGCGTGTAGCAATCGTGGGATGTAGCACTTCCACTTTGCTGTCTTCAAAATTCGTCCAACACTTGAGCGACTCACTCCAGTTTCACGGGCACACTGTCTCACAGACTTCTCTGTGGTGAGCGAGTGACTTGTTGTAACACACGACGGGAGTTAGCCGGACTTGTTACTGTTACAGGTCGTCCAGATCGTTGTTTGTGTACGTCTGTAACACAGCCTTAGGCTTCAAATTTGTCTCGAATGAGACGAATCGTTGAAAGTGTCGGTGGCTCTGTTGCATACTCATTTCGCCATCGCCGTTGAACCTCATTAATGTTCTCGTACTTAAAATACTACTTCAAAACCGACTTCCTTTCATCGAATATAAGCCTTGTGCCAGTCATGTTTACTCGAGTAACGAGGTGCAACTAAGAACAAAACACTTATCTGGCGACTGTCATCTGACAAAACAAAACGACTCAATACAACGCTTGTGTGGCGATTGCCGGAACTACAAACTATTGCGCTACCAAAGATGAGGCAACTCCGTCAATTAGTTTGCCAGTTATGGACTTTTAAACAGTGGATATAATTTTTTGGACCATATATACCGGGTGATCAAGAAGTCAGTATAAATTTAAAAACTGAATAAATCACAGAATAATGTATATAGAGAGGTACAGATTGACACACATGCTCGGAATGACATGGGGTTTCATTAGAACCAAAAAAAATACAAACGTTCAAAAAATGTCCCACAGATGGCGCTTCATCTGATCAGAATAGCAATAATTAGCATCACGAACTAAGACAAAGCAAAGATGGTGTTCTTTACAGGAAATGCTCAATATGTCCACCATCATTCCGCAACAATAGCTGTAGTCGAGGAATAATGCTGTGAACAGCACTGTAAAGCATGTCCAGAGTTATGGTGAGGCATTGGCGTCGGATGTTGTCTTCCAGCATCGCTAGGGATGTCGGTCGATCACGATACACTTGCGACTTCAGGTAACCCGAAAGCCAGTAATCGCACGGACCGAGGTCTGGGGACCTGGGAGGCCGAGCATGACGAAAGTGGCGGCTGAGCACACGATCATCACCAAACGACCCGCGCAAGAGATCTTTCACGCGTCTAGCAATATGGGGTGGTTCTAATAAAACTCCACGTCATTCCAAGCATGTGTGTCAATTTTTACCCTTCTGTCTACATTATTGCTTGGTTTATTAAGTTTTCAAATTTATACTAAGTTTTTGATCAAATGGTTCAAATGGCTGTGAGCACTATGGGACTTAACATCTGAGATCATCAGTGCCCTAGAACTTGGAACTACTTACACCTAATTAACCTAAGGACATCACACACATCCAAGCCCGACGCGGGGTTCGAATTTGTTACTGTAGCAGTAGCGCGGTTCCAGACTGAAGCGCCTAGAACTGCTCAGTCACAGCGGCCGGCGGAACTAAGTGAAAACTTATTGCATGTACACACACACACACACACACACACACACACACACACACACACACATGCGTCACATCGTCTTTGTCAGCAGATGCTGCGTACAACTTCTACAACACGGTCAGGACATACGGTTTATGTTCGGCCGCTCCTACGCGACATTCCACCCGGGTTTTCCACTTTCTTATCTCGACACACAGTGCGGATAACTTAAGTCAGCTCGCCCCTGCCCGGCATCGAACACCCGCCCTCCCGTAGGCAGCGGCGGCAATCGGACTTCGCTGCCCACACTTGAGCGGGGAGGGATTTACTGCAGCGGCCGCGTAATCCGCCCGCCAGCAGGTAGAACAATAGCCCGCCGACGGCATTCCCGGCAGAACAATGCGACAGCACGCAGCGAGTCTGCCTCCGCACTGAAGAAACACGCGGCGCGGCGTAAGGCCGGAATTATCTGTGCGGCGGAGTAGGCCTTACCTCTCACCTGAAGTCTGCTACCTGCCACACTGCGATGCTCTCCGAGAAAACGTGTTTGGGTG
Organism: Schistocerca nitens; assembly: GCF_023898315.1. NCBI lineage: Eukaryota > Metazoa > Arthropoda > Insecta > Orthoptera > Acrididae > Schistocerca > Schistocerca nitens. Next base: position 208,733,208 of record NC_064624.1, read on the forward strand.
GGCGGAGAATTTACAAGTACGAGGTTGCGCTCAATTAAGTAATCCAACGCTTTTGTTTTTCTCTCTCTCTCTCAATTTCGGTTCGACAAATGTGGAATTTGTTGTGCAATACCGCGATATGTCGATGTTAAAAAATATACTCCTGGAAATGGAAAAAAGAACACATTGACACCGGTGTGTCAGACCCACCATACTTGCTCCGGACACTGCGAGAGGGCTGTACAAGCAATGATCACACGCACGGCACAGCGGACACACCAGGAACCGCGGTGTTGGCCGTCGAATGGCGCTAGCTGCGCAGCATTTGTGCACCGCCGCCGTCAGTGTCAGCCAGTTTGCCGTGGCATACGGAGCTCCATCGCAGTCTTTAACACTGGTAGCATGCCGCGACAGCGTGGACGTGAACCGTATGTGCAGTTGACGGACTTTGAGCGAGGGCGTATAGTGGGCATGCGGGAGGCCGGGTGGACGTACCGCCGAATTGCTCAACACGTGGGGCGTGAGGTCTCCACAGTACATCGATGTCGTCGCCAGTGGTCGGCGGAAGGTGCACGTGCCCGTCGACCTGGGACCGGACCGCAGCGACGCACGGATGCACGCCAAGACTGTAGGATCCTACGCAGTGCCGTAGGGGACCGCACCGCCACTTCCCAGCAAATTAGGGACACTGTTGCTCCTGGGGTATCGGCGAGGACCATTCGCAACCGTCTCCGTGAAGCTGGGCTACGGTCCCGCACACCGTTAGGCCGTTCTTCCGCTCACGCCCCAACATCGTGCAGCCCGCCTCCAGTGGTGTCGCGACAGGCGTGAATGGAGGGACGAATGGAGACGTGTCGTCTTCAGCGATGAGAGTCGCTTCTGCCTCGGTGCCAATGATGGTCGTATGCGTGTTTGGCGCCGTGCAGGTGAGCGCCACAATCAGGACTGCATACGACCGAGGCACACAGGGCCAACACCCGGCATCATGGTGTGGGGAGCGATCTCCTACACTGACCGTACACCACTGGTGATCGTCGAGGGGACACTGAATAGTGCACGGTACATCCAAACCGTCATCGAACCCATCGTTCTACCATTCCTAGACCGGCAAGGGAACTTGCTGTTCCAACAGGACAATGCACGTCCGCATGTATCCCGTGCCACCCAACGTGCTCTAGAAGGTGTAAGTCAACTACCCTGGCCAGCAAGATCTCCGGATCTGTCCCCCATTGAGCATGTTTGGGACTGGATGAAGCGTCGTCTCACGCGGTCTGCACGTCCGGCACGAACGCTGGTCCAACTGAGGCGCCAGGTGGAAATGGCATGGCAAGCCGTTCCACAGGACTACATCCAGCATCTCTACGATCGTCTCCATGGGAGAATAGCAGCCTGCATTGCTGCGAAAGGTGGATATACACTGTACTAGTGCCGACATTGTGCATGCTCTGTTGCCTGTGTCTATGTGCCTGTGGTTCTGTCAGTGTGATCATGTGATGTATCTGACCCCAGGAATGTGTCAATAAAGTTTCCCCTTCCTGGGACAATGAATTCACGGTGCTCTTATTTCAATTACTAGGAGTGTATATCGGCTCAACCACTTGTTTATAGTGTAAAACACTGAGATTGACACGTTTCGGGAGTCAGGCTTCCATGATCAGAACAATAAAAAGTAAAAGAACCTCTTAAAACTCGCTAAAATGCAACGTGCACCAGGCACAATAAATTGGTAATAAAATTAAAACATCGTGCCTACTTCCCTTGTTGCAGCCGTGTCTTGCAAGGTGCATCTCCACACAGTCGTCAAAATACAAGAAACTCTAAAATGGTGTCGCCTGTGGTGTTCAACATCTAACCACACGGCTGTCTCCTCTATCGTCGCAAGCCACCCGTGCGTCCTCGTCGATACCACACACCACGCAGCCAAACAAGACACTGAAACGCGAGTCAAAAGTGTCCACAGGTGGGAGCTCAATGTTTAGCATTCGAAGTTGCGTTTATGACGGAGCTGCGTTCCAAGCGGAACGCTGTCATCGAGTTCGTATTGGCGGCAAACGACAGCATCGCACATATTAAGAGGCGCTTGCGGATGAACAAAAGCACGTCGAGTCGTCGGGCGAGGCATCTGTCCATAATCGCAACAAAGCTGACTGGTGCAGTGTTGGAACGTGAGAACACACACATTCGAGGTGACCGACGGAGCACAAGGCTCGCTGCTCGACTGGACGTCTATGTCGGTGTCTGTGTCGCTGGCGCACTCGTCCGCCGGTTGGGATACTCTAAGGTGTCTGCCCGCTGTGTTCCTCGCCGCCTAGAAGAAGACCGTAAAGGGCAATGAAGGAATTGCTTGCGTGTTACGAGGCTGGGAAATGAAGGATTCACTCGCCCGCGAAGTGGTACGTGGATCATGGTAAGCTTACTGACGCACAAGAGGTTGGCTCCGGAACTCTACCAGTAACCGGCAGACAAGCCCTCGGATTAACGTGGAGTATAGGGCGTCCGCATTGAACCGAGATGACATCGAAAAATACTGTTTTGTAACCAAAAGAGTGGGGCATTGGAACCTTGAATAAAAGCCGGCCGGGGTGGCCGAGCGGTTCTAGGCGCTACACTCTGGAACCGCGCGACCGCTACGGTCGCAGGTTCCAATCCTGCCTCGGGCATGGATGTGTGTGATGTCCTTAGGTTAGTTGGGTTTAAGTAGTTCTATGTTCGAGGGGGACTGATGACCTCAGATGTTAAGTCCCATAGTGCTCAGAGCCATTTTGAAACTGAATAAAAGCAACCTACTTTCAAAAAAGAAATTAAGTGTTACATTACTTACTCAATGCTCCTCGTACTTACATCGATCGTTGTCGGAAATTCTCTGCTACTCACAACAAAGTGCCTGGCAAGGGGTTCAATGAACCACCTTCAAGCTGTCTCTCTACCATTCCACTCTCAACCGGCGCGCGGGAAAAACGGGCACTTACATTTTTCTGTGCGAGCCCTTATTTCTCTTGTTTCATCATTATCATCATTTCTCCCTATGTAGGTGGGTGCCAGCGGAATGTTTCCGCAATCGGATGTGAAAACTGACGATTGAAATTTCGTGAGAAGATCCCATCGCAACGAAAATCGCCTTTGCTTTAATGATTGCCACTTCAATTCACGTATCACGTCTGTGACACTATCTCCCCTACTTCGCAATAATACAGAACGAGCTGCCCTTCTTTGTACTTTTTCGATGTCATCCGTCAGCCCCACCTGATGCGGATCCCACACCGCACAGCAGTACTCCAGAATAGGGCGGACAAGCGTGGTGTAAGCTGTCTCTTTAGTAGACCTGTTGCACCTTCCAGGTGTTCTGCCAATGAATCGCACGTAGTCCTTGGTTTGCTCTATCCACAACATTACCTATGTGATCGTTCCAATTTTGGTTATTTGTAATCGTAATCTCTAAAAATTCAGTTGAATTTACAGCCTTCAGATTTGTGTGACTTAACGTAATCGAAATGTAACTGATTTCTTTTAGTACTCATGTGAATAACTTCGTACTTTTTTTATTTCACTTTTCGCACCATACAGCTAACTTACCTAAGTCGTTTTCCAATTCCTTTTGCTCAGCTGATGACTTTACAAGACGGCAAATGACAGCATCATCTGCTAACAATCTAAGACGGCGACGCAGATTGTCCCCTATGTCGTTAACATCACCAGTTGACGTATAACACTTCCTTCGGGAACGCCGGATATTACTTCTGTTTTACTCGATGACTTTCCATCTATTACTACGAACTGTGACCTTTCTGACAGGAAATCCCGAATCCAGTCGCACAACTGAGGCGATATTCCGTAGGCACGCAGTTTGGTTGGAAGCTTGTGAGGAACGGTGTCGAAAGCCTTCTGGAAATCTAAAACTATGGAATCAATCTGACATCCCCTGTCGACAGTACTAATTACTTCATGACTATAAAGAGGCTTCCGACACCGTTCCTCACAAGCGTCTTCTGACCAAACTGCGTGCCTACGGAATATCGCCTCAAGTTGTGCGACTGGATTCGTGATTTCCTGTCAGGAAGGTCACAGTTCGTAGTAACAGACGGAAAGTCATCGAGTAAAACAGAAGTAATATCCGGCGTTCCCCAAGCAAGTCTTATAGGCCCTCTGTTGTTCGTGATCTACTACATAGGAGACATTTTGAGTAGCCGCCTTACATTGTTTGCAGGTGATGCTGTCATTTACCGTCTTGTAAAGTCATCAGATGACCAAAACGAATTGTAAAATGATTTACGTAACATATTTGTATGGTACGAAAAGAGGCAACTGACCCTGAAGTGACGTTATTCACATTAGTACTAAAAGAAATCAGCTAAATTTCGATTACGCGATAAGTCACACATATCTCAGGGCTGTAAATTCAACTAAATACTTAGGGATTACAATTACAAATAACGTAAATTGGAATGATCACGTAGATAATGTTGTGGATAGAGCAAACCAAAGACTACGTGCGATTCATTGGCAGAACACCTGGAAGTTGCAACAGGTCTACTAAAGAGAGACTGCTTACACCACGCTTGTCCGCCCTATTCTGGAGTACTGCTGTGCTGTGTGGGATCCGCATCAGGTGGGACTGACGGATGACATCGAAATAGTACAAAGAAGGGCAGCTCGTTCTGTATTATTGCGAAGTAGGGGAGATAGTGTCACAGACGTGATACGTGAATTGAAGTGGCAATCATTAAAGCAAAGGCGATTTTCGTTGCGATGGGATCTTCTCACGAAATTTCAATCGTCAGTTTTCACATCCGATTGCGGAAACATTCCGCTGGCACCCACCTACATAGGGAGAAATGATGATAATGATGAAACAAGAGAAATCAGGGCTCGCACAGAAAAATGTAAGTGCCCGTTTTTCCCGCGCGCCGGTTGAGAGTGGAATGGTAGAGAGACAGCTTGAAGGTGGTTCATTGAACCCCTTGCCAGGCACTTTATTGTGAATAGCGGAGTAATCACGTAGATGTAGATGTAACAATCACGCGAAAGCACCCAAATATTTACGACGACGTCACGGCCTAAACAAACAGTGGACCACAAGGGACCTACAGGCATCGTCTATCCGTTGTGGGTTCATTATTGTTAGTGTCGTACCCACCACCGACTCCAATCTGACAGTATTTGGCCACACAAGAAAGTTCGATCGGTAAGGGAACAGACGTCTCTCCAAGCGGAAAACTTAGCACTGTAGGTCTACAGTATCAATGAGTGACATTTTGAATCTGCCAACTCGTAAAAATACGTGGGTTTACCACTTTGTAAGGATATGAAATGGGATCATCACATAGGTTTAGTCGTAGGTACACCAAGTAGTGGACATTTATTCGTTGCTGCGATATAGATCTACAAAAGAGGGATGTGTGAGTTATGCTGCACAATACTATCAGGGGGTTCTGAAGCTATACGGAGAATTGCAGCTGAATGGTCACTGGTTTGTTTGACCCACTGGAGTGTCACGGGAACGGCCGAAGAAACTGAGGAAACAAAAAGAAAAGACGACCATGAGACGCCAGATCGCCAAATATATTATCTTTCTATTTTGTTTTGTAATATAGTAAGGCATAGTATTGTAGGAATAACACCAATGGAAAACAAATACGTGAAGGGACGGGTGGGTATGAACACCAGTCACAAACGACGCTCGAGCTGCATGCCGATTTTTTTTTTCTTCCAATAAAAATCATTACCTCGCGTGTGCACGTTTAACGCAACAGTGATATAAATGCGTATCCAAGTAACTACGTGCAGAAAAACAAGCAAAAAGCACCAAAAAGTAAGTACCAAGCAGAAACAAGTCAGAAACTGCTGGCTACCAAAAATGCCAATTATTCAGTCTCAAATGAAACCAGTAACAAAACTTTTGCAAGTAGAAAATTGTATATCCTGCAGAAAGCTGTACACACGCAAGGCAGTAGTTAGTGTTTCGTGAAGTAACTTCTAATCCTCTGTTCTACTACGTATCAAGTTTATTTTAGGCGTAATTTACGGTAGAAAACGTTACAGCCAACTGTAGGGTACGGGTGTCTTTCTAGCGTTCACATGGTTTTCTTTTTTCATGGTCGTTAATTTCAGAACTATGCATAGGTCAGCTGGATTGTTTCATCACCACCGAAATCTGTACGACGAAAGAAATCGTGATGTGTCTGGCGGACAGAACTACGGGTACTATAATCATCATCATCATCATCATCATCATCATCATCATCATCATCGTCATCCGTGAATAATAATCATCGTCATCCGTGAATAATAATCATCGTCATCCGTGAATCATCATCATCGTCATCCGTGAATCATCATCATCGTCATCCGTGAATCATCATCATCGTCATCCGTGAATCATCATCATCGTCATCCGTGAATCATCATCATCGTCATCCGTGAATCATCATCATCGTCATCCGTGAATCATCATCATCGTCATCCGTGAATCATCATCATCGTCATCCGTGAATCATCATCATCGTCATCCGTGAATCATCATCATCGTCATCCGTGAATCATCATCATCGTCATCCGTGAATCATCATCATCGTCATCCGTGAATCATCATCATCGTCATCCGTGAATCATCATCATCGTCATCCGTGAATCATCATCATCGTCATCCGTGAATCATCATCATCGTCATCCGTGAATCATCATCATCGTCATCCGTGAATCATCATCATCGTCATCCGTGAATCATCATCATCGTCATCCGTGAATCATCATCATCGTCATCCGTGAATCATCATCATCGTCATCCGTGAATCATCATCATCGTCATCCGTGAATCATCATCATCGTCAATCGTGAATCATCATCATCGTCATCCGTGAATCATCATCATCGTCATCCGTGAATCATCATCATCGTCATCCGTGAATCATCATCATCGTCATCCGTGAATCATCATCATCGTCATCCGTGAATCATCATCATCGTCATCCGTGAATCATCATCATCGTCAATCGTGAATCATCATCATAGTCAATCGTGAATCATCATCATAGTCAATCGTGAATCATCATCATAGTCAATCGTGAATCATCATCATAGTCAATCGTGAATCATCATCATAGTCAATCGTGAATCATCATCATAGTCAATCGTGAATCATCATCATAGTCAATCGTGAATCATCATCATAGTCAATCGTGAATCATCATCATAGTCAATCGTGAATCATCATCATAGTCAATCGTGAATCATCATCATAGTCAATCGTGAATCATCATCATCGTCAATCGTGAATCATCATCATCGTCAATCGTGAATCATCATCATCGTCAATCGTGAATCATCATCATAGTCAATCGTGAATCATCATCATAGTCAATCGTGAATCATCATCATAGTCAATCGTGAATCATCATCATAGTCAATCGTGAATCATCATCATAGTCAATCGTGAATCATCATCATCGTCAATCGTGAATCATCATCGTCAATCGTGAATCATCGTCATCACGAATCATCATCATCATCATGAATCCATCATCATGAATCATCATGATCATGAATCATCATCATGATCATGAATCATCATCATCATCATGAATCATCATCATCATCATGAATCATCATGAATCATCATCATGAATCATCATCGCCTCCTTCACTGTTTCATTCGACATTTCGATTCTTCCCGAAACGTACACTGTAAAGAAATCGCACAATGAGGAAAGTATTCGATGATGATTGGTTTGTGGGGCACTCAACTGCGCTGTTATCAGCGCCTGTACAAATTCCCAACCTTTGCTCAGCCCAGTCTCTACACTTTCATGAATGATGATGAAATGGTGAAGACAACACAAACACCCAGTCATCCCGAGGCAGCTGCAAATCCGTGACCCCGCCGGGAATCGAACTCGGGACCCCGTGCTCGGGAAAGTATTCGAATGTCACAGTAAATGTAATTTACATGTACGAACGAATAACTACAATTTCCAAAAAAAAATTAATTTTTTATTCGAGAGGAGAGCTTCACTAACAGAGCAAGTCAGTAACGCGTTGGTCCACTTGTGGCCCTCACGCAACCAATTCTTAGGCTTGGCATTGATTAGCAGAGTTATCGGATGTCCTCCTCAGGATACGGTGCCCAATTCTGTCCAGTTGGCGCGTCTAATAGTCAAAATCCCGAGCTGGTTTCGAGGCACTGTCCACAATTCTGCAAACATTCTCAACTGGAGGAGACATATGGCGACTTTGCTGGCCAAAGTAGGAGGGTATGGCACGCACGAAGTCTAGCAGTAGCAACTCTCGCCGTTTGCAGGCGGGCGTTATCTTGCTGAATTTTAAGCGCAGGATAGCTCGTCAGTAAAGCCAACAGCACGGGGTGTAGAGCGTTGTCGACGTAGTCCTGTCCTTCAAGGGTGGCGCGGGACGACAACCAAAGGGGTACTCCTATGAACAGAAGTGAGACCTGAGAGCATCACTGGATTCTCACTGAATAGAGTAGAGTTGTCTTCGGTGACGAGTCTCACTTTGAAAGCCCCAATGACCAGCCAAAGCGTGGCTGGAGATGCCCAAACTGCGGGAAACCAACACGGCTTTCGCCAGCCACACTGCTCGACAGCCGGGAGTGCTGGTCTAGGGTGCCGTTTCTTCTCATAGCAGGATGTCTTTGGTTGTCATCCGCTTCACCCTTACAGCATAGCGGTAAGCTGACGACATTTTACGCCACGTTTTGTCGCCCTTCATGGCAAGCCATCCTGGGTGTACATTTCAGCAGGATAATTCCTGCTCTCAAATGGCGAGAGTTCCTACTAGTCTTCGTGCTCGCCCAATCCTACCTTGGGCATCAAGGTCGCCGGATCTTCCCCAATTGAGAAGGTTTGGAGCATTATGGGCGGAGCCCTCAGACCGGCACGGGATTTTGACCGTCTTACGCGCCGGTTGGCCAGAATTTGGCACGGTCTCTCTCAGGAGGACACCCAACAACAGTTAATCAACACCAAACCCGAAAACTGCTTGGCTAATGACCAGAGGTGTACCAACGTGTTACTGAGATACTCAACCTGTGAAGCTGTACCTCTCTTCAATAAATCATCCAGTTTTTTTTTCCGAAATTGTAATCTTACGTTTGTCTGTACGTGTACATCACATCTACCGACGACCGTCCCATTTGGATAATTCTCTCGCGATGCGTCATTCCTTCTTATCTGAGTCTACTTTCTCGGAAGGTCAACGGTAAAGCTGTCTGGGATGGACAACGCCTTCCTTGTAGCGTGTGCCACTGAAGTGTTTCCAAGTGTCTCCTCAATGTTGTCGCGCCGAACGAACAACCCTGTGACCAAAGGAAAAATTTTCACGCAACAAAGAATGAAAAATCCGCTGAGGATATCACTTAAGCTGATGAAACGTGTGGCTGCTATAGAGTCTATCATTGTTTTCCATTAGCAGGAACTTCTCTGTTCGCCAGGCAACTGCGTTTTTTTTTTTTTTTTTTTTTTTGTAAGTAAGGTATCACCCGGCGACGACAGTTGTCCTATAGAAAATAAATTAGTCATAACCACACCCCTTACGAGGGGTTTGCCGACAAGCCTTGATGTGGATTTTAGGCGGTTTTCCACATCCCACTAAGTGAATACCAGGTTGACACCTACGTCCATCTGACGGTCTGAACAGTTACCACGATGGGAGGAAAGAACATGTGTCTTCTGAAGAAGCACACAGATATAAAGGTAGAGATATCAGCAGTTACTGCTGAACACTTTTTCTCGCTTATTAATGATATTTGGGAGAGAAAAAGACATTTTGCAGCAAAAGCATCAACTGAACGTTGTCTAATGTCATAGGCAACTGTGCACGCGAAGGTTTTCCTTTTCTCCGCGATAAAAATTTCAGTTCAGATAGCAATAACGCTTGTTTCGAGACAGATTTCAGTGTCTTGCCACAGAGTAAAAATTATTCCATATAGTGCATTTCGAAACCACGCAGATGCGAACTGCCGGATCTAATTGCAAGCCTTAGCATGACTGTGGCCAAGTTAGCAAGTGCTTACCCCATCAAGAATACAGCGTTTTTGGAAAATGATCTCCCTATTTAAAACTCAATTTTTATTGATAAATGCATACTAAAAGCGTCAAACTGCAAAATGTAAAATGTTGATGTTCTAGCTATGCTATTACAAAAGGTCAGTGCCCAGCAGAACCACGATCGACGCTTAAAAGATAGGTAAATTCGTCGTAAACTTTACACAGTGTATCTGCTTTCGGCGGCTGTTATTATGTTCTGCACTTATTTTTTGTCACGAGGCAAAGAGCAGATGAAGACACTCTCCTTCAAACATTCCCGGAAAAAAGAAGTCTGAAGGGTCATGTCCAGTGATTTTGGAGGTCACGTATGCAGGGCACTCTATCCAGGGTCGAGCTGTCTTCAAATAGTGCATAACTGGTTTTTTCCACAACTTCAGTAGGTCTCTGACGACTTCATATTCCAACACGATGGAGTTCCTCCACAGCGACAACAACAAACATTCGTCTGCCTCAACGCCATATATGGCGAATGGAACCCAGAGAGAGACACCGCCCTGCATTCTTGGCGTCCAAAGGTCGCCAGACATTACCCCGTGTGGTTTTTTCTTGTGGTGGTACTCTAAGGAGGCGACAGCTTGCCGCAGTGGTAAGACCGATTCCCGTCAGATCACCAAAGTTAAGCGCTGTCGGGCTGGGCTAGCACTTGGATGGGTGACCATCCAGTCTGCAGAGCGCTGTCGGCAAGCGGGCTGCACTTGGCCCTTGTGAGGCGAACTGAGGAGCTACTTGACTGAGAAGTAGCGGCTCCGGTGTCGTAAACTGACATACGGCAGGGGGGGGGGTCGGTGTGCTGATCGCGTGACCCTCCATATCTGCGTCCAGTGACGCCCCTGGGCTGAGGATGACACGGCGGCCGGTCGGTACAGTTAGGCCTACATCGCCTGTTCGGGAGGAGTTTAGCAGATATTTGAAGGAAAGTACGTTCATCTCTCCTTCACCTCGTGACACAGAAGAGTGAAGAATAGAATACCAGACTATACCAGCCGCCATAACTTCTGTAGAAGCTGACACACTGAGTAAAGTTTATGATGAATTTAGCTATCGTGTAGATGACGTTCGTGCCGGTGGACACACGTAGCATTTTTAACAGCCTGGCTGAAACTTTTAAGGTTTTGTGATTATTTTACAATGAATCCCATCTTTGTACTAGTTTTTTTACGATAAATAGTAATTTTTCAAATGAGATCCTCCTTTTGGAAACACACTAATTGCAACCGATCTAGCGCAACTTATAGGCTGCCAGCGTCGTTAGTAGAAATAAAACTTTCTGATTTCTGAATGTTCTGGGAACGCAGTGGATACACTGGTTCCCGTGAGATCACCGAAGTTAAGCGCTATCGGGCGTGGTCGATACTTAGATGGGTGACCATCCAGCCGCCATGCGCTGTTGCCATTTTTCGAGGTGCACTCAGCCTCGTGATGCCAATTGAGGAGCTACTCGACCGAATAGTAGCGGCTTCGGTCAAGAATACCATCATAACGACCGGGAGAGCGGTGTGCTGACCCCACGCCCCTCCTATCCGCATCCACCCCTGAGGATGACACGGCGGTCGGATGGTCCCGGGAGGCGGAGTGCTTTTTTTTTAAAATTATTTCTGAATGTTCTAAGCGAGCCCACTCACCTACTGAGAGAAGTTACATTCTCGCGGCCCTTCATTACTACGCTCATCGAAACTGTTCCAATATACGGTCAGGTGTCAGTTTAGTATCATTTGCGTCTGCGTAACTTTGACCATAAAAATTTCAGCACACGGCCAATACTTGACAACATTAAGCACTGGAAGCCCCCTTTCGCAACCCCCACTCACACTGTGTGTCACAGCGTTTATTATGAAAGCATTGAACGCCTCTACACCTGCAGTGCAAAAAGAAAAATCACGAAAGCTCCCAGATATACACACGACCACCCACTGTGCCACGCTTAGTCGTAACTGGTCTGGGTCTACAGCAAGCGGTGCGGAGAAGCCAGCTACTAAAAGCTCAATCGAGGCCAAGTCTGCACAAGTGTACCTTCCTCCTGTGTCTGAAGAGTGGATGGTGGTGGTGGTGGCCGTGGGTCGCGCCCTCCTCTTGCACGGGGCTCACCACGTCCAGGTCCTCCGAGTGAGCCTTCTGCAGCGAGTGGAACCAGTGCTGCAGCATCGCTGACTCCCAGCCTCCGACCTCAGACCAGCACGCAGTCGTCACATCGGCGATCACCCACTACACTCACTGGTCTTCAAGTTGGCACTCCTGTTCTCACGCACCTCCAACTGCTCCACTGCCGACGATGCGAAACACGGGCTACCACCACGACCTGTGTCGACACCAGTGGTTGTTTTTGACATTTACACAAATGGTCGGTCAGTAGTTCTAGACAGATTTCTTGACAGAGTAGTGTCTCTGTTGGAACCACGCTGCTGTACGTGCGAATGTAAACCAGTGGCTTTGGAAACTTCACGGAATCGCAATCTTCAGGTGACAGGTTTGGCACGCTGGCACAGCGTAGAGCTGTAATAGAAATGACGTAAGAATTTTCATTACCGTGACAGGCTCTGAGATAGTAGATGAGTGTGCATCGAGTCATCACGATCTAAGAGTAACAGCCGGAAGTGAAACTGACAAACGAGTCCCTGCAACCGTGCTATCCTCAGACAAGTATCGTCATTGGACAGAAACCAAACGGACTTTGTCACTATTTCCATTTGGTAAATCCAAGCTATTGGCCACGATAAATGGAAAGAACTCGACAGTTTTCCATTTCAAGATGAGCACCGAATGTCTAGCAGCATGTGAAATCTCTGAAATATTACGGAATCGTACGGAAGTGGGACGTGTAACGGGACGATCGCGAAAAGTCAGTGTTAGAGAAGGGCAATCGATTTCTTGGGGGTTTCTGGTAACATGCGATGCGACTGCAAAGGAGATCGTATACAAGACACCAGCGCGATCAATTCTAGAGTAGTGTTGCAGTGTTTGGAGTCCGTATCACGTACGAGCAACGGCGGGCATGAGACGAATTCGGGGACGCTCCGGTAGGGTTTCTTACCGAGTTGATATAGAACGTACCAGAGTGGGACAGAGGGGTTAGTTGCTTGATTTGGAGGCGGGGACCAAACAGAGCGGTCGTAGATCCCATCGGATTAGGGGAGAACAGGGAAGGAAATCAGCCGTGGCCTTTCCAAGGAACCATTCCGGCATTTTCCTGAAGCGATTTAGGCAAATTACGGAAAACCTGGATCAGGATGGCCGGGCACGGGATTGAACAGTCGTCCTCCCGAATGTCAGTACTAACCGCTGCGTCACCTAGTTCGGTCGGCAGAGAGAGAGAGAGAGAGAGAGAGAGAGAGAGAGAGAGAGAGAGAGAGGGAGAGAGAGAGAGAGAGAGAGAGAGAGACGGAGAGAGAGAGAGAGAGAGAGAGAGAGAGAGAGAGAGAGAATGAGACGGAGAGAGAGAGAGAGAGAGAGAGAAAGAGACGGAGAGAGAGAAAGAGACGGAGAGAGAGAGAGAGAGATATTAGGGGCTGTACGGAGGCATATACGCGGTGTCAGGAGGAACCGTACATGTTTTGAGAGGTAATAGCATTGGTGATTTCCGTACAAAAACCTTCACATGGACATATGCCCTATTCATGGTTCACGAGATACAACGCGTTTGATGTTCACTGTTATAGTCACTTTCTGAATTATTCAGAACGTCGTCATTGTTTACAATCTACCACAGCAGTGTAGAGAAATCGGAGTCGAACAATTCGTTCCATGATACTTGTGGTCAGTCAAGTTGGGGAACGACTTCAAATTGTCCTACAAAGAAAACATAAGCTCAAGTGGATGAGCATCGCGTTACATTTTCAATATATCCTATCGCTCTCTCTACGCAAATTATTTAGCCTACAGAAAAAAAAATGAGTGAGAATTTCTTTTGCAGGAAATTTAGTTAAGTTTAATTCTGCACTAATTTTGTACTGTGACAAGTTTTCCTTACAGGGCGCGGTTTTCCAGTTGTTCAAGAGAAACGTGAAAAATTGACATTATATGTCTCTAATTTCGGATATCATTCGGAATAGAGCGTATGTCCATATGAAGCTTTCTGCACTGAATCACCATTACTACCATCCCTAAAGGATATACCTTTCCTCCGACTAACACTGTGTAGGTAGTCGTTTGTGGCGTGTCAATATGCGAACTGAACAGAAAATAAAATTGGTAACGTCCACATTTAACGACGACTGCCATTCCTGAAATTAGGCGGAAATCTTATCCGCGAGTTTCGTCATCTTCCTACGGTCACTGAAAAACAGTACGTCTCTGTGGCGAAGAAAAAAAAAAGGTTCAGTGAACAATCTGATACTGCTGCAGACACACTCTTGCTAAACTGTTGACGTAAGGTCTCCTCTGTTTACGTAACAGAGCAGTCGCACAGACTATCAGCTGCAAACAATAAACCAAACGGGACGAGTTCCGGACACACTGCGCGTGACAGAAAAATTGATGAAACTGGAACGGGGTAGCAGTTACGTCTAATGTATAGTAATTTGCTAAGTACATAAACAATGCGTAAAACAAGGCAGTACATGAAACTTAAGAATGTTTACAAGAGGTTTTTTTTTTTTTGAACGAGTTCTTTTCATGTGACAAAAATTTAAAAGTCGCATCGTTTCAGCGTCAAGCGTCCATAATGTTTTTGCGCTAGTCGTGATGTTCAAACCCCCGTGTGCTGAATATATTTTTAAAGACGTTGCTGAAAACGACGTCAGGTTTCATTCATGGACAGCTGAGCTCTGCGTGCCAATGATGGTCTAACACGCGAAAAATAGCCATGTGTTTAAAGGCACGGCAAAACCCAGGTCTTTTGGGGAGTATGCCGGTGCCTCTCACACCAAACGCTTCGTTTCCCACCCACAAAACGAAATCCACTGGTGCTCAGCAAAATGTCCAAAACAATATAGGATACGCGGCAGTTTGAACGGCATGTCGGAAGGAAGCCAGTTTCAGAACATTCATGCCCTATTAACAATCTAAGTGTAGACCAGATGTGGCTTGAATTCAACGTAATAGTATCCGGCAGCAACTGATAGATTTATACTAAACAAACTAATAACAAAGGACGGAGCTGATCCTCCATGGTACCCAAAGCGAGTGAGAACAATGTTGCAGCAACAACGGAAAAACGTGCCAATTTTAAACACACGCAAAATCTCGAAGTTTGGCGACCTTTTACAGCGGCAAGACACAATGAATGCCAGCTCTGTGCAACAGCAACGGTGATACTATCGAAGACAGTGCTGCCAAAGCGGAGATACAAAACACAGTCTTCCGAAATGCCTTAACAGAAGAAGAAGAAGTAAACATTCCAGAATTCGAATCAAGAACAGCTGCCAACATGAGTGACGTAGAAGTACATATCCTCGAAATAGTGAAGCAACTTAAATCACTGTCCGCCGCCGGTAACTGAATCGTCAGCGCAAGCGGGTTCGATTCCCGGCTGGGTTGGAGATTTTCTCCGCTCAGGGACTGGGTGTTGTGTTGTCCTCATGGGACTTCACTGATGAGGTCATCAGTCCCCTAGAACTTAGAACTACTTAAACCTAACTAGCCTAAGGACATCACACACATCCATGCCCCAGGCAGGATTCGAACCTGCGACCCTAGCGGTAGCGCGGTTCCAGACTGTAGTGCCTAGAACCGGTCAGCCACTCCGGCCGGCCTCATGTTGTCCTAATCATCATCATTTCATCCCCATCGACGCGCAAGTCGCCGAAGTGGCGTCAGATCGAAAGACTTGCAACCGGCGAACGGTTTGCCCGACGTGAGGCTCTAGCCACAAGGCATTTTTAGCTCAAATCACTTAATGAAAGCAAGTCTTCTGGTCCAGACTGTAGATCAGTTAGGTTGCTTTCAGATGGAACAATTCCATGCTTAACGATCATATACAACCGTTCGCTCGACGTAAGATCGGTACCCAAAGACTGGAAAGATGCACAGGTCACACCAATATTCAAGAAAGGTAGTAGGAGTAATCCACTAAATTACAGGTCCATATCGTTAACATCGATATGCAGCAGGATTTTGGAACATATATTGTGTTCGAACATTATTAATTACCTCGAAAAGAGCGATCTGTTGACACACAGTCGACACGGGTTTAGAAAACACCGTTCTTGTGAAACACAACTAGCTGTTTACTCGTACGAACTGTTGAATGCCATTGACATGGGATTTCAGATTGAGTGTGCATTTATGGACTTCCGGAAGGCTTTTGACACTGTATGTCAGCAGCAGCTAGTAGTGAAATTGCCTGCTCATGGAATATCGTCTCAGTTATAAGACTGGATTAGTGATATCTTGTCAGAGGGGTCATAGTTCGTAGTAATTGACGGGAAGTCATTGGGTAAAACGAAAGTGACTTCTGCCGTTCCCCAAGGTAGTGTTA
This sequence comes from Schistocerca nitens, assembly GCF_023898315.1. NCBI lineage: Eukaryota > Metazoa > Arthropoda > Insecta > Orthoptera > Acrididae > Schistocerca > Schistocerca nitens. Next base: position 208,749,657 of record NC_064624.1, read on the forward strand.
CAGGCCCTTTGCCGTTCCTTTTCTATATAGACGATTTGGGAGACAATTTGACAAGCCGTCTTAGGTTGTTTGCAGATGACGCTGTCGTTTATGGACTAGTGAAGTCATCAGAAGATCGAAACAAATTGCAAAACGATTTACAAAATATTTCTGTATGGTGCGAAAATTAGCAATTCACCGTAAATAACGAAATGTGGTTTACACGATAAATCATTCAATCTAAAGGCAGTAAATTCAACTAGATATCTACGAAGTACAACTGCGGACAACTTACATTGGAAGGAACACAGAAAATGTCGTGGGTAAGCCAAAACAAAGACTGCGTTTTATTGGCGGGACACTTAGAAAATGTAACACATCTACTAAGGAGACTGTCTACACTACGTTACTTTGTAGTATGTTTTAGCATACTGCTGTGCAGTCTGGGATTCTTACCAGATAGGAATGAAGGAGTACGTCGAAAAAGTTCAAAGAAGAGCAGCACGTTTTGTACTATCGCAAAATAGGGGGGGGGGGGGACACTGAAATGATACAGGATTTAGGGTGGGCATCATGAGAACAAAGGCGTTTTTCGTTGCGGAACAATCTTCTCATAGAATTCCCATCACCAACTTTCTCCTCGAATGCGAAAATATTTTGTTGACGTCGACCTACGTAGGGGGGAAACTATCACCATGACAAAATAAGGGAAATCAGAGCTGTTCGTTCTTTACGCGCGCTGTACGAGATTGAAATAATAGAGAATTGTGAAGGACGTTCGAGTAACCTCCTGCAATTAAATCTGATTTGCTCAGTACCGATGTAGATGTAGTAGTGATACTGTTTTTATAGAGCCTTTTATTACAAAAAAGTGTGTTTTGTCTATTTCCCATGAATACCGTACAATTTAGCATGTTGTCTTTCATGCGCGCGCGTGCACACACACACACACACACACACACACACACACACAGAGGGAGAGAGAGAGAGAGAGAGAGAGAGATATGCGCAAAGCGCACAGAATACAATACAGGGAGACCGATGCACGAGTCGTCACACCATTTTCTCTGTTTTAGGAGGAATGTGTGAGAGAAGTAGTAAGACTTGCAACACTGCGAGCAATCTGGCAACGCCGTGTAGTTTTAATTGCGCAGAGCGGTGCGTTCCTCCCTTCCAGATGCTCAGTCAGAGTTTTAGCACCGTGCGGCCATCGTGTGAGTTTGAGAGCGCCGTATGTGAAGTTGTGTTTCAGTCGTGCGTTACGAAAACGGGGTAGCGGAATTTAGGGCAACGTTACGCCATTAAGTTTTCCGTTGAACCTAGGGAATCCGTGATTGTGACCTTTCACAAGTTGGATCAGGTGTATGGGGGGAATATTCGTAATCAACAGCACTGGCGTAAGTCTTTTTTTGATGGCCGAAAACACGGCGAAGGTCAACCTCGGTCTCACAGACAAAATTTAAAGACGCCGAAAACGTGCTCTTGTGAGATCAGACCAATGTGTAACAGTAAGAATGATGGGTGCCTGTTAAGCACTTTACGGTGGAAGATTTGAAGACGGCTGCGTTGTCAGCGACCGTTACGAAGTAAAATTAAAGCAGTAACAGCAGTCGGTTGCAAAAATGAAGTCTTTTTGACTTAGTTGGATGTGAGGTCCACTGAGGAAAACCGGTGTTTCCCATAACTGGCGAACCTCACATCCAACAATTTTAACTGCAAACACGGGCAACACAAGGAGCTGCAAATAAAAATGATGAATATTTTAGACCTAGGTTTCGCCAACTTTTTTTTGAATTTTGTACGTGACATGCCACTTTGAATATTTTAGTTCTGATGAAGGCACTTTTAGTAGTTGCCGAAACATAGGTCGAAGAGACTTCATTTTAGCGACAGAGGGCTATTATTGATTTATTTTACTTTCACCGTAAATCAAATTTTGACCGTGGATTTAGACACGCGAAAGGTTTGTGCAAGAATGGTGGCGAAAGACATCACAACTGAGCAGAAGGGATAGTGAAGACATGAATGCGCTGGCCATCTTGAGAGGACTGCCTATCACGACGAATGGTACGCTCATCACATGTGACGAATCTACGATCCTGAAACAAAGCGACAAAGTGAGCAGTGGCAAAATGAGAGACATCCTCGACTGAAAAAAGCTAGAATGAGCAATTCAAAACATTGAACATTTTTCGTCTTCTGACAGTAGGAGTATCGTGCATAAAGATTTTGTTCTTCTAGGACAAATCATCAATCAAGTGTTTTAGAAAGATATCCTGGAATGTATTTCTTTTATTTATTTACACGTTTAGTTCCGTAGGGCCAAATTGTCGAGGAATTCTCCAAGGCCATGGGACGTTTAAGTACGTGAAATTACAAGTAATAGAAGATAAAAGTAGAAAGTTTATGGACCCGAAAAAAGTCAATCCATGAATACAGCAAGAATCGGCTGAATTTTTCAAGGAATTATTCAACAGAATAGAAGGCGTGACCCATATTTCGATTTGAGCTTCCATTTGAAGGCGCGTGAATTACTGCTATGATCTTTGATTTCTTGTGGTAGCTTATTGAAAACGGATGCAGCAGTGGAGAGAGAGAGAGAGAGAGAGAGAGACGAAATATATAGAAAGATAGCCAGAAAACAAATCCCCTTCAATCACAAAACATGGTAAAATTGCACAAGTCTGCCATTTTAAATACTTCGGAGAAACTCTGCAATTCTCAGGATTAAACCTAATCGCCAATGAACAAAGAATCACCAAACTGCAGAAAGCCTCTATAAGCTAACATGGACGCATTACAACAAGAAGTCCATTTCGACAGACGCCAAATTACGGCACTATCGAACAGTGACTCTTCCAGAAGCAATCTACGCAGCTGAAAAGATGGTCATTCAAAAATTAGGGAAATAGAAAATCAGGAAAGAAAAACTCTCAGGAAGACTTACGGGGCAATCAACAAAAACGGCATTGGGATGAAGAGAACACAAAACAGACGAAATCAGAAAACGTCGAGCCAAATTTTATACACGTATCTACAGGATGGAAGAAAATGGTTCAAATGGCTCTAAGCACTATGGGACTTAACATCTGAGGTCATCAGTCCCCTAGAACTTAGAACTACTTAAACCAAACTAACCTAAGGACATCACACACATCCATGCCCGAGGCAGGATTCGAACCTGCGACCGTAGCAGCCGTGCGGTTCCGGACTGAAGTGCCTAGAACCCCTCGGCCACCACCCGATAAGCAGTATTTGTTTGGGATAACTGCAACTACACATTGCACCAACGGAATTGCAAATCTCTGCCCAAAAGTCCATAGAAAATGCGCCAGTAGATTCTTAGAGATACCTGTACATACGTCCGCACGAAGGGAGTTAACGGACTCTTGAACGCGTAGTTCCAGCTAGACGCACTGGACGTTGCATTCCGAAAATCGTGAGGGAATTCAATATTCCGAGATCCACAGTGTCGAGAGAGTGCCGAGAAAACTAAATTTCTGTCATTACCTCGCAGTGGCCGGCGGCCTTCACTTAACAACCGAGAGCAACGGCGTTTGCATAGAGTTGTCGGTGCTAACAGACAAGCAACACTGCGCGACGTAGCCGCAGAAATCAGTGTGGGACGTACGACCAACGCATGCGTTAGGACAGTGCGGCGAAATTTGGCGTTAATGGGCTGTGGAAGCAGACGACCGACGCGAATGTATTTGCTAACAGCACGACGCCTCTGTTGGTCTCGACCATATCACACTACCGCAGAACTGTGGCCTTCTCACGTGAGTCCCGATTTAAGTTGGTAAGAGCTTACGGCAGGATTCGACTCTGACGCAGACCCTGCGAAACCGTGTGCCCAAGTTGTCAAAGAGGGCACTGTTAAAGCTGGTGGTGGCTCTGTAATGGTCTGGGGTCTGTTTACATGGGATGGACTGCGTCCTCTGGTCCAACTGAACTGATCACTGACTCAAAATGTTTATGTCCGGCTACTTTAAGACCATTTTCAGCGATTCATGTACTTCGTGTTGCCAAACGATGTCTCGTCAGCGGGCCCCGATTGTTCGCTAATGCTTTGGAGAACGTTCTGCAAAATTCGAGTGAGCGAATTATTTGGCCACCCAGATCCCTCGACGCGAATCGAATATTTATGGGGCGTAACCGAGAGATCAGTTCGTGCACAAAATCCTGTACCGGCAAAACTTTTGCGTTTGTGGACGGCTATGTTGGTAGCGTGATTCAGTATTTCTATGGGGGACTTACCACGACTAGTTCAGTTCATGTACTACAACGGTCACATCGAGGTCCGACACGCTATTAGGCTGTATTCCCTGACTTGTCACCTCAGCTTGTGTTTGTCTGTGACGTGGAGACAGTAGATATACTAAGTTTACGTATTAAATACATGTAAGACCATAGAAGAAATCGCGGTAGGTGATTGGTCGCCCGAGTCCCGTGTTACAGCAGTAGGTACTGCAACACTGCCTTTGGCTCTGAACGTTTAGGCAATCCCCAACGCTGCAGATTACTGCGGTCAGCATAGCTAGCAGGCGCTGTACGTACACAATGTCCTACACATCCGACCACCGCAACACAGTATTTCCGGACACGCAGATCGTATACTGAGGAAGTGAAAATTCACCTTCACAGAATTTCTAGAGTTACGGAAACCATTGTTCACTGAAAAACCTTTGAAATTCTCAGGGCAGCATGGATAGAAAAGACGAGTACAACGCTACTCACAAGTTGCACACAAAGCATACTGCAGTTAGCCGAGTGAAAGAATATGAAACGGATCCAGTAGGTAAGAAGGGAGTGACACACTGATATATCCTATCCATAATGTTATCCAAGCTGTAAAGAAAGCTAAGGGCTACTTTGGACAGGAAATTCATGACCATAGCAAACAAGTAAGACGGCTGTTTGAAAAGTGAATTTTCAAACTGTGCAGGCAACTTACATTCCACTACCGATTCTTTTTGTTATGTTGGTACACGTGCCCCGAACATATGTTGAAAGTTTCAAGTGCACAGCACACTTCCTTTGTTTTGACAGAACGGTTACATGTGTTTTAGTGTGCTCGGCGGTTTTCGATTATTATTAAAAAATGGAGCAAAGAATTTGCATCACATTTTGTGTGAAAAATGGAATCAGTCTTCTCTAAGGAAAAAAAAATATTTACAAGTGGTGCAAGCTCTTCCAAGATGGCCGAGAAGGAGCCTATGACGAACCTCGCTCTGGACGCCCCAGCACTTCAACAATAGATGATAACGTCGAAGCCGTGAAGAAAATTGATTTGGAAAATCGTCAAATTACCGTAAGAGAAGCTGCAGAAGATACTGGCGTAACGGACGGCTCGTGTCATGCAATTTTTTCCGTATGTTTTTGGGCACGAGAATTGTGTCGGCGAAGTTTGCTCCAAAACTTCTCACTTTTGACCAGAAGAACGGTCGCATGAGCATCGCTCAGGAGCTCTTGAATGAAGTCAGTGATAATCCTGATTTGCTCAAAAGGTCATAACGGGTGACGAAACATGGTTTTACGGTTGTGACGTCGTAACGAAAACCCGATCGTCCCAATGGAAAAGCATCCCGGAGAGCGAAGACCGAAATATGCACGCCAAGTTCGATCAAATGTCAAAAGTTTTGCTCACTTTTTTTTTCTTAATTATCGTGGCGTAGTGCATCATAAATTTTTGGCTCTATGTCGTACGGTCAATAAGGAGTATTACCTTGACGTTGTAAGCCGTTTGCTACAAGCAATACGAAAAAAACTTACGGATTTTTTCAAAAACACTTCATGGCTTTTGCCTCACGATAATGCACCCGCCCATTCATCGCTGCATGCGAGATTTTTTGGCCAAAACAGCACGGAAATCACGTCACAGCCACCTTGTTCAGCGTATTCGGCCCCCCCTGCGACTTTTTGCTGTTCCCAAAACTGAAGAGACTTATGGAAGGACGAAGATTTTCAACGACTGAGGAAAAAAAACTGCGTCGCTTAAAGTAGTCGTGGCTGTACGAAAAAGTGCTCGAGTGAAGTGAAGTGCTTGTGTGAAGTGAAGTGAAGTGAAGTGCTCGTGTGAAGTGAAGTGAAGTGAAGTGCTTGTGTGAAGTGAAGTGAAGTGAAGTGCTCGTGTGAAGTGAAGTGAAGTGAAGTGCTCGTGTGAAGTGAAGTGAAGTGAAGTGCTCGTGTGAAGTGAAGTGAAGTGAAGTGCTCGTGTGAAGTGAAGTGCTCGTGTGAAGTGAAGTGAAGTGCTCGTGTGAAGTGAAGTGAAGTGCTCGTGTGAAGTGAAGTGCTCGTGTGAAGTGAAGTGCTCGTGTGAAGTGAAGTGCTCGTGTGAAGTGAAGTGCTCGTGTGAAGTGAAGTGCTCGTGTGAAGTGAAGTGCTCGTGTGAAGTGAAGTGCTCGTGTGAAGTGAAGTGCTCGTGTGAAGTGAAGTGCTCGTGTGAAGTGAAGTGCTCGTGTGAAGTGAAGTGCTCGTGTGAAGTGAAGTGCTCGTGTGAAGTGAAGTGCTCGTGTGAAGTGAAGTGCTCGTGTGAAATGAAGTGCTCGTGTGAAATGAAGTGCTCGTGTAGTGAAGTGAAGTGAAGTGCTCATGAATGGTGTTTCGAGAATTGGAAGGAGTGTTGGCACAATTGTATGGCATCTGAGTGGGATTACCTTGAAGGAGACAACATGAATATTGATGAATAAACAAATATTTTTCATAAAAATGTAAGGTCACTTTAAATTTTGAACACACCTCATAAAAACCTTCAACACAATCACAATGTCACAGAGAAGCCACACTGACGGTTGGGGAATTAGAAGAGCAGTGGTATTGAAGGATATTACATTTAAAAGAGGTTATAATATAGAATTCAATAAAAGTAAAACAAGGGTAATTTCATATAGTGGAAGTGAACTAGGCGATGTTGAGGCAAACAGATGACGACTGAGACGCTGGATGTAACATATCAGTTTTGGTATTTGGGAAGGAAAAATGCCGGCCGCGGTGGTCTAGCGGTTCTAGGCGCTTCAGTCTGGAACCGGGCGGCCGCCACGGTCGCAGGTTCGAATCCTGCCTCGGGCATGGATGTGTGATGTCCTTAGGTTAGTTAGGTTAAAGTACTTCTAAGTTCTAGGGGACTGATGACCACAGATGTTAAGTCCCATAGTGCTCAGAGCCATTTGAACCATTTGAACCATTTTTGAAGGAAAATAACACACACAGGCCAGTGTAAAGAAGGTGTAACATGCAGAGGAGGAGTGCAAAGAAAAGCATTTGTGAAAAAGAGAAATGCGTGAACAAGAATGAGTAGTATTTATGAAGGTGTGCAGAAATGAAACGTGGTGACGAATTGTCTAGACAAGAAGCCGTCGTCTTCAGTCCTGAGACTGGTCTGATGCAGCTCTCCATGCTACTCTATCCTGTGCAAGCTTTTTCATCTCCCAGTACCTACTGCAACCTACATCCTTCTGAATCTGTTTAGTGTATTCATCTCTTGGTCTCCGTCTACTATTTTTACCCTCCACGCTGACCTCCAATGCTAAATTTGTGATCCCTCGATGCCTCAAAACATGTCCTACCAACCGATCCTTTCTAGTCTTTTGCCACATACTTCCTCCCAATTCTATTCAATATCTCCTCGTTAGTTATGTGATCTACCCACCTAAAGCATTCTTCTGTAGCACCACATTTCGAAAGCTTCTATTCCCTTCTTGTCTAAACTATTTATTGTCCACGTTTCACTTCCATACATGGCTACACTCCATACAAATACTTTCAGAAACGACTTCCTGACAAATCTATACTCGATGTTAACAAATTTCTCTTCTTCAGAAACGCTTTCCTTGCCATTGCCAGTCTACATTTTATATCTTCTCTACTTCGACAATCATCAGTTATTTTCCTCCCCAAATAGCAAAACGCCTTTACTACTGTAAGTGTCTCATTTCCTAATCTAATTCCCTCAGCATCGCCCGACTTAATTCGACTACATTCCATTATCTTCGTTTTGCTTTTGTTGATGTTCATCTTATATATTCCTTTCGTGACACTGTCCATTCCGTTCAACTGCTCTTCCAAGTCCTTTGCTCTCTCTGACAGAATTACAATGGCATCGGCGAATCTCAAAGTTTTTATATATTCTCCATGGATTTTAAAAGCTACTCCGAATGTTTCCTTTGTTTCCTTTACTGCTTGCTCAGTATACAGATAAAAAAACATCGGGTAGAGGCTGCAACCCTGTCTCACTGCCTTCCCAACCACTGCTTCCCTTTCATGCCCCTCGACTCTTACAACTGCCATATTTTCTGTACAAAGTGTGAATAGCGTTTCGCTCCCTGTATTTTACCCCTGCCATCTTCAGAATTTGAAAGAGAGTATTCCAGTCAACATTGTCAAAAGCTTCCTGTAAGTCCACAAATGCTAGAAACATAGGTTTGCCTTTCCTTAATCTTTCTTCTAAGATAAGTCGTAAGGTCAGTATTGCCTCACGTGTTCCAACATATCTACTGAATCACAACTGATGTTCCCCGAGGTCGGCTTGTACCAGTTGTTCCATTCGTCTGTAAAGAATTCGCGTTAGTATTTTGCAGCTGTGACTTATTAGTGCTCGCTCGGCTGTGCCCATCTGACGACCAGCAGCGTCGTGCAGGACCACGCTCCGGGCGGCTGAGCACGCGCTCTCCATCTGTTCGGACCCGCGACACGTGTCGCCTTCTATAATTAGTGGGTCGGTGGGGACGGGACGCCGCCCCCGGGGGGCAGACGGGACGTAAACAGATCAATAGAAAGGGGGGCCGCGAACTCCGTTACGCTCCCGACAACCGATCATCACAGGGCGGCTTCCCGGAAAGACCGGACCGCTCGCTACACTGCCGCGGGGTGGGCTGCACTTAGGGTGGAGTGGCGGCCAGGCGCGGCTGTGCGTCGACGCTTGTAACCCGAGCACCAGCAAGTGTCTTATTTGCATATCGGCCATTTGTCTTATGTTGGCGTATTGCGGAACATTCGATCCTTGAGTGAGTAAGTAAGTAGCCGGCCGGATTGGCCGTGCGGTTCTAGGCGCTACAGTCCGGAACCGAGCGACCGCAACGGTCGCAGGTTCGAATCCTGCCTCGGGCATAGATGTGTGTGATGTCCTTAGGTTAGGTAGGTTTAGGTAGTTCTAAGTTCTAGGGGACTGATGACCTCAGATGTTAAGTCGCATAGTGCTCAGAGCCATTTGAACCAAGTAAGTAAGTTCTCTCTCTCTCTCTCTCTCTCTCTCTCTCTCTCTCTCTCCCTCTCTCTCTCTCTCTCCCCGTCAGAGACCCTTCTGTTGTTTCTGTACCTTACCGCTTTCACTACGAACTGCTCCACTTAACGTCACATCTAAATCTACACGGGTACTCTGCAAATCACATTTAAGTGGCTGGCAGAGGGTTCATCGAACCACCTTCACAATTATTCCAATCTAGTACAGCGCGAGGAAAGAAGGAACACCTTTATCTTCCCGTACGAGCTCTGATTTCCCTTATTTCATCGTGATCATTCCGCCCTATATAGGTCGGTGTCAACAAAATATTTTCGCATTCGGAGAAGAAATTTGCTGATTTCGATTTCGTGAGAAGATTCCGTCGCAACAAAAAACGCCTTTCTTTTAATGATGTCCAGTCCAAAGCCTGTATCATTTCAGTGACACACTCTCCCATACTTCGCGGTAATACAAAACGTGCTCCCCTTCTTTGAACTTTTTCGATGTACTCCGTCAATCCTACCTGGTAAGGATCCCACACCGCGCAGCAGTATTCTAAAAGAGCACGGATAAGCGTAGTGTAGGCAGTCTCCTTAGTAGGTCTGTTACATTTTCCAAGTGTCCTGCCAATAAAACGCAGTCTTTGCTTAGCCTTCCCCACATTTCCTATATATTGTTTCCAATTTATGTTGTTCGTAGTTTTAATACCTAGGTATTTAGTTCAATTTACGGCATTTAGATTAGACTGATTTATCGTGTAGCGGAAGTTTGAGTTCCTTTTAGCTCTCATGTGGATGACCTCACACTTTTCGTTATTCAGGGTAAACTACCATTTTACGCACAATTTCGATATTTCTTCTAAATCGTTTTGCAGTTTGTTTTGATCTTCTGATGACTGTTAATCGATAAACGACAGCGTCATCTGCAGGCAACTTAAGACAGCTGCTCAGATTGTCTTCCAAATCGTTTATATAGATAAGGAAAAGCAAAGTGCCTATAACACTACTTTGCGGAACACGAGAAATCACTTCTGTTTTACTCGATGACTTTCCGTCAATTACTACGAACTGTGACCTCTCTGACAGGAAATCCCAAATCCAGTCACATAACTGAGACGATATTCCTTAAGCACGCAATTTCACTACGAGCCGCTTGTGTGGTACAGTGCCAAAAGCCTTCCGGAAATACAGAAATACGGAATCAATCTGTAATCCAATAGCACTCAACGCTTCATATGAATAAAGAGCTAGTCGTGTTTCACAGGAACGATGATTTCAAAATCCATGTCGACTGTGTGTCAATAGACAGTTTTGTTCGAGGCAATTCATAATGTTCGAACACAATATATGTTCTAAAATCGTGCTGCATATCGACGCTAACGATATGGCCCTGTAATTTAGTGGATTACTCCTACTACCTTTCTTGAATATTGGTGTGACCTGTGCAACTTTCCAGTCTTTGGGTACGGATCTTTCGTCGAGCGAACGGCTGTATATGATTATCAAGTATGGAGCTAATGCATCAGCATACTCCGAAAGGAACCTAATTGGTATACAATCTGGACTTGCTTTTATTGGGTGATTTAATTTACTTCACTACTGCGAGTATATTTACTTCTACGTTACTCATGTTGCCAGATATTCGCGATTCGAATTATGGAATATTTACTTCGTCTTCTTTTGTGATGGCATTTCCGAAGGCTGTGTTTAGGAACTCTGCTTTTGCAGCACTGTCTCCGATAGTATCACCATTGCTATCGCGCAGAGAAGGCACTGATTGTTTCTTGCCGCTAACATACTTCACATACGACCAGTATCTCTTGACCGTGGTTGTGACGCGATAATACGAAAGCGAGACAACACGTCACTCCAGCACAATGGACAGGGCGTACATACCCGGTTCTTGAAACTTCCCGCCACGGGTGAATCTCTGTGCCGGACCGAGACACGAACTCGGGACATCTGCCTTCTGTAGGTAAGGGCTCTAACGACTGATCTACCTAAACACCACACACGATCCGCCTTCACAGCTTCCCTTCGCCTACATCTGGACAGATACTGCGCAGGCCACCTTACGGTGCGTGGCGGAGGGTACACCTAGGCGCCTCCTTTTCTGTTCCACTTGCAAATACAGCGAGGGAAAAACAACTGTCTTATATGCCTCCGGATGAGTCCTAATTTCTGATCTTTGTGGTCCTTACGTGTGTACCGGGTGATCAAAAAGTCAGTAAAAATTTGAAAAATGAATAAATCACGGAATAATGTAGATAGAGATGTGAAAATTGACACACCTGCTTGGAATAACATGGTGTTTTATTAGACCCAAAAAAATACAAAAGTTCAAAATATGACCGACAGATGGCGCTTTATCTGACCAGAGTAGCAATAATTAGCATAACAAACTAAGACAAAGCAATGATGATGATCTTTACAGGAAATGCTCAATATGTCCACCATCATTCCTCAACAATAGCTGTAGTCGAAGAATAATGTTGCGAACAGCACTGTAAAACATGTCCGGAGTTATGGTGAGGCATTGGCGTCAGATGTTGTCTTTCAGTATCCCTGGAGATGTCGGTCGATCACGATACACTTGCGACTTCAGGTAACCCCAAAGCCAATAATCGCACGGACTGAGGTCTGGGGACCTGGGAGGCCGAGCATGACGAAAGTGGCGGCTGAGCACACCATCGTCAACAAACTCCGCGCGCAAGAGATCTTTCACGCGTCTAGCAATATGCCTGCATAAACACCGTACGTTCCAGCAGGTGTTTATCAGCCACGCTGGGGATGATGCGATTCTGTAACATATCGGCGTACCTCTCACCCGTCACGGTAGCAGTTACAAAACCAGAATCATGCATTTCCTCGAAGAAAAAAAAGGCCCGATACCGGTAGATGTGGTAAATCCAACCCATACCGTGACTTTCTCGTCGTGCAATGGAGTTTCCACGACAGTTGTAGGATTTTCGGTATCCCAAATTCTGCAGTTGTGGGTGAAATGAGCTTCGTCGGTCCGCAACACATTACTCAACCAATCGTCATCTTCCGCCATCTTTTGAAACGCCCAAACCGCAAATGCCCTCCGCTTCACTAAATAGCCAGGTAACAGTTTACGATGCCGATGGGTTTTGTTCGGATAGCATCGGAGGGTACGCCTCAGTGCCAACCAAAGAATAGTGTACGGAATGCCGGTGCGACGTGCGACTGCACGAGCGCTGACTTCCCCGTGGACAGACGAACCCGCTACGGTCTCCATTCCTTCCTGAATTGTCTCAGCAGCATTACGCCTTGTGCTCGGTCGGCCACTACGGGATCTATCTTCTAAACAACCCGTGGCTTCGAACTTCGAAATCATTCTCGCCACAGCTTTGTCAACTGACCTTTACCCGTTCGAATGCCCTTCCTATGGCGATAGGATCGTAGCGCTGAACTAGCACACTCCCCACTCTGATAATACAGCTGCACTAAAAGTGCCTTTTCAGGTAACGTCAACATGCTGCGACTGCTGGCGCATCTGATTCTCTCTCTCATTACAGCTCCTTTTACACACGATTTTCATGCGCAGTCAGTGACGTTTTGCTGTCCAGCGCCATCTGTCGGACATTTTGTGAACTTTGTATTTTTTGGTTCTAATAAAACCCCATGTCATTCCAAGCATGTGTGTCAATTTTTACCTCTCTGTCTACATTATTCCGTGGTTTATTAAGTTTTCAAATTTATACTGACTTTTTGATCACCCGGTATGTTGGCAGCAGTGGTATCGTTCGGCAGTTAGTTCTCTAAGCTTTCTCAGCAGTGTCGCCTTCCATCCAGGGATTCCCACTTGAATTCCCGAAGCATCCCCGTAACACTTGCGTGTCGTTCGAACTTTTTTTTGTTTTTTTTTTTTGTTTTTACGTGGCTCGCCACGAATTACTCTCCTGTGCTAACCTCTTCATCTCATAGTAGCACTTGCAACCTACGTCCTCAATTATTTGCTTGACGTATTCCAATCTCTGTCTTCCTCTACAGTTTTTGCCCTCTACAGCTCCCTCTAGTACCATGGAAGTCATTCCCTCATGTCTTAGCAGATGTCCTATCATCCTGTCCATTCGCCTTATCAGTGTTTCCCACATATTCCTTTCCTCTCCGATTCTGCGTAGAACCACCTCATTCCTTACGTTATCAGTCCACCTAATTTTCGACATTCGTCTATAGCACCACATCTCAAATGCTTCGATTCTCTTCTGTTCCTGTTTTCCCACAGTCACTACCATACAATGCTGTACTCCAGACGTACATCCTCAGAAATTTCTTCCTCAAATTAACCACGGTATTTGATATTAGTAGACTTCTCTTGGCCAGAAATGCCTTTTCTGCCATAGCGAGTCTGCTTTTGATGTCCTCCTTGCTCCGCCCGTCATTGCTTATTTTATTGCCTAGGTAGCAGAATTCCTTAACTTCATTGACTTCGTGACCATCAATCCTGATGTTAAGTTTCTCGCTGTTCTCATTTCTACTACTTCTCATTACCTTCGTCTTTCTCCGATTTACTCTCAAACCATACTGTGTACTCATTCGAACCTACTGGTGACAAATCTAGCAGTTCGCCTGTGAAATGCTTCGATGTCTTCCTTCAACCCCACCTGGTACGGATCCCACACACTCGAGCAGTGCTCCAGAATAGGTTGCAGCAGCGTCCTATACACGGCCTCCTCCACAGGTGAACCACACTTCCCTAAAATATAAACCGTAGTCGACCATTTGCGTTCCCTGCAACAGTTCCCACACGCTCATTCCCCCTCACATTGCTTTGCAACGTTACGCCCAGATTTTTAGACAACTTGACTGTGTAAAGCAGGACACTAGTAATACCACATCCGAACATTACAGGTTTGTTCCCCCCACAGGTTAAGGCAACTGCAGGATGACGTGTCAAAGACATTGCACCAATGACGTGGGCGAAGTAAGTAAAGAGTCACTTTCTGGAGAATCATGCTTTTTCCCATAAAAAGATTTCTCATGAAGGATTTGGCAGTAACTGCCTTTCTGTAACCTCCTGGGATTCTAATCTGATGAGTATTTCTTAAGGCATGCAAGTTTTCAACTGCTTTTTATCAATTCTGATTTTTGTCGCTTACAGCGTCACCCATCACAGAACGAAAAAGGTTAAATAGTGGAGTTACTTTTTTCTCCCGAGATTCCGAATGTGCAGTAAAAAATGGGGGGTTTCCATTTGAGATTTTAAAGCTGACCCCCCTACTGCACCTCTGGGGGTGGGGCAGGCACATCGAGTTTTGTGTCACCGAGTGTCCTGCTTAAAGATGAACAGCTTTTACTGTAACCCTCTTTTGATATGATTTCTTCTTTTTCAGATATTTCCAAAATCAGTTTTAAATGCTTCAGCCTGTATATAGGGTAACTGAGCTGCCCATATCAGCCGCTTTTATGCAACCCACAATGCTCTCAAAAACCACACACGAAATTTTCATCTTCTGTAGCTTGCTATACCCAAACCATTAGGCCCACAGAAAAAATGAATGGGACCTTATATTAGGACAAATAAGCCCTCGGTCACAAATATTACGTCAAAGTTGACCAGGTTTCGACGCTACTATGAGCGTCGTCTTCAAACTAATTCTGAAGACGGCGCTCATAGTAGAATCGAAACCTGGTCAACTTTGACGTAATATTTGTGACCGAGGGCTTATTTGTTCTAATATAATTCTGACACGGTCACTGAACCTTAGCAGCTATGAATGGGACCTTTTTATTAGGAAATTTAATTTGGTTCAATTTTGTTCTGGGGTACATTTTGGCTGAAGGCCACAGTTTTCTAATTATTGAACAAAAACGCATTGGAAGGACACTTTCGTAAATTTTTCCTGAATAATTCGATTACTATGGCCTCCAGTGAAACCGTATCCCAGTACGAAACGTAACTACATAGAATTGTCTATAAAAAGGTCCTGTTCATGTTTTTTGTAGGCCAAATGCTTTGCAAGGACTAAAGGCGAAAAATATGAAAATCACGCTCGACGTATCTGAAGGCATTGCGGGTTGCATAACTCCCTCTCTCCCCTTCTCTTTTACGTATCCATTTGTCGGGTCATTCCTCCGCGTCTAGAATGTTTTTCCTCTCCGCTGAACACAGTTTTCACAATAACACCCAGCTCCAGTGCGAAGCGACGCAGCAGTCTCCACGGCGACGCCTCCGGCGTAAACAACAAACAGGTCACGCCTCCCTCGCTCCCTCATCCCCGTAAACAGCGGCGGTAAACACGTCTCTCTTCATTTACCTCGACGCGGCGAGCCCCCTTCAGAAAGACGAGCGCTTTTTGCCACACGGCTGCCGCCCTGGTTTCGGGACGGCGTATTCGACATTCTGTCTGTTTCCGATACCAATAGTCGCTCGTGCACGAAAACGTACTGCCGATCCAGACGACCACCTATACCAATGGCTCAAATTATGTTGTCGAGATTTTATTTATGAGTATGTTAGCAGTAATTCTGTTCTTTTGATGTGGCTATTTGTAGTAACTTTCATTTCCATGTACACTCAGTCGCAAAAGTATTCGGACAGCACGTAACGGCGCATAATTTTGCAGTTTGCCGCATGAACAAATACAGAAATTCCACTTTGTAATGTATTTGGGACTACGGGTACGATGTCGCAACGTGAAACACGCGACAAATACGAAGAATTGTCCTTGGACATGCGTCTGTTACGTAATATTTCCTGAAAACGGCATGGGAAGGTGCAACAAAAGTATTCGGACAAAGGCGGACAACGTGAGAGAATAGTTCATTCAGAGACGCACAGAGGGTGAAGCGACTGCAGTGTGTCCGACATTTCCGCGAGACGATAGCGATGGTTAGTAAACACTTATGGAATTCCGTTGCAGTACAGGACGGCCACGGACATTTTCACAGAGAGATGAACGTGTGATTATGCGAAAGGGACAACAGAATCCGAAAATATCTGCCGCACGAATTGCAAGTGAGGTGGAGGGAGACCTTGGTATATCCCGAAACCGTGCGGATCGCAGTACCGTGGTCGAGTGGCACGGCGAAAGCCATTCATAAATGCAATGAACCAGAAGAAACGTATTCAGTTTTCGAGAGAGTACGCCGAATACGATCGGGCTTGGTGGAATCGGGTGATAATTTGCGACGAATGTAAATTTACATTATGGCAAAGCGACGGAAAGGCAAACGTGTGGCCCAACACCAATGAAGAGCTGAATCCCAGGAACCTCAAACCGACAGTAAAGTTTGGAGGTGGGAGCATCATGGTGTAGGGATGCATGCCCGGCAATGGTGTGGGTGATTTGGTGTTCATTGATGATACGATGAACAAGGAAGCGTATTTGAATAGACTGCGAGGATATTTGAAGCAGAGTGCACGACATCTAGGTATTGCAAAGAACTTTCATTTTTATCACGATAATGATCCCAAGCATACCGCGCATATTGTACAAATGTGGTTGCTCTTCAATTGCCGGAAAGTACTGCACCCCCTCCCCAATCGCCAGACCTTAACCCAATCGAACATTTGTGGGATAAATTGAAACGGACCCTCCGCGCGGACAACATTTATACGAAGGAGACCTCGAAAGAGAAACTGCGCCAAGAATGGGCAAATATAGGCCCAGATTTCACGGAAAAACTCGTGGAAAGTATGCCTAGTAGATTGGAGGAGGTATTGAAAATGAAAGGTGGACCCGCAAGGTTTTGACATTTTCGTCGTACAACTTATGAACATTTATTGGACAGTGTCCGAATACTTTTGTAGCAGCAGGGTGTGCAGGATGTTTCATTTTTGTTGTTAATTTTTCTGTTATTTATGTTTTGTGTTTCTCGAGTACTCATTGTGAAACTTCGCACTGTCCGAATACTTTTGCGACTGAGTAACTAGCTGACATGTCATCTACTCTGTGGATGATTTTGCGGGTAGCTGTTACACAGAATCTACGATTACAGGGAACCCTGAACTCCAACAAAATTTCGGATGTTGTTCGAGGATGTTTCATGAGGACTATTTTGGCACAAAGGGCTCATTGTTTCCGGACACTTGTTACAGAATGATAGTGTAAACCTGTAATATTACTCGCTGCTCCCCAATTCTTAAGGAATCGGACTTCAGCCAAAAGCGAGAACCGCGCGAGATGCTGCCAGCAAACGAGTTAAATGGACAGGGACGCTACTTCACAAGGCGACGTCCCATCGGTCCGACAGACTTTTTGGAACTACCTAAACGGCGATGTAGCTTAAGAAAAAAAAAATGGCTCTGAGCACTATGGGACTTAACATCTGTAGTCATCATTCCCCTAGAACTTAGAACTACATAAACCTAACTAACCTAAGGACATCACACAACACCCAGTCATCACGAGGCAGAGAAAATCGCTGACCCCGCCGGGAATCGAACCCGGGAACGCGGGCGCGGGAAGCGAGAACCCTACCGCACGACCACGAGCTGCGGACGATGTAGGTTAAGATCCCAGTTTTCACGCACTGCAGCCATTCACCGCGGTCGATCCTCATTTTCGAGTAACTGACGAAAAACAACTTCGAAATTCTGTGTGATGCTCAGCGCCGCTCAAAATATCGTATAAACAGGTTGGTTGCGTGGTGTAGTAGGCGAGATATCTTCACTTGCAGGACTTGGTAGATTCGAATCTCCTCGGGTGTAGTGCTTTTATTTTTGTATCCTTATCGAAATGACTTTTAGCGGCATTTTTATTTAATTACTTCATTCAAATGTAATTATTTCCATTCCTTTGCTATATATCATTCTAACCGTAATATCAACTTCATCTGCTCTCATTTTTGTTCGTATCATTCATTTTCCTACGTGAAATCTTTGTTCATGTGTTTTTAATTGATTTTATACACTACTTTAGATTTAATTTTTTTTATGATACTGTTTTTTCGTCCAAATTATTGGATTCGTTATGTCTATTTCTCATTTTACTTGAATTTAATTTTGGTTATGAACCCTTCCCTCATTTAAATCTTCATCTGCGTTATTTTGTCCTTGGTGAAGTAGATATTTATTTTACGTTTCAAATATTCGAGTGACGATTACCGTGCAAAAAAAAAAAAAATTGCATATGTCGTAACGAAAAATAAATTTTTCACGCCACTGCACAGTCAATGTAAACAGATTATTTGGTCTTTCGTTTCTCAACTGATGGATCGGAATTATCAAATAATTTAATATTATAATGGATCAGTAATATGTACATACTAATACTCATAAAAATTACGATTGGAAAAAGAATGATATGCAGGAAAAATTAAACAAATTAAATAAATTCATACGGTAGTTAAAATAATGCGAGAAAGGAATAGAAACAAAAAAATTACATTGAAACCAATTAATTGAATAAAAATAGCCACTACACCACGCAACCAGACTACGTAACTAGACTTCTTAAAAGACAATGAGGATCACACGAAATTTCGAAATCTGTTTCCGTCAATTAATCGAAGACGAGGGTCCACCAGAGTGAAAGGTATCCCACCCCGCAGCCAAGGGGCTTAACACACATCACCGAATATTTGGTTTCCAAAAATCGATCCCACCTGCTGTGTACCTCTCCTTGTTAGTCATACTGATCGCTACGAAATTGTAGTACCGAGAGAAAAGCCCAGAAGACCGTTTGCCGACGCATATTTGAAACTACGTAGTAAATAATTTCACGCTACACCAAATGTTACTTTCATGTGGTTATCTTCTACTGTTTCATAGTCTTTGCATTCGTTACTGACTTTCGCCCGCGACTCCGTCAGCGTGGACCGCTAAATCTCATGAATTTTGGAAGATCCTGAAGGACACTGTCGGTCAGGAAAACTGATATACAAGAAACTGATGGTGAAGGTGTGGAAAGGGCGCAACGGCAAAGAACTGGTGTGTTTGTAAGCACAGGCGCAGACATTCGTACCTCTCCTCAGTGCAGCACTCCGTGAAGAATGGGCTGCCATTCCCGAAGAAACCTTCCAGCACCTGATTCAACGTATGCCTGCGAGAGTGGAAGCTGTGATCAAGGCTAAGGGTGGGCCAACACCATACTGAATTCTGGCATTACCGATGGAGGGCGCCACAAACTTTTAAGTCGTTTTCAGGCAGATGTCCGGATACTTTTGATCACGTACTGTACGTCCACCTGATGGAGGTTTAAACCTTCGAAACGCGTCGTGGAGGTGAGGAAACAGTCAACTACTTGTTTCATTCAGTGTTAGGAAAGTAGTCTGTTTCTTTGTTTCGGCGCCAAAATTACAGAGTGGCGAGACTCTACAAAGCAGCTCTTAGGAACAGCTCTTTGTGTGAAGTTTTAACAGAGTTCATGACGAGAATACCTTAAGCAAAGCTGAAAGTAACTCTATACGTGCACTTCGTCGAGAGCATGTTTTTGTAAATTTTTTTGATTAACTTTTGTCCAGAATTGAGGGAAGGCGTATAAACAAAAGATCTTCTAAGCCTCCATCATTATTTACGAGATGGGAACAAGAACGTAATCCTTTCTGTAGATGCTGCATACTTCCAAGCCCTTCTCCGTACCGTAGTGAAGAAATCCCGACACTAACTACACTACTGGCCATTAAAATTGGTATACCAAGAAGAAATGCAGATGATAAACTGGTATTCATTGGACAAATATATTATACTAGAACTGACATGTGATTACATTTTTACGCAATTTGGGTGCATACATCGTGAGAAATCAGTACCCAGAACAACCACCTCTGGCCGGAATAACGGCCTCGATACGCCTGGGCATTGAGTCAAACAGAGCTCGGATGGCGTGTACAGGTACAGCTGCCCGTGCAGCTTCAACACGATACCACAGTTCATCGAGAGTAGTGACTGGCGTATTGTGACGAGCCAGTTGCTCGGCCACCATTGACCAGACGATTTCAGTTGGTGAGAGATCTGGATGATGTGCTGGCCAGGGCAGCAGTGGAACATTTTCTGTATCCAGAAAGGCCGTACAGGACCTGCAACATGCGGTCGTGTATTATCCTGCTGAAATGT
The DNA here is from genome assembly GCF_023898315.1 of Schistocerca nitens. NCBI lineage: Eukaryota > Metazoa > Arthropoda > Insecta > Orthoptera > Acrididae > Schistocerca > Schistocerca nitens. The sequence goes on from NC_064624.1 coordinate 208,769,875, forward strand.
AGGGTTTCGCAGGGATCCAATGAGGGATAGAGCCATGGGTCGTAACACATCTGAAATGTAACGTCCACTGTTCAAAATGCCGTCAATGCGAACAAGAGGTGACCGAGAAGTGTAACCAATGGCACCCCGTACCATCACGCCGGGTGATAGGCCAGTCTGGCGATGACGAATACACGCTTCCAATGTGCGTTCACCGCGATGTCGCCAAACACGGATGCGACCAACGTTATGCTGTAAACAGAACTTAGATTCATCCGAAAACATGATATTTTGCCAATCATGCAACCAGGTTCGTCGTCGAATACACCATCGCAGGCGCTCCTGTCTGTGATGCAGCGTCAAGGGTAACCGCAGCCGTGGTATCAGAGCTGATAGTCCGTGCTGCTGCAAACGTCGTCCAACTGTTCGTGCAGATGGTTGTTGTCTTGCAAACGCCCCCATCTGTTGACTCAGGCATCGAGACGTGGCTGCACGATCCGTTACAGCCGTGCGGATAAGATGCCTGTCATCTCGACTGCTAGTGATACGAGGCCGTTGGGATCCAGCACGGCGTTCCGTATTACCCTCCTGAACCCACCGATTCCATATTCTGCTGAGAGTCATTGGATCTCGACCAACGCGAGCAGCAATGTCGCGATACGATAAACCGCAATCGCGACGTGGTACAATCCGGTTTTTATCAAAGTCGGAAACGTGATGGTACGCATTTCTCCTCCTTACACGAAGCATCACTAAAACGTTTCACCAGGCAACGCCCGTCAACTGCTGTTTGTGTATGAGAAATCGGTTGGAAACTTTCCTCACGTCAGCACGTTGTAGGTGTCGCCACCGGCGCCAAGCTCGTGTGAATGCTCTGGAAAGCTAATCATTTGCGTATCACAGCATCTTCTTCCTGTCGGTTAAATTTCGCATCTGTAGCACGTCATTTTCGTGGTGTAGCAATTTTGACGGTAAGTAGTGTACAAGAACGCGGCACTTAGAATCAAGCAGTCATTCCGTTACTTCCGAACTGGGCCACCTTAGTGGAAAAGAGCGATCAGCTCCACTTTTCTGTGAGGTGTTTTTCGTCCCGCCTACCAGTAAGGTGTGGCAGAGAGGAGAGGAGAGACACCGTGACTTGCAGCTGCTTGCGCAGACCGCTGCCCGCGACGCTTTCTTTCAGGGGCCGAACTCGCGCGACCCCTGTGGCTTTTCAATACTCCGCCGTCCCCTTTTCTTGTCGGTGCTCGCCGTCTATTTCGAGAGACAGCCAAGTATTCCGAGAACAAAGCCGAGCTTGTCCGGGAGGACAGTCTCCTCCACAAGCGGGCCACTTCGCCACTTCTCTCGCAATCGATACCTCGCCAGAGACGAGCGAACACACACACACACACACACACACACACACACACACACACACACACACACACACACACACACACACACACACTGAAACGCGTACGTCTCATATGCAGCAGCGATGGCGAGGCATGACAGAATCTCTGACCAGAGAGTTATTTATCGTTGCTAGTCTGCGCTTGACCGCGAGAGAGTTCAGTTGCGAGGCAGTTGTACGTAGCGAGTCGCGAGAGCATGTAGTTCGTTCGTGCTGGTAGCGCGCGAGAGACAGTCGGAGTTGTGTGTGAGGAGTCGGCGGGCGTCGACATGGGTCTCTGGTCAAGGTTCGGAACGAGGTATATTTTTTAAATAACGTAATGAAGCAGCATTGCGCACATCTGACAATGTAATGTATGTTAACTGTAATTAATTTGTTCAAGAATTGCCCCAATAATAATTTTGTTCTCAAAGCAATCTTTTAAGAAAATAATCATTACAATTGAAACAATATTTCCTTTGCTTTTCCTCCCAGATTTAATTTATCAGGTTGATTATGCCACAGGGCCTAACGTCAGTGCAGATGACCTTATAAAATTTATCATGTTGATCTTTAACGTTAATTTTGTAGGGACTTAACACTTTTTTACATTTTTATCATCATTGCGTTTTATTACTGTGGGAAGCTAACATTAGGCACTATTTGCAATTCTATACGATTCTTTTCATTTTCATATTTTTATGCGAGGTTATACATAGCACGATGCGCATTTACATTTAATTATTGTCATTTCAAAATTTTTGTGGTGTCTCCCCCCCCTTTTCACACACACACACACACACACACACACACACACACACACACACACCGTTCCGGCTAACTTAAGGCAACTGTAAATCGCACTTATGCAATAATTCTACGACCACCGCAACGCCCTTGGAGGTTTTTTCTGAGACAGTGGATCCGAAGTTTAGCGGGAAGGTGATGGGGTAGGGTGGCGGGGGTGGGGGGACTGATGATACAAAATGGAACGGGGCACTGACGGTTCTGTTCCAGACTTCTCCAGTTTCCAACTCTACGCATCCGTCTCGCTCCTCGACGTGTTGTGACGTCACCTGCCCACTTCTGCAAATCCAAAATGCAACTGCTTCATTCCGTCTGGCACCCATTCTCTATATCCCTAAGTAGCGACGAAGAATTACACGAGAGGTGTTCAATAAATAATGCAACATTTTCTCTAGGCCGATTTCTGTTTAAAAAAAAAAAAATAAATCGGAATTTCTTACGTGTCATCGTAAAATATTCCTGCTTCAGTCCCTGCTGTAGCCGAAGTGCGTTCCAAGCGGAGAGCTGTCACTGTGTTTCTGTTGCCAGAAAAGCAGACCATCGATGTGGACAGGCGCCTGCGTAATGTCTACGGACACCTGGCACTGACCAAAAGCACGGTGAGTCGTTGGGCGACGCGTCTGTCATCATCGGAGCAAGGCCGGGCGCACACACTCATTCGACGTGATCGACGGAGCGGAATCAAACATCTCGCTGCTCAATTGGACGTCTCTGTTGGTACTGATGACGCACTTGTCCACCAGTTGAGGTACTCAAACTAGTCTGTGCAGTCGGTTCCTCGCCTCCGAACGGAAGATCGTAGAGACCGACCAAGTGATATCTGTGCGGAATTGCCACTGTAACAAGCGATGACACGTGTGTTTATCACTCCGAACCGGAAACAAAACCCCAGTCCGTGGAGGGGCGGCACACCGCATGTCCTGCAAAGAAGTAGTTCAGAGACACAGCCGCTGAAGTCATGGGGACGGTCTTCTGAAAGTCTGATAGAATTACTCTGTTCGATGTCGTCCCTCACGGTACAATGACCAACTGTGTATTCTCCTACCGTCAGGAAATTGAAGAAACAACTTCAGCCTGTTCGTCGCCACAGAAACGCAAACCAGCTTCTAATCCTCCATGACAACAAGGCCTCACTCATCTCTGTGCACGCGAGAGGATCATGACGACGACGACGACGACGACGACGACGACGACGACGACGACGACGACGACTGGTTCGGGGGGCGCACGACTGCACGCTCAGCAGCGCCCGTACACATTCCCAATCTCTACACAGCCCAATCCAGCCACTTTCATGAATCATGATGATGGCAACACAAACACCCAGTCCCCGGGCAGAGAAATTCCCAACCAAGGCAGTAATCGAACCCGACACCCCGTGATCCAGAGGCAGCAACGCCAGCTACTAGGTGACAAGGTGCGGACCGCAGCTAACAGCCGCTCACAGAACTTCACTTCTTCAACCGTACAGCGCGGTTCTCGCACAAATCTCCATTTCCTTCTGTTTGGTCCAATGAAGGTTCCGCTCGGTGGGAAGCAGTACCAGCATGGTGGGCAGGTTACTGACGCAGCAGGCATACACGCCCTCCCAGTAGGTTGGCGTGAGGCTGTCCATCTGAACGGAGATGGTTTATAGCCAAAACACTGGGGAATAACATCGCGTACTGGAGTCCTGAATGAAAGAAACCTGGTTTCAGAAAGAAGTGTTGCATTACTGACGGAACGCCCCTCGTGTCCTCATAAATAATTTTGTGTTATCTGCTGATGTGGTAGTAAATAAAGCGTTGCTTTCTCAGCAGCTCTCAGTGCAGCAAGTAAGTGACTTTCTCTGAACATTTAGGAGGTGTGGGGGCAGCACTCACACGGAGTGTAGTGAGAGTGTCGAGGTTTGTCGGTCGATCGTCAGCAGAGAGCTAGCGCGCGGTGCACAGATGAAGCGGCCGGCAGCCATCCCGGCGTGATAAGGCGGGGGGCAAACAGGTGCGCTGTGTACCCGCCCATTAGCCGGACGGCAGTGCGTGACCGCCGTCCAGCTTGCGTCATACGCGTGACCGATGGACGCGGCGCGACGTGGTACCACCTGTCTACACACACACACACACACACACACACACACACACACACACACACACACTATTTCTGAAGTGCTCCTTGCGCTACAGCTCGTTATCTCCACAGTGAGACCAGAGGAGCGAGGAGGACAAGGGACGACATGGGTCGTGATGAGTAAGGGGAGGAGCAGTAAAAGAAAGAAGAGCAAGGGGAGGAGCAAGAAGAGGAGGAGGAGGAGGAGGAGGAGGAGGAGGAGGAGGAGGAGGAGAAAGAGAAAGAGAAAGGAGGAGGAGAAAGAGAAAGAGAAAGGAGGAGGAGAAAGAGAAAGGAGGAGGAGGAGGAGGAGGAGGAGGAAGAGGAGGAGAAAAAGAAAGGAGGAGGAGGAGGAGGAAGAGGAGGAGAAAAAGAAAGGAGGAGGAGGAGGAGGAGGAGGAGGAAGAGGAGGAGAAGGAGGAGGAGGAAGAGGAGGAGAAAAAGAAAGGAGGAGGAGGAGGAGGAAGAGGAGGAGAAAAAGAAAGGAGGAGGAGGAGAAAAAGAAAGGAGGAGGAGGAGGAGGAGGAGGAGGAGGAGGAGGAGGAGGAGAAAAAGAAAGGAGGAGGAGGAGGAGGAGGAGGAGGAGAAAGAGAAAGGAGGAGGAGGAGAAAGAGAAAGGAGGAGGAGGAGGAGGAGGAGAAAAAGAAAGGAGGAGGAGGAGAAAAAGAAAGGAGGAGGAGGAGGAGGAGGAGGAGGAGGAGAAAGAGAAAGGAGGAGGAGGAGAAAGAGAAAGGAGGAGGAGGAGAAAGACAAAGGAGGAGGAGGAGAAAGAGAAAGGAGGAGGAGGAGAAAGAGAAAGGAGGAGGAGAAAGAGAAAGGAGGAGGAGAAAGAGAAAGGAGGAGGAGAAAGAGAAAGGAGGAGGAGAAAGAGAAAGGAGGAGGAGAAAGAGAAAAAGGAGGAGGAGAAAGAGAGAAAGGAGGAGAAAGAGAAAGGAGGAGAAAGAGAAAGAGAAAGGAGGACAAAGAGAAAGAGAAAGGAGGACAAAGAGAAAGAGAAAGGAGGAGAAAGAGAAAGGAGGAGGAGAAAGAGAAAGGAGGAGGAGAAAGAGTAAGAGAGTGACAGTAAGAAAGAGTAAGAGAGTGACAGTAAGAAAGAGTAAGAGAGTGACAGTAAGAAAGAGTAAGAGAGTGACAGTAAGAAAGAGTAAGAGAGTGACAGTAAGAAAGAGTAAGGAGTGACAGTAAGAAAGAGTAAGGAGTGGCAGTAAGAAAGAGTAAGGAGTGGCAGTAAGAAAGAGTAAGGAGTGGCAGTAAGAAAGAGTAAGGAGTGGCAGTAAGAAAGAGTAGGAGGTAGAGTAGGAGGCGTTGGAGTAGGAGCGAAGGGAGGGCAGAGAGTAGGACGATGTTGATGAAAGAGAAGACGTAAGATACAGAAGAAGAAATTGACGACAGTAGTCCGTAAGGAGAGCGCCAAGATGACACAGGTATGGAAGAGAGAATAAAATGAAGATAAATGTAAGGCGACGAAGTTCAGAGAAGTAGAAAAATGACGAAAAGATGTACTTGTACAAATAAAAAAAGAACGACGGAGACAGATTTAGGTACAGAGACTGTAAGAAATACGGAAACACTACCAGAAAGGCATGCTTAAACAGTACACGAACGGCGCCTGCGCAGTGTACACTTTGCAAGGGCCAATCGTCGTCTCAACACTTCGCTGTGCGGTTGTGAGCGCATGACGTCAGAACCAAGTCAATTCTAACGTGGACAACCAATTGCTGGCGCTCGTATAGTGGACGGTTCCGCAACCGAGGGAGCCCAAGTGCACTTTAAACTTTTCGTGGCGTAATGTACAGTCCGTTAAATTTCGGGCCAGCAGCCGCGCAAATGAAATTTCCTCCACTGGTATTTCGGCCGCGTATCGTCCGGCCATCCTCAGAGTGAGTCTCGCCGAAGAAATTTCATATGCGGCTCCATGCCAGGAATTTAACGGACTAGCGAGCCGGAGTGTTTGGTGCTCCGAGAGACACCGCATCGAAGAATTATACCGCAGGGGAAACAGCATTCGCTGAGTCACAACGCGGAGAGATGTCTATCTTGAGTGACGGTGACTGATGCTCTTTGAGGAGGATTGTCGCGACAAATAAGGAGGCGATAGGAGCAAAAGTCACTGCGGTACCGAAAGTCAGCACGCGATGGGAGCTGTGACATCCAAATCCACTGATCAGTGATGGAAATGGCCGTAATAGGAAGACGCGATGCCGTAAACCGTAAAACCTGGACTATCGAGCTTCGGAAGATCATCATTTGGTGTGATGTTTCTGTCTGCATACTGTTTCCAACTTCTGAGCGAGTTTACGGTCCAAAAGTGAAACGTGGCGGGGATTCGGTGGTGATTTGCCCAGCCGTATCGTGGTATTTCACTCGAGAAATAATGATTAGTATCCGGAAACTTGATTCTGATTTTTAGACTCCCTCTAGAACTTGCTTTCGTGTTTTTTGTGGTTTTACATATGGAAGAAAATCGGCTACCATCCTATTATTTCACAGTTCTAATTTTAGTAACCGTGACAGTCGTACGTCTGTAATTCCGTTATGCATCGTTTATGCACGTTAGGAGCCAGCGGCCGGGAGGGAAGAGACCAGATGGCAGGACAAAAAAAAAAAAAAAAAAAAAAAAAATGTTCCAATGGCTCTGAGCACTATGGGACTTGACATCTGAGGTCATCTGTCCCCTAGAACTTAGAACTACTTAAACCTAACTCACCTAAGGACATCACACACATCCATGCCCGAGTCAGGATTCGAACCTGCGACCGCAGCGGTCACGCGGTTCCGGACTGAAGCGCATCCCTTTCGTAGGAAGTTTACAAACTGATGCGTCACACTTGTCGCGAACATACGAGATGCCTTTGCCTTCGTCGACTTCAGTTCTTAAGATACAGTTGTATTTCAGATATATCGCGTTCAAATTATTAATACACGACGACTGTTACAGTAATGTGCAAACAGCGACGATACACTGTTAATTATGTTATCTATTAGAAACAAAAAGCGTGAACTGCATCAGCGTGTTAACAGCGTCCTATTCCTGGTCCTACTTTGCAACAGGTACGCTGTCATCCCGTCAGTTCCCAACGAAGGGAAGAACTATTAGAATTCCTGCGAATGGCGTGCATGAAAACGACGGTACCTTTGAACGGGGCGTGTCTGTAATGGCAGTGGAGCCACACTCAAAATCTGCACGGCGGTAACTAGTGAATGTTGCCACGTCAAAAATTACGAAAACCAGCCTCGGTTTTATTTAGCGGCACATTCAGTCCTAAAAGCCGTGGACTGCAAACTTTATACTGAAATCGTTTCAGCTAGTTATTTTCAGTGGGTTATTAATTACCAATTACAATCAGTTTTATGACTCTTAATAGTGCATTAAACTAAGAGAGAAAAAAAGATGAGTAGACAATCTTATAATTTTGGGGCAGTAGTCAGAGCTCAGTTCAGTTAAGTTTATCCATTACAGATATTTAACAACCCGTGACTTTATTCAATATGAAAACAGAAAGCTGCAACCAGCCACTTTATTGACGTACTCACTTATTCCATGAACCGGTTTTCGAACATACTCTGTGATCAAATAGTCAGTATAAATTTGAAAAGTGAATAAATCACGGAGTAATGTAGATAGAGAGGTACAAATTGACACATATGCTTTGAATGACATGGGGTTTTATTAGAACCAAAAAAATACAAAAGTTCGAAAAATGTCCAACAGATGGCGCTTCATCTGATCAGAATACCAAGAATTAGCATAACAAAGTAAGGCAAAGCAAAGATGATATTCTTTATAGGAAATGCTCAGTATGTCCACCATTTTTCCTCAACAATAGCTGTAGTCGAATAATAATGTTGTGAACAGCACCGTAAGGCATGTCCGGAGTTATGGTGAGGCATTGGCGTCGGATGTTGTCCTTCAGCATCCCTAGAGATGTCTGTCGATCACGATACACTTGCGACTTCAGGTAACCCCAAAGCCAATAATCGCACGGACTGAGGTCTGGGGACCTGGGAGGCCAAGCATGACGAAAGTGGCGGCTGAGCACACGATCACCACCAAACGACGCGCGCAAGAGATCTTCCACGCGTCTAGCAATACTTTGGTGTTTTTTTTAGGTTCTAATAAAACCCCATGTCATTCCAAGCAAGTGTGTCAATTTCTTTTTGTTCTAATAAAACCCCATGTCATTGCAAGCATGTGTGTCAATTTTTATCTCTGTATCTACATTATTCCGTGGTTTATTAAGTTTTCAAATTTATACTGAGTTTTTTATCACCCGGTACTTTACTGCATCGCCATGAGTGTTGTTCGTATGCCGATTCGGATCAAAAGTCGAATTACGTACTTTCTGGGACAGTATGGGCGGCACTGTTCTTAATATCCACCACAATGAAAGTGGACAGACAGATTTCAACCAAGTCGCCTATACTGTCGCACAAAGCACAAAATTCAACTCTGCATCCAAAAAGGGCATATAAACAACACTTGTGGCGATGCATTAAAAGCATGTTCCATCTTCCTGTCACAGAGCCAGCACCCACTACTACCCTGTGAAATAGCACCATCTGAAGATGAGCCTGGAATGGTTCGAAACGTTCCGAAACCGGTTCATCAAAAAAAGCGACTGGTTACAGCTTTCCGTACTTATACAGCAAATGAGAGCTCAGAAACTGCATTCGTACGCTCGTTCAGCCTAGGAATGTTAGTACAGCACAGACACACAAGAATAACAAACATGGGCTGGAATATACGCTAATACTTATGGTGTACGTCCTTATTCGTGCAGCTTATCGTATTACCTAGTTGTGCGTTTTGTACACTCGTGTTCAGTAAAAATAGAACACCTCGGAGGACTACAGAAAGGTACATTAGTATGTTCCGCACAAATGTCACCTCGGTTTAGCTTGTGTACTGTTACCTAGAAGGCATATGGTCCGCCGGTGTCCCTGACAACTTGTTCCGTGCGTCATGGCATCGACGCGAACAAAACACGAATGGTGTCCTGTGATACAGCCATCGATGTTGCATTCTCCCGGTTCCGAAGTTCATCTGTGGCCATCGGCGTCGGGTCACAGCGCTGCACCCGTCATTTCTCCACATCCCCCACATTTGCGATCGTGCAACAACACGCGGTCGTGCATTGTCTTGCTGAAAATGGCGCCTGCGGTGTTGTGCAGAAACAGTTTGGCTAGGGGTCGTAGGATGTCATTCACGTAGGTCACAGAGCGCTGGACACCTTCTGCAGCATCACATCTCAAAAGCTTCTGTTTTCTTCTTGTCCAAACTGTTTATCGTCCATGTTTCACTTCCATACATCTTCATACTCCATACCAATACTTTCCGAAAGGACTCCCCGACACTTAAATCTATACTCGATGTTAACAAATCCCTCTACTTCAGAAACTCATTTCTTGCTATTGCCAGTCTACATTTTACATCTTCCCTACTTCGACAGTTACCAGTTGTTTTGCTTTAGAAATAGTAAAACTCTTCTACTACACTACTTGCCATTAGAATTGCTACACCACGAAGTGACGTGCTGCAGACGCGAAGTGACGTGCTGCAGACGCGAAATGTAACCGACAGCAAGAAGATGCTGTTATATGCAGATGATTAGCTTTTCAGAGCATTCACACAAGGTTGGCGCCGGTGGCGACACCTACAACGTGCTGACATGTGGAAAGTTTCCAACCGATTTCTCAGACACAAACAGCAGTTGACCGGCGTTGCCTCGTGAAACGTTGTTGTGATGCCTCGTGTAAGGAGGAGAAATGCGTACCATCACGTTTCCGACTTTGATAAAGGTCGCATTGTCGCCTATCGCGATTGCGGTTAATCGTATCGCGACATTGCTGCTCGCCTGTTCTTCGGTTCTGAATTGTCCACTTGAGTTTTTTCAGTGTCTCACAGTGCCCGTTAGCGTTAATTGTGGCCCCAGCGATTCAGCTGGTACGACATGGGCATAGAAAAACTGCCACAGCATCTACAAAAATGCATCGACAGAAATGGTGATTACGTCGAAAAATAGCTTAACGTTCAAGCTGTAAACTGATGTAAACCATTGTAGAAATAAACATGTGTACGTACTTATTAAAAAAAATAGACCTTACTTTTGGGATTACCCTCGTACATGTGCTGTGAATACGAACGTGCTATCTAGTCGCGATGTGCTCTGTTTCTTCTGAACACGACTGTACTTGATGTCTAGAAAGTCTAACAAAAGCACGCCGTATATTTGGCCGGTCATGACGGTAAAAAGCCCGGCACCCGGGAACCATACTTGCAAGGCAACTTCACGCCTCTGTTCTGTGCTCGTGTTGGGGCCTAACATGCGGACGAAGTCCTTCCGAGAGACCGGCGGCAGTGAGACATTCAGCTCGCGACTTACACAGCCGCCAGCGCAACGGAAACTAGTTTGCGTGCGCTCGCGTGTCGCAACTTACGGGGCACCCTGTGGCGGCCGGGGTACGCACTGCAGTGCGACTGCACTGCATCCTTATTACGGTGCACCCTGCCAACTACCACGCCCCTACACACACACACACACACACACACACACACACACACACACACACACAGTCTACACGCCGGGCGGCCTGCCACGCGATCGATAGTCGTCCCGCGCCAGTATCGACCCGCGTCCCGGCGTCCCCGACAGCTCTCCGCTGCGACCCGGAGCAAAACATACAGACGCACGCCTGGACCGCTCTCCTCGTCCTCTCCAGCCGTCGCGACACGGAGCGCGGAGTTACCTCCGTAGCGAACAGATGGTCCCTACTCCAGTGAGGCGTTGCATTTGCCGCGTCGGTTCATCTACATCTTCATCCATACTCCGCAAGCTCCTTGACGGTGTGTGGCGGAGGGTACCTTGAGTACCTCTATCGGTTCCCCCTTCTATTCCAGTTTTAACAATGCGAGTCAAGATAGGTGTAACGGAACTTTAATAGCGTATTTTCCTCTATTGGTTACGGTAGAGACATCGATTTTTCGGTCCTGTCTGTATATTGATATATAATATTGTACCAATAAAGGCTGGGCGAGTGTAAAGCTGTCATTAAAAACGCAGGACGCGCGATTTGTTACGATTTGGTCGGTCATAATAACAATAATATGCTTTTGAAGACAATTAAAATATAACGGCGATACCTGTTTAGAGTTATTGGAAATAATATGTAGTGAATTAATAAGAAGAGGTAAGATTGGGCATACTGAGGTATTTTGCTCTATATCGACGAAGCCCATGATATGGCGTAATTTTTTCGTTTACTCTTAGAAATAAATAAGTAAAGAAGTGCTAATTGTGCGTAGTGAAAAAATTAGCGGCGAGTTTAAATAACTACGGTATATTAAAAAACTAGAAACCCGCCTCGACTGCGAAAAAAGCACTTAGTGTTTACCTGGGTTTCGGCGTAGGAACAATAAAACCCACAAGTGCCTAAGAAGACCTTTGTCAATGATTAAAAGAACACCATGGCTATACGTGTATAAACGGAGAAAGGAAAACACAAACAGTACATGTGTACAAAGTCTGTTACTTGACTTAATGGTGTAACCTCCATCTCACACCGGCTTATGTTCGATGGGCCACGACCCGCCATCGTACATAAGCCGGTTTCACCATTAAGTCAAATAACAGTTTAGACTTTGTACATATGTACTGTTTCTGTCTCCCTTTTTCCGTTTATACACGTATAGCCATGGTGTTCTTTTAATGATTGACAAAGGTCTTCTTAGGCACTTCTGGGCTTTATTGTTCTGAAGGTGTAGTTATCTACGCCGAAAGCTAGGTAGACACTAGGTGCTTTTTTCGCAGTCGAGGCGGGTTTCTAGTTTTTTAATATATTAACCGACGACTGCTGGCGCGCTGCGATGTTGAAAGTTCCTAACTACGGTATGGGATCAGAGTAACAACAGGACATTTAGGCACACGAAATCGCGGATAGCGAAGTGTGGTCATGAAATTGAGTACAGCTACAGGGCGGTCAATTCCGGGATAAATCTATACGCATCTCACGAAGGACGCGGTATTGAGACCGTTTTTTTATATTATATCGCGGAGCGGGCTCCAATTTATGAAAAGGAGAAAAACTGTATCATTATCATTGACTGTTGGTGTCGATCAACCAAAACTGTTCGTCAAAGGGTTTCGATGGATCTTGGAAGTCAGGGTTCAGGCACTCGCATATACTCCACATCGGAGTGTGAATGAGTGGTGAATGCGAAATGAAACTGTGAACAAAGTTACGTTGAATAAAACAGAAGAAACAAGACAGTTTGGTCGTATCTGTTATTATTCCATAAAGTGTAACATTTCTTATCGTTGTACGAAGCCCTTATAGGCGATCTTTATGACAATTTGCTTCGAAGGGATCTCGTTACGAGTTAAGTTTTTGGGACCTGGTCAAGAGGGGGTAGTTGGTAGATCCTAACTACTGCACCTATTCTGGAATCAGGTGCTACCGCGACAGTTGTGTTGTGTCAATGACTTAAGGTTACTATTTCTCACGACCTAAGATCGACGGTGCCTCACTGCAACAACTACCACGCCGACGACGAAGGAAGATACGGTAGGCAGTCTCGTATTGTTCGTGGAAAGGAGGATTGTCGGTATGCCTCTGTGTGGGTTGTAATCTCTCTGATTTTATCCTCACGGTCTCTTCGCGAGATATACGTAGGAGGGAGCAATATACTGCTTGACTCCTCGGTGAAGGTATGTTCTCGAAACTTCAACGAAAGCCCGTACCGAGCTACTGAGCGTCTCTCCTGCAGAGTCTTCCACTGGAGTTATCTATCATCTCCGTAACGCTTTCGCGATTACTGAATGATCCTGTAACGAAGCGCGCTGCTGTCCGTCGGATCTTCTCTATCTCTTCTATCAACCCTATCTGGTACGGATCCCACACTGCTGAGCAGTATTCGAACAGTGGGCGAACAAGCGTACTGTAACCTACTTCCTTTGGTTTAGGACTGGATTTCCTTAGGATTCATCCAATGAATCTCAGTCTGAGATCTACTTTACCAACGATCAACTTAATATGATGATTCCATTATAAATCACGTCTAATGCCTACTCCCAGATAATTTTTGGAATTAACTCCTTCCAGTTGCAGACCCGCTATATTGTAGCTAAATGATAAAGGATATTGCTTTGTAGGTATTCGCAGCACATTACACTTGCCTACATCGAGATTGTTTCCATTCGCTGCACCATGCATCAATTCGTTGCAGATCCTCCTGCATTTCAGTACAATTTTCCATTGTTACAATCTGTCGATAAACTACAGCATCATCCGCAAAAAGCCTCAGTCAACTTCGGATGTTATCCACAAGGTCATTTATATAAATTGTGAATAGGAACGGTCCTATGACACTCCCCTGCGGCACACCTGAAATCAGTCTTACTTCGGAAGACTTGTCTCCATTGAGAATGACACGCTGCGTTCTGTTATCTAGGAACTCTTCAATCCAATCACACAATTGGTTTGAGAGTCCATATGCTCTTACTTTGTTCATTAAACGACTGTGGGGAACTGTATCGAACGCCTTGCGGAAGTCGAGAAACACGGCATCTACCTGGGAAACTGTGTCTATGGCCCTCAGAGTCTCGTGGACGAATAGCGCGAGCTGGGTTTCACACGACCGTCTTTTTCGAAACCCGTGCTGATTCCTACAGAGTAGATTTCTCGCCTGCAGAAAAGTCATTACACGAACATAACACGTGTTCCAAAATTCTACAACTGATCGACGTTAGAGATATAGGTCTATAGTTCTGCACATCTGTTCGACGTCCCTTCTTGAAAACGGGGATGACCTCTCTGCCCTTTTCCAATCCTTTGGAACGCTACGCTCTTCTAGAGACCTACGGTACACCGCTGCAAGAAGGGGGTCAAGTTGCTTCGCGTACTCTGTGTAAAATAAAACTGGTATCGCATCAGGTCCAGCGGCCTTTCCTCTTTTGAGCGTTGTTAATTGTTTTTCTACCCATCACTCATCTATTTCGATATCTACCATTTTGTCATCTGTGCTACTGTCTAGAGAACGAACTACAACACACTAACCTGCTTCAGCGCTGCCAAGAGCTGCTGATCGAACAACAACTGAGCGTGCATCGCCTCCGAGCACTGGGTAATTTTGATACAACAGGCTGCACGGCAGCGTTCTTTCTGTGGCGTCAAATGAAGTAGACACCAGCCTGTGTAATTACCGTAAAAAGTGAAAAAGCAACACACAGTCGCCCAGTTCATGGTTCTTTCGTTGCAGTTCCAGTTGCGACTTCCTACCCAACGGCTTGTAGAGACAAGATAAATCCGATTTCCAGTACTTAATGTAATTACTAACCAAAATTAACAATTTACTACGTTCTTATAATCTACACACATGAAGAGCTTGAATGTCACCCGCAAGGTTCGACGCAATCAGTCATTAGAGTGTCATTCAGCTGCCCCTACCGTTGCCTGTTATGCAGCCCGCAACGCCTTCAAATACCACTCGCAAAATTTTCCTGTTCTCTCTCTCTCTCTCTCTCTCTCTCTCTCTCTACGTCCAGACTACACTACTGGCCATTAAAATTGCTACACCAAGAAGAAATGCAGATGATGAACGGGTATTGATTGGACAAATATATTATAGTAGAACTGACATGAGATTATATTTTCACGCAATTTGGGTGCAGAGATCCTGAGAAATCAGTACCCAGAACAAACACCTCTGGCTTAGTCTTAGTAAAAACACCAAGATTTTTGAGCTGTTATCACTTTGGTAGCAAGCGTGCGGTGTGTGACTGCGAAATGCAGAAATGTACAGCTTGCTGGAGAAGAGGGGGGGAATGAATCAAGGTCTAGAACAAATGAAAACACCGACGACGGAGCGGAAAAAGAAAAATCAGGTCGCGAGAATAACCGCTACAGGCCGGGCGACAATAGCCAATTAGCTGATACGATCAATTAATTGAATTTTTTTTTTTTTTGAAAAACCTTTCCCTTTTCGCCTTCATGTCAACGTACACCTCACAGTGCTTCGCCGGCTTCAGACTAAAAAAATGCATTTCGAGCATTAAAAATCTGACCGCAAGGTTAGGAGGAGAACAAGTTTCTGTTCCGCAGCGCTACAGCTATGACGTCATAATGGCGGACTCGTGTGCACGTTTAGGCCATCGCGACAGCTGCGGGTCCGCGTAAGCAGTTTGTCTTGAGGTTATAAAAGCAAGGTCGGGCACAGTAGTGGTCTGAGCATGAACGCGCACACATTCTTCCCTTGCCTCTGTACGACGGGGCCTGAAGATCATTTCACCCCAAAAGCGATATGGTCGTGAACTTAGCGGAGCCGCAAAGAACGCAGTCCACACATTCAGCAAGCGGTAGAGGAAACAAATGATTACCCTGGAAAGAGAATTATGGTTCAGAGAACAGAAATAACGTTGCAGTTTACCTATGAAATCTTAATTCTGTCAGAAGCGGGAAAGGGCATGGAAGGGCAGCCTAGCTGAACGTACAGGGGCTTGAAAAAGAGGTTGTAACACGAACGTCAACAAAAGCAGAACAAGGTTAATGGGATGTAGTCGAATTTAATCCGGAAGTAGATCAGCAAGTGGGACTCTTAAAAGTAGTGTATGAGTCTTGCTATACGGGTATCAAAACAACTGACAGTCGACGGTAGACGGTAATAAATGCACACAGACTATAGCAAAAAAAAGCATGTCTCTAAGAAATTAAATTTGTCAACATCGCGTAAAGACTTTGGATATCTTTTCTGAACATCTCTCTCTCGAATGTACCCCTGTGTGTAGTGAAACGTGAACGAAAAATCAGCTGATACAGTAAGAGAACATGATTTACATATTTACAGAATTAAGATCTGTATCAAGGCCGGGATTCAAACCCGCGTCTCCTGCTCACTAGGCACATGGACTAACCACTGTGCTAGCACCGTCCCTTTTTGTCATCAGTCTACTGACTGGTTTGATGCGGCCCGCCACGAATTCCTTTCCTGTGCTAACCTCTTCATCTCTGAGTAGCACTTGCAACCTACGTCCTCAATTATTTGCTTGACGTATTCCAATCTCTGTCTTCGTCTACAGTTTTTGCCCTCTACAGCTCCCTCTAGTACCATGGAAGTCATTCCCTCATGTCTTAGCAGATGTCCTATCATCCTGTCCCTTCTCCTTATCAGTGTTTTCCACATATTCCTTTCCTCTCCGATTCTGCGTAGAACCTCCCCATTCCTTACTTTATCAGTCCACCTAACTTTCAACATTCGCCTATAGCACCACATCTCAAATGCTTCGATTCTCTTCTGTTCCGGTTTTCCCACAGTCCATGTTTCACTACCACACAATGCTGTACTCCAGACGTACATCCTCAGAAATTTCTTCCTCAAATTAAGGCCGATATTTGATATTAGTACACTTCTCTTGGCCAGAAATGCCTTTTTTGCCATAGCGAGTCTGCTTTTGTTGTCCTCCTTGCTCCGCCCGTCATTGGTTATTTTACTGCCTAGGTAGCAGAATTCCTTAACTTCATTGACTTCGTGACCATCAATCCTGATAAGTTTCTCGCTGTTCTCATTTCTACTACTTCTCATTACCTTCGTCTTTCTCCGATTTACTCTCAAACCATACTGTGTACTCATTAGACTGTTCATTCCGTTCAGCAGATCATTTAATTCTTCACTTTCACTCAGGATAGCAACGTAATCGGAGAACAAAAATGGCTCTGGCTGAGGTCATCATCAGTCCCCTAAAACTTAGAACTACTTAAACCTAACTAACCTAAGAACATCACACACATCCATGCCCGAGGCAGAGAAAATCCCTGACCCCGCCGGGAATCGAACCCGGGAACCCGGGCGTGGGAAGCGAGAACGCTACCGCACGACCACGAGATGCGGGCATCGGAGAACAGAAGCTTACTAAACGCAGTGCTAGAAAAGGATGATCAAGGTTGGAAAGGACCATGGCGTAACTATTAATGTGGCACTGAATCGAACTGCAGAAAAATCTAATTCGTTGCACAACTTGATTAAAACACGTGTACAGCGGCCGAAACTTACTGCCAGTCGAATCCTAGATTCTTGCAATTTGTCACCCAACACTAATAAACAAGCAAGTATGTAAAAAGCCACATTCTTTCATTGTTCCGGAATCATGATCATCTTTGTTCACTCCAATTTCCATCCAGATCGAACCTATGAGATGTCTAATTCCAAATACTTAACGTATTTTCAGTATACAGTCACGGTCAAATACTGCTAATGTGCAAAATAGCAAATGACAAGCAAGAAAACATGTACCACTACTGCCATACCATCGCAGAATGTCATAATAAATTTAAGGCACTGCTGAATGTTCTAAGTCTTAATACTATCATTCACTTGACGTACAAGCGACAACTACCAAGTCAAACAACCCAAAGTGAAACAGTTTGTGTATGCTTCGGTGACGCTATTCTATCAGCTGAATAAGCACTGTACGTTTTTCCTCATTCATAACACAACCACTTAACATGTGGTAAAGATGGAGAAGAGAAAGAGAGAGAGAGAGAGAGAGAGAGAGAGAGAGAGATTTCTGTGTAACTTCATTCACGTGCGCAACACCGGCGCTTATGTAAATGATTTAAGTTGTTATTCTCTGAGACAGGTAAACCTTCAACCACACTGCATTGGTGTTACAGGTGTTTAGGGTCTCCATCGGACCTGGGACTGAACGACGTCGTATGCTGAATAATCACCGACGGACACGAACACACGGCGTACTCCTGTGAGACAGCGTTATCAGCTCATGAAACCGTTTGGAAAGTGCGCCATTGCGCGTCTGCATTTGGCCAGATGGTGGAATCGTTCAGTAGCCGTATTTGCGGAGCATTCGAGTGTGACATATCCGTGTATCAGCGCTTTTCACAATGTATCGATATATATCAGCGACAGCTCTCCACCGACATATCGATGCCAAACGCACAATACAGAGTGCAGATATTTTTATTTTATATTATTTTTCGCAAATTCGGTAAACATTTGAAGTAGTTTTAAAATTATTGTTGTTGTGGTCGACAGTCCAGAGACAGGTTTGATGCAGCTCTCCATCCTACTCTATACTGTCCAAGCTTCATCATCTCCCAGTACCTACTGCACCCTACATCCTTCTGAATCTGCTCAGTGTATTCATCTCTTGGTCTCCCTCTACGATTTTTACCCTCCAATGCTAAATTGGTGATCCCTTGATGCGTCAGAATATGTCCGACCAAGCGATCCCTTCTTCTAGTCAAGTTGTGCCACAAACTCCTCTTCTCCCCAATTCCATTCAGTACCTCCTCGTTACTTATATGATCTACCCATCTAATCTTCACCATTCTTCTGCAGCACCACATTTCGAAAGCCTCTGCTCTTCTTTATTTATCGTCCATGTTTCACTTCCATACATGGCCACACTCCATAGAAATACTTTCAGAAACGACTTCCTGACACTTAAATCTATACTCGATGTTAACAAATTTCTCTTCTTCAGAAACGCTTTTCTTGCCATTGCCAGTCTACATTTTATATCCTCTCTACTTCGACCATCATCAGCTATTTTCGACCCCAAATAACTAACCTCATTTACTACTTTAAGTGTGTCATTTCCAAACCTAATTCCCTCAGCATAAAATGATTTCATTCGACTACATTCCGTTATTGAAACTGTAGTACAACGCAACAGTAATTTTACTTTCACTGGGCAAAGCAGTCTTAATTCTTTTTCAGCTTTCATCTCATTCAGTCAGTTTTCTGGTGTAAAAATAGGAGAGAAAAGCGTAATAATTTATTTGTAATAACTGATTGATGCCACGAAATTTCCCTTCCAAGCAAGTCACAGATCACTGAATTTTTCACGTTTGTTAACATTTGTCATTTTCCCTCCAAATCGTGACGGTCTTACGTCGTCTATGTATATGCTTTGAAACTGTGTTTACAGAAATGTTTTATGTTTCTGCGGTGTACTTCAACTTGTTATTTAAATGGTCCAAATGGCTCTGAGCACTATGGGACGTAACATCTGACGTCATCAGTCCCCTAGAATTCAGAACTACTTGAACCTAACTAACCTAAGGACATCACACACATCCATGCCCGAGGCAGGATTCGAACCTGCGACTGTAGCAGTCGCGCGGTTCCAGACTGAAGCGCCTAGAACCGCTCGGCCACACCGGCCGGCACTTGTTACTTATTCTATCAGCTTCTTGCTACATTAACAAGACATTATATAGCTTGTGAACTTGTATGTTTTCAGCAAGTTTCCAAAGAAACTGAGGTTATGGTTAAGACAAAACATGTTTCACTTCGGAAAGTTTCAGCTGTGGAAGCATTTCTTGCTGAAGATCGATATACACAGCAAGAAATTGCTGGCCGAATGAGATGACAGAAAACTGGCAGCAGAATCAAACTTTTAGTGCATAAAGTTGGTGAATACAAGTCAAGCAGGGAAGCAAAACGCGGACGTAAAAGAAAAATTAGTCCTAGAAGATAATCGACAGCGGAAGCAACGAACCGTAAACTTACTTCTACATACACGAGTCGTGAGCTGGCAGATTCGGGTGTTGAAGTTGCACCTGTCAATGTGAGGAGGAGGCTATCTGAATGTGGTTTAAAGGCAGGCCGACCAAGGAAAAAACAGAAAATCACAACTGCCGTGAAAACCGAAAGATTGCGGGGGGCTAAACAACTTCGGGAGTGGACGTGTGCGGACTGGGCTAATGTATGTGCTACGATATGGTAAATTAAGTGGGTCTGATCTCTGAAGTTGGAAGTTTTGGCTTGGAATTGTGATGTTTTATTGACACTGAAGAAATGCTCATCTGAATTTTGGGACTGTTGAGGTCTCCTAAGCTACTACTCCCAACTTAACTTGCAATTTTGTACACATGCTTCAGTGATGGGTCCGTATTCACTGTAATGGAAGAAAGCAGCCAGTATGTTCGTCGCAGACCGGAAGAACAGTTCAGAGGTGTGTGTGTGTGTGTGTGTGTGTGTGTGTGTGTGTGTGTGTGTGTGTGTGTGGTGTGTGACGCATCCAACTTTCGTTATGGTCTGCAGTGCGATGTCCGTGAAAGGACCTGACAGATTACACGTTAAAAGGACGATGAGTGAAGAACAATGTAAAGAAATCCTTGTAAAGAAATCCTTGTAAAGAAATCCTTGAAATGAAACTTTTCCACCAAACAAATGCGTGGTTTCCTAATAAAGGTGACATTTTTATGCATGATGGGGCATCCTGCCACAAAGCCAGAAGTGTTTCCATGTACTTGGAAGAAAAGCAACTGGAGTTGTTGCCCTGGACAGGGAATAGCTCTGATATGAACTCAACATAAAATTTATGGGCTGTTGTGAAACAGAGGATAATCAAATTTACAATAATCACCAAGCAAGCTCTCATGAAGAAGCTAGAAAAAATCTGGTACCATGACATGATATTAAAATGTAGTGAGAAAATTAATAAAAACTATGCCAAACAGGATGAAAATGTTGATTAAGAACGAAGGCATGGATACAAAGTATTGAATGTACAAATATAATCTGGATGTGGACGTAAATGTGTAATAAATGTAAAGTTTTGGTAAAAATGCCTTTAGTCTCAAAATTTGAATACGTCTCTGCATCTAATCCCCCGCCCTATGATACGACCCAAAAAATAAATGCTACTAGTCGTATACTATTGAAGCATATTGGAAATTGGGAATGATTTACTTCAACTACTTTTTTCAAATAATTTTGACTGTAATTCATAAATTGACCACTGTGTCCACGCTGGTATGCGCTACTTCTTTTACATGGGAACATTATTTGGTATTTTCTCCCCGTTCACCTTCCGCTTTTTCGTTTTATTTGCAGTACATTACGATACGTTTACGCCGATGTATCTTACGAGAATCGTGAACGTTTGTTCGAAGAAACATCTGCACAGCAATCCTAATAAACACTCTTTCATAGACATTACAGACCTATTGGACAAGGCTGTCCTTGTTGCAGGAAAGAAATACGGGAAAAAAAAAATTACCACTGCAGGCTACGACAATTTGCGGTGGCTCATATTTTCAAGTACTTCGTGAAGAATGTACCTCAAATGCCGTGGCAGGAGTAATGGCTACGGTGCAGAAGGTAAAAGACGCAAAAAATATTTACATTATTACGGAGGCCTTGTTCGGCAATTGTACTGGGAACGCGAAAACTAGTTTGCTGACCTAGTTTCCATCGCTATCAAAACAAATCAATCTGTTTCTCGTCCACACTACTTCAGTATGTCTAATAATAGCTTAAAAAGTTGCGTCCCACAAGTTGGCAACTCGCTACGGCGATGACAAATTAGACTCGTCTATCTTTCCTACATTCACGAGATGTGCGAAGCACGGCTTGTGATCTCCTTGTTGACACACGACCAGGGTTACCAGCCAAACGGACTTTTGTGCTATAGCATTACGCCACAGTTTCGAAACACAGATTGAACACGATGAAATGAGCCACATTTTCGGCTTTAGTAGCACACTTTTTGATTTCCTTTTTTGTATTAAATCACCTGAGCTTATACGATACTTTCTTTCGTAACAGTACACAAATTTGCCTTGCGTTATTACAACTATTGCATAACTGTGTAATGTTGGTATGACGCATCTTCTGAAAAATTCTCTTTTTCCTACAGAATACGGGTCACCAGTCAAGAAATAAGAAAACCACAGGTAATATGACTACATATGAGACAACATGAGGTAGTACTATTATTACATTTAAGAAAAGATTAAGTGGAAAGACACTGTTATAGAGAATAGTGACAAATTTGAGCTAGTTAACTTGTATTGGTAGGGTTTTTTTAATGCTTTCAGTAGGAAGTTCATTTTTATTGTATTCGGAACTACGATGCCCAAATATGAATAATCTTCAAGCGGAAAGATATATGTGTGTGTTGAAATGTTGAAGCTGGACTTAACAGCCTTCTGGCCAAAGATGAGCAAATTTACCTTGTATATAGCCTCGAGTTCAGTACTTGATATCGATCTGTACCATTAAGCCAAAGGCATCGCGGTACCCCATTAAGAACATAACGTGTTCGCAGTTTCCGTGTTCATACACGGTTTATAGCACAACATACAGCGACAATTATTGGTAAACGTTATTGTACTATTTCCTATTTGTGTCACCAAGACACGTAAGTGCAAAGTATATATCACGTAATTTCAAGACTTTCCGTTCACGAAGGCCACAGAGGCAGTATATTAAGGGCAGTTCGCTGTGCAAAATGCAGCGTGGACTACGATCCAACATCGTAACTCGTGTAAAATCGAACTACACATCTAGATTCTGTTCAAAAAAAATACCTAAGGACTCGTAGATAGAAACAACTGCAGACGTGGAAAACCAAAACGCAAGTCAAATAGTTCCATTGACCAACCATAATGTGATGTGCAACCAGTAACCTAGTCAAGCAAAATCGAAAGAATTTCGATGGGGGGGGGGAGGGGGGAGAATTTTGCGTAGTCGCAAATTTTTGCACAGTGATAGTGCAGAGAGTGCTGAGTAACACAGTGGAAACCCCCACCGGTAGGTTTGGGGGGGCGGGGGGCCTTTAAGGTTCAGTATTCGGTTTTTCTCAGTTACCTAGAAAACCGCGGTATCTAGCGAAAATGTTTTCCAGTACGAAGTTAGAATACACTACATTAAATTTCCAATAAAAAGATATGAAATAATGGGAAACTTTGGTGAATATGTGAACTGAAAACTCGTAACGCAGGAAGTTGCCTTTCCGAAAAGAACGTTACACTTTCTGCACAGAATGACAAAGAATTTCCCCTCTGGCAGTGTAAAACAGTGCACAGAAATTTACGTCCACTCTGCCCGTATGCACTTACGCGTTAGTATTACTTGCACCTCGTATCTGTATTCCATGTAGTGTTTAGTGTACTTCCCGGAAAAGTGTGGGAATCGTTTGCTCAATATTCAGTTCGCAGACCAGTGATGGAGGGAAGCACGTGACCACAATCTGGCGACCTACTTTCAGCCCCGCTTCTGCCCCAAACATCTCCCTCCCCCCCCCCCCCCCCCATCTCCGCCCTGTTACACGAATCGAGCACAATTTATCCCTTAATTCGGGTCTATTGCGTTTACAAGTGGCACATACATTTAATACTTTTTTTAAACGCACTCCATTTACAGATATTAATTTTATACCGTAACAACACATTTCTAATAGACTACCGTTCTTTTCCATCCCCTGCAACGCCGAATCTGTCACCCCTAGAGAAAAAAAATGTGAATAGGGGCTCTTTTCTAGAAAATTTGATGTAGTTCGGTTTTGTTATGCGCATCATTTTCGCTGTAAGGCGACGTTTTCGAAGTAATTCACGAAAAACCTGAAAAATGACCTTTAAATGCCCCCTCCTGCCCCCAAACTCACCGGTCAGGGCTTTTAACCTGTCATTAATGACACTCTCCCCCAGCACTGTACAAAAATTTGGGACAATACCAATTTTTTTTTTTTGCAGTTTCCCTTGATTGACTGGATGGCAAGTGTTGTAGGTTGGTGGGTTCCACCAGATACATCGAAAATGATTAAAACCAGTAATATTTATCCTCCCAAACTCATCTAATTGCAACACTTCCTGTGGAACAACTAATCATTTAATTGTTTAAATAAATTATCGATTCTTGCCAGCACAATATTTTCAAGTTGGCTACTTTACGTTTTGTTTAGCCACATACAGGTGTTTTAATGTTTGTTACGACCCTACTCCATCAACTTCGCTGTGAAACTTGCAATATCTGAGTTGATATCCAAGTCGTGTACCCAATATGGATAATGATTATTCTTTCGAAATAAATTGGTACTATATTCGTGTGATAGGAATACTCAATCGTTGTGATTTTTTGTCACACACTTGCCATGGTTTTTTTTCTTCGAGCAATATTATGAATGTACTCCTCTTTCGCTTAAAAATACAACGGGAGGCCTATACGTAAGAACCACTGTTGTGTACCATAATATCGTCCCTGACGTGACTACACAAAAACGACGAATAAATCTGCCCACAAAAAGAAGTGTCAGGTGCCACCAGCAGTAACGCTAAGAACCACCACCTGTGGTCTGGCTTACACGTACCGTTCTGACAGAGTGAGTGAATAGTTCGATTCCAGGGACATGCGAACAACTGAGTCCAGCTCGTGAATCACAGCTGTTGTGCTCGTATAGGCAGCCGGAAGTAGGTCTGCCGTTCAGGATGGCGTGAAGAAAAAAAAATCACATTCCGCACTGGCTTCTTTTTCAGTAATGTTTTTTTAATTAGTAGGCAAAACGGCTCCGCTACACGTCTCGTGTATACAGCTTCGAACAGCGCGCACACACACGGACTCTGTGAATAGGCTGAGAAGCACGCACAACGTTAAGCTGAAGGAGCCTACACGTTTCACAGATACGCGCCACGCGGTTCCAGGCGCACACGCGCACAGGTTCGCTGGAGCACCCACTCGATCGTGTAGTTCGCGCGCGATCGACTGCAGCGCAGCGCGCGCGCGCACCGAGGCAATACGATGCTGCCGCCACTAACCCCCCACCACCTCCACAAGCGGTCACGTGACGCTGCCCTTTCCCCACCAATGGGGCTCCAGCCACGCCGCATGCTGTCTGCGACGCAGGGGGGGAAGTGGAATCGGCCTGATTCTCCGCTCCGTATTGTTGCTCTCCACGTATTCCAACCACATAGCGCGAAACAGATATTGTTGGCAACATAAGTTTCTTTTTCCTTTTGGGAGGTGCAAAACTTTATATTTATGATCTTTAAAGCAAGTTGCCAACATCAGCAATATTATCAGTAGAGTTGGGCAACACGATTCTTTTTCCCGACTCGATTCCTACGATTCAATCTCACATTGCGAATCGATTCCTACGATTCCTTAACGATTCTTTCACGATTTATTCTAGCAGTGATCTCCATACTGCATTCTAGTCTGCGATGGCACGATTCTTACGGAATGCAAAAAGTTCTACATCTTACTCACAGATGGCAGAACGTGTCTGAAATTGTCAATGGGGTTAGAACCGAACTGTGTCATGATAAGACATGCCAGAAATAGTTTATTTATGAGTAAACATGCGTATGACGTTCCGGTTACAAGTATGATCCTCGACTTATACGTGTAATGCTTTAATTGGTGTAAGGTCACGTTTGATTTGATTGCATCTATTGTTTTATTTCAGTACGCCAGCAAAGAGGATTCGATTTGTGCGAAAGGTGGTGCAAAATTACGTGGTATGCCAGTTTGGTTGTGTGGCTTGAACGTATGTAACTACAGACGTCTGTTTTATAGTAACAAAAGCTAGCAGTGAGGCAGACATGGTTTGGCTAATATCATCCTATGTTTTGCATTGCATCTGCAACAAATATGAGGTACGTATTTATTCATCATCAGACTCGGGTTTCTAGATTTTAATCGTGTGTATTGGGAGCTGTGTACTCGCTGTATATCGTTTCTGTCATCACTAGTTCGTGTATTACTCGCGCAAACTGAGCTGACGTCGCCGCGGTGGCTGATGGTAGGTAGCGACAGTAAATGGGAGACGCCTTTACCCTCGGTTCCCGTCAGCCACCGCAAAGTGTCAGCTTGGCTTTCACGAGTACGTAATATTACGGCCCTACGAACTTCGCTTGTCCGTTCCGAGCTTCCTTTGTTCAGACGCATCCTCCACTTGACTGCCATCTGGCGGTCGTAATCATTCGGCACGACGCGGCATGATTCGGAAGTTGCCTTCGAAGCATAGCGCACTAAGAATCGATGAATCGTTGGAACTTGGAATCGTCACGACTCGGAAACACGCCAACGTTCTTACGATTCTTTTCAACGAAGATTCGCCCGTATCACGATTCGATTCTTTATTTAGAGTCGTTCAAATGAACGACTCATTCACGAATCGCCACAACTCTAATTATCAGACCTTATCGAGACCTGACTGGGTACACTTCTGTGTCTAAACACGACTCAAAAATGTTCGAACAGTATAAGTCATCGTTCTGGAAATCTCTGGATCTGTTCGGTCTTTAGACCTAGCGACTCTAGTTGGTACTAATCGAAACGACCAGTGTTACCGTGTTTGAGCCACTATGGATTTTAATAATAGAAGTAAGTAATTGGGGAGCTCGGTCTGAAATATACCCTAGGGTGCAGGTCATGCGTAACAACAACAAATAAAAGAATGCAGTCACGATTCTGTGCAATTCTCGAAGTTTAGTTCGTCTCGTGATCTAGTGATGTCTGATGGTACCACCTCCGAGATCGGTCTTCCCGCTTTAGTTCATTCCCGTGATAAAAATTAATCACTTTATTACGCTGTTTTGTTTGTTCCCCATTTAGATCTTAATTACACGTCTCGATTG
The DNA here is from genome assembly GCF_023898315.1 of Schistocerca nitens. Lineage (NCBI taxonomy): Eukaryota > Metazoa > Arthropoda > Insecta > Orthoptera > Acrididae > Schistocerca > Schistocerca nitens. Next base: position 208,796,498 of record NC_064624.1, read on the forward strand.
TCTCATCTGAATGTTGCCGTCTTAGTTTCCAACTTATTAAAATGTGGTGACGTTTTTGTCTGTTATTCCACTGTATGAACAAGAACTGAACTGCTAATTTCCAACATAGCTCCTAAACCATTGCTGTCTTTTATAAACAAAATGTTATGCTGTGTTTAGTCAGGGGTTACGTTTTGCTGGAGGACACTTCCGTCTTTGTTATTTTTACTTTGAAATCAAAATAAATGTTTATATATCCACAAACATCGGTACCATATGATATTTGCTGTGCATTTCTTCAAGCACAATGCTGGCTGCTGTGGGGGAGCGGTTCTAGGCGCTTCAGTCCGGAACCGCGCGACTGCTACGGTCGCAGGTTCGAATCCTGCCTCGGGCATGTGTGTGTGTGTGTGTGTGTGTGTGTGTGTGTGTGTGTGTGTGTGTGTGTGTGTGTGTGTGTGTGTGTGTGTGTGTTTTGTCCTTAGGTTAGTTAGGTTTAAGTAGTTCTAAGTTCTAGGGGGCTGATGACCTCAGATGTTAAGTCCCGTAGTGCTCAGAGCCATTTGAACCATTTTTTCAAGCACAATGTGAGTTTGTGCAGTGGTAGGATTTAAGACGATTGCCTCCAGTGTTTCAGGAAATTGTCAAATTTTGAGCAGAGCGACCGCTTATTGTTGTGGCTAATTCGTAGTCTCGTACGAATGCCTTGCACTCGCGCCGCACGAGTCAAATTCACGAGATCGCTCGAACAAGCTGCGTGTATCGAAAAATCTGGAGTCCTTTCTAACGCAAGTATCCCTTGCCCAGCCCTTGGATACAGTGCAGCTTGTAACGGATTTTGCTTCATTACAAGGAACCGTATGAGCTGCGAAGCCTCTGACCTTCCTATTAACATTTCATGCGGCGTCATTAAGATAAAATGGCGTCAGGAAATGTCGCAACACATTTCTACGTCTCTCAATGACTCTCCATCCAAGGTAACACGACGTGTCCTCCCTACCAAGAAATTATCAAGTTAGTCACAAATTTCTGTTGACACCAGACACCCCCTCTCTCTCTCTCTCTCTCTCTCTCTCTCTCTCTCTCTCACTCACTCACTCACTCACTCACTGACAGATTTTATAGAAACAGAGAGGCAGGCAGACATAAGAGCCGACATAGAGCATCATAAACTCACTTTTGTTGTGATACTGCTCACGAGTTTTCGTTCGATGTGCCTCTACGTGGGTCCCATGGCAGGCTTGTCTCGCTGGATTATTTAAATTGTGGTAGGCTCATTACGTCAAACATTGCCGACATGTTCTTCACAGTCCGAAAGCTAGTTTCTCGTTTGATGCAGTTCTCACTTTACTATACCCTGTGCAAGCCTCTTCACGTTTGCGGAACTACTGCAGCCTACATCCTTTTTAATCTGCTTGCTGTATTCGTATCTCTGTCTCCCTCTACAATGTTTACGCTCAACAATTCCCTCCTTCACCAAACTGACGACTTCTTGACGCAGCGGGATGAGTCCTACCAACACGTTCCTTCTTTTACTCAAATTCCGCCATAAATTTGTTTTTACCCGAGTCGATAAAATACTTTGTTAGTTAGTCGATCTACCCACCTAATCTTCAGCATTCTTCTGTAACAGTAAGAAGTAGTTTCTGTCCACATAAAATTAATCTAATATGTTGTGTGTGTTTGCTATTTGATTATTATCTGACTACTGTGACGTGTGTGGTGTGAAGTACCTGAAACTGCGTTACGTGCTGTTCCTACGTCATGACGCCCATCACTATTCTTACGTAAAATTGCTTGGGAGTTTGAAGTTCGGTTTGAATTTAATTATTCTTGTACCGGTGAGGAACTGGCGACCATTGGTTATTTTCATTAATGACATACTTTTCCACTAACTATCAATAAAAAATTAGTTTACGTAATAAAAATATTAAAAGTTAACAAAACTTTGTTTCTAATCGTCGTTGCTAAAGCACTGAGCAGTGACGAATCGGTTATAACTTCATCGACTTCTCTCGGTTTTGCATTATTCTTCGACGAAGATGCCTTTTCCTCACACATTACGGACTTTAGGCACACGGTCATACAGAAAAACCTAATTAGCCGTAGGAGGGTTATCAACTTTCGCGACAGAGAATGTCGCGACTTGTGTATTTAATGGGCTCTTACACGCTCAATATTACGCAGTACTGAATATTACCCAATAATATTGACCATCTGAGAGTGGTATTGACGGTTTCCGCAATATACTGAACAAAACTAAGAGCTGTAAAAATATTTAGTTCGCTCAATAAACTTCCGAACAAGGTGTAGCGTATAAGGCCAGTATTGCGTATGAGCAGCCACGACCGTCAGAAACCCAATTCGCTGCGAAGGAATTTATGCACAGAACTGAAAAAAGTAAATGATAGAAGAACAGTGCTGGAGGATTTTTACTAAAGCATTATGTGGTGCTTCGAGAAATGAAATTGCTGAATATTTAGGAAACGCCAGGCACCTCGTCCACAATAGCAGGCTAAACTGAATATCAGGTTGTAATGACAGCACAAATGTTTGCAGTCGTTTTCAGAATTCCAAATTACGTTCAAATCAGCTGCCGTGTGAGGAAACAAGTTTTCTTTTTTTCCCCTCTTTCAACAGCTGTCACACTACGGACGAACATTTAGGCTTTCTATTTGTAATCAATAAAACAACTATCCATTTCGTTCGCAACAGTTGTCACAGAAGAGAAATTCATAGGAAACCGCACACGATTACCGCGTATTACCCAAGTCACTTGTTTAGTTACTAATTTGTGGTGTTACGGTTTACGAAGCAATGCTGGAGTGCGTGACCGCTTACCCATTGAAATGTTTACTTTTCAGGCTTATTTCATAGGTTCTCCCTAATTTCTGCTTGCGTTCCAAGGCGAGCAACTGAATCGCAACACAGGCCGTTTCCACAACGTAGAGTAAGGCCATGTTCGTTACGAAAGCAGAGATCTAACTTAAACGCTCTGGGCTGAAATATTGCGCAATAATGCTGTTCCGTTCCTAGCTTGTCACTTTCGTGCAGTATACTGACATCATTACTGCGCAATAAATACTGCGTGTGCGATGGGTCCACTTTGTTGTTGTGGTCTTCAGTCCTGAGACTGGTTTGATGCAGCTCTCCATGCTACTCTATCCTGCGCAAGCTTCTTCATCTCCCAGTACCTACTGCAACCTACATCCTTCTGAATCTGCTTAGTGTATTAATCTCTTGGTCTCCCTCTACGGTTTTTACCCTCCACGCTGCCCTCCAATACTAAATTGGTGATCCCTTGATGCCTCAGAACATGTCCTACCAACCGATCCCTTCTTCTAGTCAAGTTGTGCCACAAACTTCTCTTCTCCCCAATTCTATTCAATACCCATCTAATCTTCAGTATTCTTCTGTAGCACCACATTTCGAAAGCTTCTATTCTCTTCTTGTCTACACTATTTATCGTCCATGTTTCACTTCCGTACATGGCTACACCCCATACAAATACTTTCAGAAACGACTTCCTGACACTTAAATCTATACTCGATGGCAACAAATTTCTCTTCTTCAGAAACGCTTTCCTTGCCATTGCCGGTCTACATTTTATATCCTCTCTACTTCGACCATCATCAGTTATTTTCCTCCCCAAATAGCAAAACTCCTTTACTACTTTAAGTGTCCCATTTCCCAATCTAATTCCCTCAGCATCACCCTATTTAATTCGACTACATACCATTATCCTCGTTTTGTTTTATTGGTGTTCATCTTATACCCTCCTTTCAAGACACTGTCCATTCCGTTCAACTGCTCTTCCACGCAATAAATAGTGTGCGATGGGTCCATAAAACTGTGATATTTACCACGTCTCAGAAGATGAAGTACCTTAACACGCTCTACATGTGGAAAACCCTGAAACTATCGTTACCTGTCCTCAACACGTCTCTATGATGAACCTGAGGGTAGGAACGGAGACGGAACACTTTGACTGCTCTAGATGTAGAATGTAATAAACGCTGATCGTAACTGGATACAGCGAGATGTTGCGCAACTCCGCTTCCCTCCCGGCTCGGACGGACCACGTGCGGCCCGCGGGAGCGGAATGGCGCCCAAACAAGAGACTGCGGCATAAACAAAACACGGCGTCGGTCGGCTGGTCACTACGGAACCCATTCGAGCGTGTAACGGACAGGGGCAGCACGCGAGCGGTCGGGTTGCGTTTGCGTAACACTCTCGCTTCCATCAAAGCAGTGGCACGGAGTGAGATAGCGCTAGAAAGCATGTCGAATAATTAAACAAAACTGCTGAGGCAGATCACGTACACTGGCCACGATGGAGTGCTTCCGGGCAATTCAACAGGCGATACAAGAAGAATCAATAGCCGTACATAAACACAGCATGTCTAACGTTGTTGCGGAAAAACCTACGAAGTACTTGACCAATTTACTTCAAATTTTTTTACACGACGCCGTAATATACACTACTGGCCATTAAAATTGCTACACCAAGAAGAAATGCAAATGATAAACGGGTATTCATTGGACAAATATATTATACTACAACTGACATGTGATTACATTGTCACGCTGTTTGGGTGCATAGATCCTGAGAAATCAGTACGCAGAACAACCACATCTGGCCATAATAACGGCCTCGATACACCTGGGCATTGCGTCAAATAGAGCTCGGATGGCGTGTACAGGTACAGCTGCCCATGCAGCTTCAACACGATACCACAGTTCATCGAGAGTAGTGACTGGCGTATTGTGACGAGCCAGTTGCTCGGCCACCGTTGACCAGACGTTTTCAACTGGTGAGAGATATGGAGAATGTGCTGGCCACGGCAGCAGTCGAACATTCTCTGTATCCAGAGAGGCCCGTACAGGACCTGCAACATGCGGTCGTGCATTATCCCGCTGAAACGTAGGGTTTCGCAGGGATCGAATGAAGGGTAGAGCCACGGGTCGTAACACATCTGAAATGTAACGTCCACTGATCAAGCTGCAATCAATGCGAACAAGAGGTGACCGAGACGTGTAACCAATGGCACCCCACACCATAACGCCGGGTGATACGCCAGTATGGCGATGTCGCCAAACGCGGGTGCGACCATCGTGGTGCGGTAAACAGAACCTGGATTCAACCGAAAAAATGACTTTTGGCCATTCGTGCACCCAGGTTCGTCGTCGAGTACAACATCGCAGACGCTCCTGTCTGTGATGCAGCGTCGAGGGTAACCGCAGCCACGGTCTCCGAGCTGATAGTGCTGCTGCAAACGTCGTCGAACTGTTCGTGCAGATGGCTGTTGTCTTGCAAACGTCCCTATCTGTTGACTCGGGGATCGAGACGTGGCTGCAAGATCCGTTACAGCCGTGCGGATAAGATGCCTGTCATCTCGACTGCCAGTGATACGAGGCCGTTGGGATCCAGCACGGCGTTCCGTATTACCCTCCTGAACCCACCGATTCCATATTCTGCTAACAGTCATCGGATCTCGACCGACGCGAGCAGCAATGTCGCAATACGATAAACAGCAATCGCGATAGGCTACAATCCGACCTTTATCAAAGTCGGAAACGTGATGGTACGCATTTCTCCTCCTCCCACGAGGCATCACAACAACGTTTCACCAGGCAACGCCGGTCAACTGCTGTTTGTGTATGAGAAATCGGTTGGAAACTTCCCTCATATCAGCACGTTCTAGGCGTCGTCACCGGCGCCAACCTTGTGTGAATGACCTGAAAAGCTGATCATTTGCACATCACAGCATATTCTTCCTGTCGGTTAAATTTCGCGTCTGTATCACGTCATCTTCGTAGTGTAGCAAGTTTAATGGCCAGTAGTGTACACTGAGAGACACACAGGCTGTAGATTTTTTTAAAACAACTATATCCAGGTCTTATGTTAAAACTGACAGCGAGAAAGAAAACGCTGTCTTGTGAAAAGCTGCGGTTTAGTATTCTTTCTTGTAGTCTGTTATAGCTACGATAGCAGGCCAAACAAAACTCGCGGGATAGCTAAATGCGCATATACTAATGGTTATAGTATCGCGTAGACAAGTTGTTGTTGTTGTGCTCTTCAGTCCTGAGACTGGTTTGATGCAGCTCTCCATGCTACTCTATCCTGTGCAAGCTGCATCATCTCCCAGTACCTACTGCACCCTACATCCTTCTGAATCTGCTTAGTGTATTCATCTCTTCGTCTCCCTCTACGATTTGTACCCTCCACGCTGCCCTCGAGTACTAAATTGGTGATCCCTCGATGTCTCGGAACATGTCCTACCAACCGATCCCTTCTTCTAGTCAAGTTGTGCCACAAACTCTTCTCCCCAATTCTATTCAATACCTCCTTATTAGTTATGTGATCTACCCATCTAATCTTCAGCATTCTTCTGTAGCACCACATTTCGAAAGCTTCTATTCTCTTCTTGTCCAAACTGGTTATCGTCCATGTTTCACTTCCATACATGACTACACTCCATACAAATACTTTCAGAAAAGACTTCCTGACACTTAGATCTATACTCGATGTTAACAAATTTCTCTTCTTCAGAAACACTTCCCTTGCCATTGCGAGTCTACATTTTATATCCTCTCTACTTCGACCTTCATCAGTTATTTTACTCCCTAAATAGCAAAACTCCTTTACTACATTAAGTGTCTCATTTCCTAATCTAATCCCCTCAGCATCACCCGATTTAATTTGACTACATTCCATTATCCTCGTTTTGCTTTTGTTGATGTTCATCTTATATCCTCCCTTCAAGACACTATCCATTCCGTTCAACTGCTCTTGCAAGTCCTTTACTGTCTCTGACAGAATTACAATGTCATCGGCGAACCTCAAAGTTTTTACTTCTTCTCCGTGGATTTTAATGCCTACTCCGAATTTTTCTTTTGTTTCCTTTACTGCTTGCTCAAGATACAGATTGAAAAACATCGGGGAGAGGCTACAACCCTGTCTCACTCCCTTCCCAACCACTGCTTCCCTTTCGTGCCCCTCGACTCTTCCAACTGCCATCTGGTTTCTGTACAAATTGTAAATAGCCTTTTGCTCCCTGTATTTTATCCCTGCTACCTTCAGAATTTGAGACACGGCTGATCATATGATTATAATAAAATACTACTACAGAATCAGAATCTTTGTAATCCTAAGCGTTCGCAGATTTGAACTATGCTAAACACTGTCGCCGAAACTACCTACTATCCTCACATCCGGCACTTGGAGGTGGCTATCTCGTACCACGTTTAGCGTGGACCCCTGACGCCAATCGAATTACCCTTTCATTTTAAGCGACTTCAGTTCCCAAACGAGATTTAGTTTGCATAATAATAAACGAGGCTAAAGGTCGGAGGGGTTGCGGAAGAGTGAGAGGCGGAGAGAGGGGGGGGGGGGGGAGAAGAAGGGTATAGCGAAGGGGATAAGGAAATTTGGTCATATATCCAATTCACGTACGGTATTTAGAAGTAACGAACCATTGCGGTTTCACTAATGTAATAATGGCAATAAAGGTACTAACTAGAATTACAATTATCAACCGGGAAAAAAATTCGATGAACGTCTCAAAACCTTAAAATAAACAACAACAAATATCTAAACTGGGCTGTTTTAATTATCCAGGAGGAAGAGTATCAAGTAAGGCAAGGAAATCAATAGATTACAATACATAAAACGAATAGGATCTTTGAAGTAACAAGAAACATCCTATATTAAAAAAATCTCTATGCTGGAACACGAAACAGAAACACTGTGAAACAGTCGTCAGACCAGAAATATACTATGCAGTGGAAACAGTTTATAAAAGAATCTGAAGACAAATGAAAGGAACCGAAAGCAGTAATGAAGGGGAATACAGTTTAAGGTGCAATGGATAAAAATATCAGAACTTCAAAAGTAAACAGATGTAATTGAGAAAAATGGGATTAAAATTGTATGGGCACACATACTGGATGAATAGACAGGACTACTACAGAAATCTTTGACTAGAAAAATAACTCATTAGGATCACGTGGCTGAGAGAAGTAAGGTGACACACCGGAAATGTGGGAGTCGTCGTGGGCAAAATAAGAAGTGCAGATGCTGCAAAGAAGCAACAGAATCGGTAGATTTAAGACAGACAAAAATCAAGAACTGGAAGAAAGTGGACGCAAGAAAAGAAGCAACAACATCATCGAAGAATGAAGGAAGTATGGGGCGAAAGGAACCTCTACTTGAAAAGAAAGAAGCAAAACTAATGTTGATTTGCCATATCCTCCAAAACCGTTATGAGAAATAAAAAATCGATAATTCTGCGAAGGAATTTACGTAAATTGACTGCTATTCTTTCCTGAAGATTCATGAATGAACGAGAAGATTTCAGGAAAAAAAGAAAAATCACGACAAATACAAAAAAAGGCACCAAATCACAAAGAAAAGTAAAACTGTAAAATTGAGCGAGTTAGCAAATTTAAGTTCCTCGGGAAAACCACTCATTAGAATAAACAAAAAAAATTCATGTAGTAAAAAAGTGGCTCTGAGCACTATGGGACTTAACATTGTGGTCATCAGTCCCCTAGAACTTAGAACTACTTAAACCTAACTAACCTAAGGACATCACACACATCCATGCCCGAGGCAGGATTCGAACCTGCGACCGTAGCAGCAGCGCGGTTCCGGACTGAAGCGCCTAGAACCGCTCGGCCACAGCGGCCTGTTTCCGACAGTAGCACTAGTTACGAAAATGGAAACAGCATATTGTTTGACTATAATACCGACAATAAGCTATGTGTATCTAAAAATAAGAAACTTCTATTCAATACCGCAGATGAAAGAGCAGAATATTTATCCGCTTTTGAAACCTTCACTGCGAACTGTATGATGGACGAATGGACGTATTTGAAGACGATCTATTACGAAATTATAAATTTCGATACGAACTGCAGATGGCTGAAAATGAGATGTAGCAAGGCGGTCTACGAAAATGAAGGAAAAGTTACAGAACTATAGGCGAAGCTTAGGTTACTCTTATTTGGAAACCTCTACCGATTGAACGAGAAGAGGCTAACAAACTTGAAGCACAAAAGGCACCACAGGACATTTTTATTTCCACTGCCTATACTTTCACAAATAAAGTCATAAAATTGTCAGTATGACCAGGAAGGGTTCAGAATTCACACTCACAGCAGTGGAAGTTCAAAAACATAACAAAACAAATATTTTTAGATATGTAATTTCATCATTTTTTTTTTAAATTTACTGTTGGATGCATTTGTTGCTACAGTTGCACTTCTCTTCATAAGTAAGAGAGATTCTTCGACGAATTTTGCACTGCTTATTAAACATAAACGCCTTAGGGCTGAACTCTAGAATTTTCGAAATCTATTAAAAACTTTGCTAAAATTGTGATAATTAACTACAAAATTTGATGTGTGAATGCATGGTTTCGCGGCGATATGAATTAATGAAATTTTCTCGGGCTTCCAGCCGCGTCAGGGGTTAAAATCCCACGAGCTTTCGACCGAGCTCTCCCCAGTCATTGTCATTCTTACAACTTGACAATGAGTGGGGAGAGCTCGGTCGATAGCTCGTGGGATTTTAACCCCTGACGCGGCTGGAAGCCCGAGAAAATTTTATAAATTTTAAGTTTTTTCTAAACATGAAGTTTAAAACGCAACAGCTCGTTCATTTTTTAATAAGTTAGATAACTTCTACACTTTCATATACCTGTAAGTACGATTTGTACGCTCTGCAAAATTCATCAAAGAATCACTCTTTCTTATGAAGAAAAGTGTACGTATAGCAACAAATGCAGCCAACAGTAAATGAAAAAAAATGAAATTTCACATTTAATAGAAAATTATTTTGTTACGTTTTTGAACCTCTACTGCTGTGAATGTGAATCCTGAATCCCTCCTGGTCATGGTGACAAAGTTTCATGACTTTCTTTGTAAAAGTCTAGACAGAGGAAATTGAAGTGCCCTGTGGTGCTTCTCCTGCTCCAAGTCGTCCCGTTTGATGCCCTACCCCCCCTTTAAGGCTATTGCTTTCGAACTAATAAAGAGTTTATTTACTTTTTTTTCATCTGTGTCATTTTCATTTCACTGTCTCTTAAACTCGATGGTCAGCAAATGAGTGGAAAGCTTGTAAGGGTGTTGCACCGTACCTTGTGCTCCGAAATAATTAGTTACCAAAAAATTCGACAGACTGCGTTGTCTCCGAGATAATTAGCATTCACGTTATGTAGTCAGGCGGTTACGCGCGAAAATTCAAGCGGTCGTTGCACGAGACTAGGGAGTCTTTGGCTCAGGTTCCATCTCTGCTGTCCAATTTTTGTATCGCTCTCCGGTTCCGTTTTACGAAACCAAATGAACAAAAAGTTTGGTGACGTCCTCTGTCGTGGACGTCTTTAATTTGCTCGCGCATCGGCCTTACTAGCTAACTTCAATGCTAACTAACTCTGAAAATTGCGCAACGTATCGAAGTTTTCTTCTTAGCAACACCGGTGTAAGCTTTTCGCACTATTTCTGACCACTATGTGATTCATGAAGATACACAAATATTTTAATATGTTATTCTAGAAGCAAAACTAATGAAAAAAGGTCACAAACATAGGTCCGCAAATGTTTAGTTTCCGAGTTACCAGCAATAAAAGATTTTCTCTGATATTTAGCAACTTCGCTAATACGAAGCCTCTGCAAAACTGTAAAAGGTTGAAGTAAAGCACGATTTCTATTTACTTTGTCGTTATTGGTCTGGTGAATCTAATAAAACATGTCCCAGACATGTACCTGCAGTAGTTTTCCGTAACATCCAGAGATGAAATTTGTTTGCTTTCCATTAAGAATGTAGAAACGTTTGTCATTGTTGGCAACCGTTATTGAGTTGTTTCAGTCGTTTCCTAACCTTGAAATGAGTTAATTTTCTGTATTGTTCAGTGAAAGAACGCAATTACTTCCTGAACACCGAGCTTTGTTTTATCCGGTTTAACATGAATTAACGTGTGCTGTGGTATTAATAAAAGCAGGTTATGTAACATATTCACGCATTTTCAGTTACCACCATCATTTTTCCAAAATTAAATGGTGTACAACTTCTGTTGAAAACTTTGTGGAATTGTCTGGTATGTAAAAAAACAAATTTGGCCAAGTAGTTAATGAATTAAAATTTTAAGAAATTGTGTCTTTGCTTCTCTGGATGTTCTGGAAAACTACTGCAGATACACATCTGGAACATGTTTTATTAGATTCACCAGACCAATAACAATCGTGCTTTACTTTAACCTCTTACAGTTTTGCGATGGCTTCTATTAGCGAAGTTGCTAAATTTCAGGCAAAATCCCTTATTAGCCGCAACTTTGTAACTAAACATTCGCGGACCCATGATTATAAGAACTTTTTTCTTTAGTTATACCTGTAGAATAATATATATATATATATATATATATATATATATATATATATATATATATACAGGGTGTTACAAAAAGGTACGGCCAAATTTTCAGGAAACATTCCTCACACACAAAGAAAGAAAATATGTTATGTGGACATGTGTCGTGGGAACGGTTACTTTCCATGTTAGAGCTCATTTGATTACTTCTCTTCAAATCACATTAATCATGGAATGGAAACACACAGGAACAGAATGTATCAGCGTGACTTCAAACACACTGTTACAGGAAATGTTCAAAATGTCCTCCGTTAGCGAGGATACGTGCATCCACCCTCCGTCGCACGGAATCCCTGATGCAGCCCTGGAGAATGGCGTATTGTATCACAGCCGTCAACAATACGAGCACGAAGAGTGTCTACATTTGGTACTGGGGTTGCGTAGACGAGAGCTTTCAAATGCCCCCATAAACGAAAGTCGAGAGGGTTGAGGTCAGGAGAGCGTGGAAGCCACGGAATTGGTCCGCCTCTACCAATCCGTCGGTCACCGAATCTGTTGTCGAGAAGCGTACGAACACTTGGACTGAAATGTTCAGGAGCTCCATCGCGCACGAACCGCATGTTGCGTCGTACTTGTAAAGGCACATGTTCTAGCAGCACAGGTAGAGTATTCGCTATGAAATCGTGATAACGTGCTCCATTGAGCGTAGGTGGACGAAACTAAAATGAGCTCTAACTTGGAAATTAAGCGTTTCCGGACACATGTCCACATAACATCTTTTATTTATTTGCAGTTGTATACGCCTGAACCAATTAATTTTCACGTTACACCCTCTACAGTCCCCCCCCCCCCCAAAAAAAAAATTAAAAAGTGTTGATGTAGGCCACTGGTCCAGGTAATCCGTCATTTCCGCCCTGTCGCTGCTAAACTTCAATAGCAAAATCCGTACGAGTCACGTCTATTCTCACACACCAGAATGCTTCAGTAAGAGAACACAAGTAAGAAGCAGATGCAGCGCTACCATTTCGGACTCGTTACAGACGCGGAACTACAGCTTGGGAGGAGAGACGCCCACAGCGCCGACGTGAAAACAACGCCTTGATTCCTGGTGTAGGCAACCCTCAACACTGTATTCGTAGTCGCTCTGTTTTCTGATCTCCAGGCCGTGTCCTACCTAAGAGACGGAAGCGACCGACAGCGCGCGACATCTTCAGGCGACAAAACGCAACCGCTGGTGTAGTTCCGGAAGTGTCCTACGTGAGCGACATCTGTGTCGCTGCCTGTCTCCAGCTGCAAATGGCGACGTTTGAATTGAAACGTCTTCGAACGGGTAGGAGTCTTCTCTGCAAAGCAGTGGAGCGGACGCGACTGCGACTATGAAATGCTTATCATCCGATTTTAAGAACAGTTTTAGGTGAAAAAATTTGATTCTTCCGCATCTTACAGCTTGATATCTCTGCTCCACAATGGTCTGAATTTATTTTCGTTATTCGTCGTAGTTACTCTGCTGCACGAAATTCAGTACACTGTTGCACAAAATTTAAGAATTTGCAAAGGAAAATCACTTTGTGTAGACTTTTCGTATTGTTCATTTAAGGCCATACATCATTGCGTATGAAATGTAAGCAATATATCTAGATTGTATTTAAAGTTGAGACCGAAATGGTATCTCTCTTCGTTCTTGAGATACTGGTTCTTATATCCGCGGACGGGTCGTTCGCGGCGTGTCCGAATCATTTCCTGCGCTTCGGGAATCAATAGTAAAAATCGTATCTCAAACGGTTCGAGATATTGAAACGACGTTTTCTTTTGGAAATAATAGCGATCAGAAGTGACTATTTTGTCGTATCATTAACACTCGATACGTTTTTGTTAACGCATGAGCGGAGCGAAAGCAAGACTCTGTATAAAATGCACCAGGAGGTTTTGTCCTAATTTTCGTAGCCAAACAAAGAGAGCTGGAGGCAAACGGCATACCAAAGTGACCAGCGTGAGGTCTAGTTTTGCATGAAAATATTTAACTGCTTTAAAGTAAGCAGGGTAATTGAGGAAAACTAACGAGTTGAGGAAAAATTGAAATTTTTCACGAAAAGCTGCTGCAAGCTATGTAAATGAGAGCCTAGCTAATGGTTCAAAGGGCTCTGAGTACTGTGGGACTTGACATCTGAGGTTATCAGTCATCGAGAACTTAGAACTACTTAAACGTAAGTAACCTAAGGACATCACACACGTGCATGCCCTAGGCAGGATTCGAACCTGCGACCGTAGCAGTCGCGCGGTTCCAGACTGAAGCGCCTAGAACCGCTCGACCATCGAGGCCGGCGGGCCTAGTTATTTTGCACATTAAAAGATACATTGGTGCGGTATTTACATGTCAAAAAGGCTTCATTCGAAATCAAGCGCCGAAATTAGGAATTTCGAGTATAGAAGACGTTAGGAAGCAAACGAGGAATCAGTAATATCGTGCTTTCTGGATAAAGCGTCAAAGTGACAAATGAAAGAAATCTGTCAGACAAACGTTCTACGTGGCTTCGAATGATGCTCGAAATCATGAACAGAAAATGAGGTGCATCAAATGTTTCCGTGATCTGTTTAAATTCATGCTTTCAGTCAAACATTTCACAAAAGTTTGACTTTCTTTCCAAATATTTTGTATGCTTTACTTTTACAGACTATTTACATTAATGTAAACGCTTGGCCTTAACACTGACTGCAACGTCAAATATCTGGAAAATTTCATGGTTGTTCATTGTAATTTATTAGGAACTGTGATATACTGGGATAGGTGTGTATACACTTACAGATCAAATAAACATGAAACTTAGCAAACATGAAACTTTGTATATTGTAAGCGAGTCAGTTAAAATATAGGAATGACCTGGGATCGAACCCACCACCTTGTCGAATTTATAATGACAAACTGTAACGCTACCATTACACCACAGCTGATTAATAGACTATTACCCTGAATCTATGTATTTATGTTAGTCTGACATTATTACGCCTTTATCGGCTATTAAAAGTTTTTGATCACGTAGAAAATATTCGTCTCATTTATTGATGAGACAGTCGACTGTTCCTCTGCTGTTTCACGTGTATTTAAACAATTTGTGTGGTCACCTCATTAGTGGATATGAATAATGAAATTTTCCACGAAGATTCCCCCCCCCCCTTTGTAAATTTCATGCACAGCCTTTCTTTCCGCCTTATTTTCCAGATTAGAGGTAATTTCGTAACCTGATTCTTCAGCTACAGTTTAGGGGCGCCGTTTTACAGGAACAGCTGGTCGGCTCTAAGCAGCCATCTTGCAGAGCGAGATGGCCGCTCGCACGCAGGACGGCCGAGCTTTCCGCCCGATGCCGCTGCACGTCGCTGCAGTCGCTGTCGCGTTAGAGGGCCTGTACACAGAGGTCGCTTCTGTCGCTCACGTCGCACACGGCCTAGATGGAGACAACATCTATAGAGATGGGTCATTCCCGTGAAGTACTTCATTCATTTCACTCTTTGCCGTGAAGCGTTCAAATGAAGTAGTTCATTCATGAAGTACGGAAGCCTGGCGAAGTTGCTCGCTTCGCCTCGCTCGTACAATAAAGCTTCGTAATACTTCATATATTTACCAACAGATGGCCGAACTATGCGGTAACGTGCACGCAACGTTTTGCGTCTTACAGCGTCTGAGTTAAATACAGGATGGTCGAAGGGGACAAAGGAAAGATAAACAGAGAAGCCTGTCACATATAAAGAAGGTATTACGTTTAATTTTGCTCGACATTTTCTCATGAAGCGCCAAAAAGTCTTCATCTGCCAAGTGAAACCTTATTTGTTGTATTTATGCACTGAAAACTTGGGCTACAAACGAGTTGCAGTCCAAGTTTATGTTCCTTTTAAAATTTAATCCAAAATAGAATGAGTATGTTTACCACTGTCACAAAGTCTATATATCTACGTTAAGTAATTATTCAGAAGTTTTCCGGGATTTTATTTTTATTGAGAATAATAACCCTCTAAATTCAAAACGTAAACTGTCACCTGGTGTCATTGGTACGATTTCAGGTAAAATCCCTCTTTATTTTATTCGAAAGCAGTTTTTGTGTCTGTTCACGCTTATACAATGGCTAGCAACACGCGATCGCGTAAAAGTAGTGAAATTTGGGGTTTCTTCGCCGATTTAGGTAATGTGAAAGCAAAGTGCAACTGTTGTTCTAAGTGTATTTCACCGTGCGATTCGTCGACAGGCAGTACAGGGAGGATTGAAGTAAAAGGAGAATGAGTGACGTAGCGCCAATGTAGTGGGAGAGGGAGAGGGGAAGAGAGTGAGTGAACGAACTAGAAAAAAAAAGTGTGGAGCGTACTATCTGTGGAGAGTTTGAAGTGCCAGTTCATTAAAATTGAGAGGTTAGTTCACACTTCACTGGAGTGAAGCGTTCATTTAAACGACTCATTCACGAGCTCCCCATCACTAATCATGTAGCGTGCGCCGGCGCCACCGGACAGAATTTGCCACGTGCCGCCGCTTGGGTCCCGTCCAGCGACGCGAGGATCTAGGCGTAGCCGGATAAATCGCAGACACGGGCGCCTCTGACACTTGCCTTCTCAACAGCAGCGTCTGAGGAATGGCCGCCACGTTCAGCGTCCGTGTAGCAGGCGCGAGTCTCGTGTCGGGGGCCGTGGAAATACAAGCCAGGGCTTTGGGCCCAGTCAGACAAGACTGCCTCGCTCGTTGCAGTCTGTTCAGCTGTCGGTGGGCAGTGGGCGACGGTCACTGTCTTTGTCGGTCTTTATTATCTACATCTACACGGATACTCTGCAAATCACATTCAAGTCCCTGGCAGAGGGTTCATCGAACAACCTTCACAATTCTCTATTATTCCAATCTCCTATAGCGCGCGGAAAGAAACACCTATATCTTTCCGTACGAGCTCTGATTTCCCTTATTTTGTCGTTGTGATCGTTCCTTCCTATGTACGTCGGCGTCAACAAAATACACTCCTGGAAATGGAAAAAAGAACACATTGACACCGGTGTGTCAGACCCACCATACTTGCTGCGGACACTGCGAGAGGGCTGTACAAGCAATGATCACACGCACGGCACAGCGGACACACCAGGAACCGCGGTGTTGGCCGTCGAATGGCGCTAGCCGCGCAGCATTTGTGCACCGCCGCCGTCAGTGTCAGCCAGTTTGCCGTGGCATACGGAGCTCCATCGCAGTCTTTAACACTGGTAGCATGCCGCGACAGCGTGGACGTGAACCGTATGTGCAGTTGACGGACTTTGAGCGAGGGCGTATAGTGGGCATGCGGGAGGCCGGGTGGACGTACCGCCGAATTGCTCAACACGTGGGGCGTGAGGTCTCCACAGTACATCGATGTTGTCGCCAGTGGTCGGCGGAAGGTGCACGTGCCCGTCGACCTGGGACCGGACCGCAGCGACGCACGGATGCACGCCGAGACCGTAGGATCCTACGCAGTGCCGTAGGGGACCGCACTGCCACTTCCCAGCAAATTAGGGACACTGTTGCTCCTGGGGTATCGGCGAGGACCATTCGCAACCGTCTCCATGCAGCTGGGCTACGGTCCCGCACACCGTTAGGCCGTCTTCCGCTCACGCCCCAACATCGTGCAGCCCGCCTCCAGTGGTGTCGCGACAGGCGTGAATGGAGGGACGAATGGAGACGTGTCGTCTTCAGCGATGAGAGTCGCTTCTGCCTCGGTGCCAATGATGGTCGTATGCGTGTTTGGCGCCGTGCAGGTGAGCGCCACAATCGGGACTGCATACGACCGAGGCACACAGGGCCAACACCCGGCATCATGGTGTGGGGAGCGATCTCCTACACTGGCCGTACACCACTGGTGATCGTCGAGGGGACACTGAATAGTGCACGGTACATCCAAACCGTCATCGAACCCATCGTTCTACCATTCCTAGACCGGCAAGGGAACTTGCTGTTCCAACAGGACAATGCACGTCCGCATGTATCCCGTGCCACCCAACGTGCTCTAGAAGGTGTAAGTCAACTACCCTGGCCAGCAAGATCTCCGGATCTGTCCCCCATTGAGCATGTTTGGGACTGGATGAAGCGTCGTCTCACGCGGTCTGCACGTCCAGCACGAACGCTGGTCCAACTGAGGCGCCAGGTGGAAATGGCATGGCAAGCCGTTCCACAGGACTACATCCAGCATCTCTACGATCGTCTCCATGGGAGAATAGCAGCCTGCATTGCTGCGAAAGGTGGATATACACTGTACTAGTGCCGACATTGTGCATGCTCTGTTGCCTGTGTCTATGTGCCTGTGGTTCTGTCAGTGTGATCATGTGATGTATCTGACCCCAGGAATGTGTCAATAAAGTATCCCCTTCCTGGGACAATGAATTCACGGTGTTCTTATTTCAATTTCCAGGAGTGTATTTTCGCATTCGGAGGAGGAAGTCGGTGGTTGGACTTTCGTGAGAAGGTTCCGTTCCAACGAAAAACTCTTTTCTCTTAATCATGTCCAGCCCAAATCCTGTATCATTTCTGTGAAACACTCTCCCATATTTCGCGGTAATACAAAACGTGCTGCCCTTCTTTGAACTTTTTCGATGTACTCCGTCAGTCCTATTTGGTAAGGATCCCACACCGCGCAGCAGTATTCTAAAAGAGGACGGACGAGCGTAGTGTAGGCAGTCTCCTTAAGTAGGTCTGTTACATTTTCTAAGTGTCCTGCCACTAAAACGCAGCCTTTGATTAGCTTTCCCCACGACATTTTCTAGGCGTTCCTTCCCATTTAAGTTGTTCCTAATTGTAATACCTAGGTATTTAGTTGAATTTACGGCTTTTAGCTTACACTGATTTATCGTGTAACCGAAGTTTCAGTTCCTTTTATCACGCATGTGGATGACCTCACACTTTTCGTTATTCAGAGTCAACTGCCACTTTTCGCACCATTCAGATAACTTTTCTATATCGTTTTGCAGTTTGTTTTGGTCTTCTGATGATTTTATTACTCGATAAACGACAGCGTCTTTTGCAAACAACCAAAGACAGCTGCTCAGATTGTCTCCAAAATCGCCTATATAGATCAGGAACAGCAAAGGGCCTACAACACTACCTTGGGGAAAGCCTGGAATCACTTCTGCTTTACTCTATGACATTCCGTCAATTATTACGAACTCTGACAGGATATCACAAATCCAGTCACGTAACTGAGACGATACTCCACGAGCAAGCAATTTTGCAAAGAGGCGCTTGTGTGGTGCAGTATCAAAAGCCTTGAGGAAATCTAGAAATACGCATTCAGTTTGAAATCCCTTGTCAGTAGCACTCAACACTTCATGTGAATAAAAGGCTAGTTGTGTTTCACAGGAACGATGTTTTCCAAACCCATGTTGACTGTGTGTCAATAAACAGTTTTCTTCGAGGTAATTCATAATGTTCGAACACAATGTATGTTCTAAAATCCTGCTGCATATCGACGTTAACGATTTGGCCCTGTAATTTAGTGGATTACTCCTACTACCTTTCATGAATATTGGTGTGACGACGGCCGGAGTAGCCGAGCGGTTCTAGGCGCTTCACTCCGGAACCGCACGACCGCTTCAGTCGCAGGTTCGAATCCTGCCTCGGGCATGGATGTTTGTGATGTCCTTAGGTTAGTTAGGTTTAAGTAGTTCTAAGTTCTAGGGGACTTATGACCTCAGCAGTTGAGTCCCATAGTGCTCAGAGCCATTTGAACCATTTTGAACTAAATTGGTGATCCCTTGATGCATCAGTTACCAACCGATTCATTCTTCTAGTCTAGTTGTGCCACGAACTCCTCTTCTCCCCAATCCTATTCAACACCCCCTCATTACTATGTGATCTACCCATCTAATCTTCAGCATTCTTCTGTAGCACAACATTTCGAAAGCTTCTATTCTCTTCTTGTCCAAACTATTTATCGTCCATGTTTCACATCCATACATGGGTACAGTCCGTACAAATACTATCAGAAAAGACTTCCTGACAAATCTATACTCGATGTTAACAAATTTCTGTTCTTAAGAAAGGCTTTCCTTGCCATTGCCGATCTACATCCTCTCTACTTCGACCATCATTTTGCTCCCCAAATAGCGAAACTCCTTTACTACTTTAACTGACTCATTTCCTAATCTAATCCCCTCAGCATCACCCGATTTAATTCGAGTACATTCGATTATGCTCGTTTTGCTTCCATAAGTCCAAAAATGCTAGAAACGTAGGTTTGCCTTTCGTTAATCTAGCTTCTAAGATATGTCGTAGGGTCAGTATTGCCTCACGTGTTCCAGTATTTCTACGGAATCCAAACTAATCTTCCCCAAGGTCGGCTTCTAATAGTTTTTACATTCGTCTGTAAAGAATTCGCGTTAGTATTTTGCAGCCGTGACTTATTAAACTGATAGTTCGGTAATTTTCACATCTGTCAACACGTGCTTTCTTTGGGATTGGAATTATTATATTCCTCTCGAAGTCTGTGGGTATTTCGCCTGTCTCATAGATCTTGCTCACCAGATGGTAGAGTTTTGTCAGGGCTGGCTCTCCCAAGGCCGTCAGTAGTTCTAATGGAATGTTGTCTACTCCCGGGGCCTTGTTTCGTCTCAGGTCTTTCAGTGCTCTGTGAAACTCTTCACGCAGTATCTTATCTCCCATTTCGTCTTCATCTACATCCTCTTCCATTTCCATAATGTTGTCCTCAAGTACATCGCCCTTGTATAGATCCTCTATATACTCCTTCGACCAGTATTATCAGACTAAAATTGCAGATACAACCCTTACATATTAATTTTCTCTTACCTCTCATACTAAGGTATGTTGCCCACATTTTTTCCACCTCTGTGACGTTTCTTACACAACTTATCACTATTCCAGACGTTAACGTTCCCTTGTTTATTACTGATTCGATCGAGTGGCGTGGCGGAGGCAACAAGACAATGAATGGCGTAGCATTCGAGAGGTGTCCCTCACTTTCCCAGAATCACCTGAACTCAAGTACCGGGGTCGTGCCTTTAGAAAATACACGGGCTATTACTTCCGTGCAGTTTAACTGAAATATTAGCTATCACTTAGCTGGGAAACAACAAGAACACTGCCTGCCACAGTGGAGCACAGAAAAGGCAACCACGAAATGGAAAGAAACTTCACGTGTTGACATGCTATGTGATGCTGTTTCACTCATTACAAGCTGGAGACATATTTACAGATAACATGGTAGTAAGACCTTAGTTGGCAGCATACTACGTTCCAATAATTTCGAGAATGCAGCCGATATTTCGGCGGGGAAACGCCCTACCACATTCGAGGCAAAAGGTAAGGGCTGTCCAAAGGAATTTAAAAGCTTGGATTTCACCGATTCTCCAGAAAGGTAACGCGCACACAAACTGAACAGTAATGCCATCACAAACCACAGATGGGACGTCGCTCAAGTTATCGATACTGAAATTCATGATTAACGGTAGAAGTACCATTAACATTATTAGATCCCTTATTCTGTGACAAGAGAGAGAACAGGTTTCTATGTACACTATGTGATGAAAAGTGCCTGACACCCCCAGAAACATACGTTTCTCGCATTAGGTGCCAGGTACCCCACTCATATCAGCGACCTCAGTGGTCATCAGACATCGTGAAAGAGCAGAATGGGGCGCTCCGCGGAACTCACGGACTTCCAGCGTGGTCAGGTGATTGGGTGTCTCTTGTGTCGTACGTCTGTACGCGAGATTTCAACACTCCTAAACATCCCTAGGTCCACTGTTTCCGATGTGATAGTGGAGTGGAAACGTGAAGGGACACGTACGACACAAAAGCGTACAGGCCGACCTCGTCTGTTGACTGACACAGACCGCAGACAGTTGAAGAGGATCGTAATGTGTAATAGGCAGACATCTATCCAGACCACCACACAGGAATTCCAAACTGCATCAGGATCCACTGCAAGTACTGTGACACTTAGGCGGGAGGTGAGAAAACTTGGATTTCACGGTCGAGCGGTTGCTCATAAGCCACACATCACGCCGGTAAATGACAATCGACGTCTCGCTTGGTGTAAGGAGCGTAAACACTGGACGATTGAACAGTGGAAAGAAGTTATGTGGAGTGAGGAATCACGGTACACAATGCGGCGATCAGATGGCAGGGTGTGGGTATGGCGAAAGCCCTGTGAACGTCATCTGCCAGCGTGTGTAGTGGCAACAGTAAAATTCAGAGGCGGTGGTGTTATGGTGTGGTCGAGTTTCTCATGGAGTGGGCTTGCACCCCTTGTTGTTTTAGGAGGCACTATCATAGAACATGCCTAGACTGACTTCTTAAGCATCTTTTTGCTTCCCACTGCTGAAGAGCAACTCGGGAATGGTGATTGCATCTTTCAACACCATCGAGCACCTGTTCATAATGCACGGACTGTGAGGGGGTGGTTACACGACAATAACATCCCTGTAATGGACTGGCCTGCACAGAGTCCTGACCTGAATCCTACAGAACACCTTTGGGATGTTTTGGAACGCCGACTTCGTGCCAGGCCTCACCGACCGACATCGATACCTCTCCCCAGTGCAGCACTCCGTGAAGAATGGGCTGCCATTCCCTAAGAAACCTTTCGGCACCTGATTGAACTTACGGCTGCGACAGTGGAAGCTGTCATCAAGGCTAAGGGTAGGGGAACACCATACTGAATTATCGATGGAGGGCGCCACGAACTTTTAAGCCATTTTCAGACAGGTGTCCGGATACTTTTGATCACAGTGTATCAAGTACCCCTTCACGTTGAGCCTGATCAGGGTAAATACCGGCCTGCAGATACAAGTCGGTGTGAGTAGCGAGTACTTACAGCCAGAGTGAGAGAGAGACAGAGACAGACAGACAGAGAGACAGAGTTAAAAGAACGTGGTTGTACGAGCCCACTTATGACGTTGCACACGCACCCCCTCTGCCCTGGATGCAAGTACTAATTCGGCTGCGAAGCGTGCCAAGCCATCGCATCCTCTGTCGAGGCAAGCTCGCCCACGGCTGTTAAAACTGCTCCTTAGTACCATGGACAGTGCGTCCGAGCCAGCGTTGTACTGGGTACATATGAGGTGTTTCTGAAAACTAAGGTGACTTTACACTTTTATGAAAAAATATTTATTTATTCATCAGTATTCATGATATTCAATCCCGTAATGTTTCAATGCTCCATTAGTAGTGTAGCGATCGACACAGTCACGTCGATTAAGTATTTGTGCGTAACATTCCAGAGCGATATGAAGTGGGAGAAGCATGTAATGGCAGTTGTGGGGAAGGCGGATAGTCGTCTTGCATTCATTGGTCGAATTTTGGGAAGGTGTGGTTCATCTGTAAAGGAGACCGCTTATAAAACACTAATATGACGTATTCTCGAGTACTGCTCGAGCGTTTGGGATCCCGATCAGGTCGGATTGAGGGAGGACATAGAAGCAATTCAGAGGTGGGCTGCTAGATTTGTTGCCGGCCGAAGTGGCCGTGCGGTTAAAGGCGCTGCAGTCTGGAACCGCAAGACCGCTACGGTTGCAGGTTCGAATCCTGCCCCGGGCATGGATGTTTGTGATGTCCTTAGGTTAGTTAGGTTTAACTAGTTCTAAGTTCTAGGGGAGTAATGACCTCAGCAGATGAGTCCCATACTGCTCAGAGCCATTTGAACATTTTGCTAGATTTGTTACTGGTAGGTTTGATCATCACGCGAGTATTACGGAAATGCTTCAGGAACTCGGGTGGGAGTCTCTGGAGGAAAGGAGGCGTTGTTTTCGTGAATCGCTACTGAGGAAATTTTGAGAACCAGCATTTGCGGCTGACTGCAGTACAGTTTTACTGCCACCAACTTACATTTCGCGGAAAGACCACAAAGATATGAGAGATTAGGACTCGTACAGAGGCATATAGGCAGTCCTTTTTTTTCCTCGTTATGTTTGGGAGTGGAACAGGGAGAGAAGATGCTAGTTGAGGTACGAGGTACCCTCCGCCACGCACCGTATGGTGGATTGCGGAGTATGTATGTAGATGTAGCATCACATTCCCTCTCGACCCACGAAGTTGAACTTCGCTTTTTCCTCCACTTCTAGGTGCTCCCACTTTCTCAGCAGGCAGTGTAGTACATTTCATTACTGAAGGTACCATGAGAAAATAAGTACTTAATCATACACTCCTGGAAATTGAAATAAGAACACCGTGAATTCATTGTCCCAGGAAGGGGAAACTTTATTGACACATTCCTGGGGTCAGATACATCACATGATCACACTGACAGAACCACAGGCACATAGACACAGGCAACAGAGCATGCACAATGTCGGCACTAGTACAGTGTATATCCACCTTTCGCAGCAATGCAGGCTGCTATTCTCCCATGCAGACGATCGTAGAGATGCTGGATGTAGTCCTGTGCAACGGCTTGCCATGCCATTTCCACCTGGCGCCTCAGTTGGACCAGCGTTCGTGCTGGACGTGCAGACCGCGTGAGACGACGCTTCATCCAGTCCCAAACATGCTCAATGGGGGACAGATCCGGAGATCTTGCTGGCCAGGGTAGTTGACTTACACCTTCTAGAGCACGTTGGGTGGCACGGGATACATGCGGACGTGCATTGTCCTGTTGGAACAGCAAGTTCCCTTGCCGGTCTAGGAATGGTAGAACGATGGGTTCGATGACGGTTTGGATGTACCGTGCACTATTCAGTGTCCCCTCGACGATCACCAGTGGTGTACGGCCAGTGTAGGAGATCGCTCCCCACACCATGATGCCGGGTGTTGGCCCTGTGTGCCTCGGTCGTATGCAGTCCTGATTGTGGCGCTCACCTGCACGGCGCCAAACACGCATACGACCATCATTGGCACCAAAGCAGAAGCGACTCTCATCGCTGAAGACGACACGTCTCCATTCGTCCCTCCATTCACGCCTGTCGCGACACCACTGGAGGCGGGCTGCACGATGTTGGGGCGTGAGCGGAAGACGGCCTAACGGTGTGCGGGACCGTAGCCCAGCTTCATGGAGACGGTTGCGAATGGTCCTCGCCGATACCCCAGGAGCAACAGTGTCCCTAATTTGCTGGGAAGTGGCGGTGCGGTCCCCTACGGCACTGTGTAGGATCCTACGGTCTTGGCGTGCATCCGTGCGTCGCTGCGGTCCGGTCCCAGGTCGACGGGCACGTGCACCTTCCGCCGACCACTGGCGACAACATCGATGTACTGTGGAGACCTCACGCCCCACGTGTTGAGCAATTCGGCGGTACGTCCACCCGGCCTCCCGCATGCCCACTATACGCCCTCGCTCAAAGTCCGTCAACTGCACATACGGTTCACGTCCACGCTGTCGCGGCATGCTACCAGTGTTAAAGACTGCGATGGAGCTCCGTATGCCACGGCAAACTGGCTGACACTGACGGCGGCGGTGCACAAATGCTGCGCAGCTAGCGCCATTCGACGGCCAACACCGCGGTTCCTGGTGTGTCCGCTGTGCCGTGCGTGTGATCATTGCTTGTACAGCCCTCTCGCAGTGTCCGGAGCAAGTATGGTGGGTCTGACACACCGGTGTCAATGTGTTCTTTTTTCCATTTCCAGGAGTGTAGATCAGAATATGAAGGCATTGTAATAGGAATGTTCAATTTTAGTATTCCTCATGCAGGATGTAGTGACATCTACGAATAAAGGAAGGATGTCATTCAAAATAAAATCATTCGTTTTAGCACGCTTAAGGACGTAGCTTCTAGTGAGTAGCGGACATAAGGTACTACCGTATTTCATTTTGAATTCTAAAATCACTTGTTTGTCTCAAATCGTGGCGAAGTTTAGGACGCGATATTTAGAAGCATGGAGGGCTCAGACTACGGCACCGTATAGGGAAGAGGGGGGGGGGGGGTGAGTGGGGAAGGAAGGCCAAATATTTCGGTTCCTCGTTTACACAGGCCTTGAGCGACGTATCTTTACAGTGGGTTACCCTCGAATGCAAGATTCTGTTTCCTGGCTCCTGTAGCCACTAAGCCAAAACTATGCTGTTGTGAGGGTCTGGTATTCCGGCAGAATAGAGTTGTGGCCATTTCACGTTTGACCGGCAGCCATCTAAACTGTGCCGTCTGGTATGGATGTACCCACACGTACGCCTGTTTTTGACATTTGCCTGTGTTACCTGACGCGCAATGACTGCACATACAGGACACAATTCATCTGCCATAATCGGAAACGTGCTATTCGTGAAATCAGCATCGGCAGGCAATGTCTGTAGCACTGGCTTTGCTTAGCTTTCGCAGTTGTGTGGTACATACCGTGCGATCAAAACGTCAGTTGTTGTTGTTGTGGTCTTCAGTCCTGAGACTGGTTTGATGCAGCTCTCCATGCTACTCTATCCTGTGCAAGCTGCTTCATCTCCCAGTACCTACTGCAACCTACATCCTTCTGAATCTGCTTAGTGTATTCATCTCTTGGTCTCCCCCTACGATTTTTACCCTCCACGCTGCCCTCCAATACTAAATTGGTGATCCCTTGATGCCTCAGAACATGTCCTACCAACCGATCCCTTCTTCTGGTCAAGTTGTGCCACAAACTCCTCTTCTCCCCAATCCTATTCAGTACCTCCTCATTAGTTATGTGATCTACCCATCTAATCTTCAGCATTCTTCTGTAGCACCACATTTCGAAAGCTTCTATTCTCTTCTTGTCCAAACTATTTATCGTCCATGTTTCACTTCCATACATGGCTACACTCCATACAAATACTTTCAGAAAAGACTTCCTGACACTTAAATCTATACTCGATGTTAACAAATTTCTCTTCTTCAGAAACGCTTTCTTTGCCATTGCCAGTCTACATTTTATATCCTCTCTACTTCGACCATCATCAGTTATTTTGCTCCCCAAATAGCAAAACTCCTTTACTACTTTAAGTGTCTCATTTCCTAATCTAATACCTTCAACATCACCCGACTTAATTCGACTACATTCCATTATCCTCGTTTTGCTTTTGTTGATGTTCATCTTATACCCTCCTTTCAAGACACTGTCCATTCCGTTCAACTGCTCTTCCAAGTCCTTTGCTGTCTCTGACAGAATTACAATGTCATCGGCGAACCTCAAAGTTTTTATTTCTTCCCCATGGATTTTAATACCTACTCCGAATTTTTCTTTTGTTTCCTTTACTGCTTGCTCAATATACAGATTGAATAACATCGGGGAGAGGCTACAACCCTGTCTTACTCCCTTCCCAACCACTGCTTCCCTTTCATGCCCCTCGACTCTTATAACTGCCATCTGGTTTCTGTACAAATTGTAAATAGCCTTTCGCTCCCTGTATTTTACCCCTGCCACCTTTATAATTTGAAAGAGAGTATTCCAGTCAACATTGTCAAAAGCTTTCTCTAAGTCTACAAATGCTAGAAACGTAGGTTTGCCTTTCCTTAATCTTTCTTCTAAGATAAGTCGTAAGGTCAGTATTGCCTCACGTGTTCCAGTATTTCTACGGAATCCAAACTGATCTTCCCCGAGGTCGGCTTCTACTAGTTTTTCCATTCGTCTGTAAAGAATTCGTGTTAGTATTTTGCAGCTGTGGCTTATTAAACTGATTGTCCGGTAATTCTCACATCTGTCAACACTTGCTTTCTTTGGAATTGGAATTATTATATTCTTCTTGAAGTCTGAGGGTATTTCGCCTGTTTCATACATCTTGCTTACCAGATGGTAGAGTTTCGTCAGGGCTGGCTCTCCCAAAGCCGTCAGTAGTTCCAATGGAATGTTGTCTACTCCGGGGGCCTTGTTTCGACTCAGGTCTTTCAGTGCTCTGTCAAATTCTTCACGCAGTATCGTATCTCCCATTTCCTCTTCATCTACATCCTCTTCCATTTCCATAATATTGTCCTCAAGTACATCGCCCTTGTATAGACCCTCTATATACTCCTTCCACCTTTCTGCTTTCCCTTCTTTGCTTAGAACTGGGTTTCCATCTGAGCTCTTGATGTTCATACAAGTGGTTCTCTTATCTCCAAAGGTCTCTTTAATTTTCCTGTAGGCAGTATCTATCTTACCCCTAGTGAGATAAGCCTCTACATCCTTACATTTGTCCTCTAGCCATCCCTGCTTAGCCATTTTGCACTTCCTGTCGATCTCATTTTTGAGACGTCTGTATTCCTTTTTGCCTGCTTCATTTACTGCATTTTTATATTTTCTCCTTTCATCAATTAAATTCAATATTTCTTCTGTTACCCAAGGATTTCTACTAGCCCTCGTCTTTTTACCTACTTGATCCTCTGCTGCCTTCACTACTTCATCCCTCAAAGCTACCCATTCTTCTTCTACTGTATTTCTTTCCCCCATTCCCGTCAATTGTTCCCTTATGCTCTCCCTGAAACTCTGTACAACCTCTGGTTCTTTCAGTTTATCCAGGTCCCATCTCCTTAAATTCCCACCTTTTTGCAGTTTCTTCAGTTTTAATCTACAGGTCATAACCAATAGATTGTGGTCAGAGTCCACATCTGCCCCTGGAAATGTCTTACAATTTAAAACCTGGTTCCTAAATCTCTGTCTTACCATTATATAATCTATCTGATACCTTTTAGTATCTCCAGGGTTCTTCCATGTATACAACCTTCTATCATGATTCTTAAACCAAGTATTAGCTATGATTAAGTTGTGCTCTGTGCAAAATTCTACCAGGCGGCTTCCTCTTTCATTTCTTAGCCCCAATCCATATTCACCTACTACGTTTCCTTCTCTCCCTTTCCCTACACTCAAATTCCAGTCACCCATGACTATTAAATTTTCGTCTCCCTTCACTATCTGAATAATTTCTTTTATTTCATCATACATTTCTTCAATTTCTTCGTCATCTGCAGAGCTAGTTGGCATATAAACTTGTACTACTGTAGTAGGTGTGGGCTTCGTATCTATCTTGGCCACAATAATGCGTTCACTATGCTGTTTGTAGTAGCTTACCCGCGTTCCTATTTTCCTATTCATTATTAAACCTACTCCTGCATTATCCCTATTTGACTTTGTGTTTATAACCCTGTAGTCACCTGACCAGAAGTCTTGTTCCTCCTTCCACCGAACTTCACTAATTCCCACTATATCTAACTTTAACCTATCCATTTCCCTTTTCAAATTTTCTAACCTACCTGCCCGATTAAGGGACCTGACATTCCACGCTCCGATCCGTAGAACGCCAGTTTTCTTTCTCCTGATAACGACATCCTCTTGAGTAGTCCCCGCCCGGAGATCCGAATGGGGGACTATTTTACCTCCGGAATATTTTACCCAAGAGGACGCCATCATCATTTAATCATACAGTAAAGTCAGTATAAATTTGAAAACTTAATAAACCGCGGAATAATGTAGAGAGAGGTACAAATTGACTCACGGGCTTAGAATGACACGGGGTTTTATTAGAAGCAAAAAAAAAAAAAAAAAAAAAAAAAAATTACAAAAGTTCAAAAAATGTCCGACACATGGCGCTTCATCTGATCAGAATACCAATAATTAGCGTAACAAAGGAAGACAAAGCAAAGATGATGATCTTTACAGGAAATGCTCAATATGGCGACCATCATTCCTCAACAATAGCTGTGGTCGAGGAATAATGTTGTGAACAGCACTGTAAAGCATGTCCGGAGTTATGGCGAGGTATTGGCGTCGGATGTTGTCTTTCAGCATCCCTAGAGATGTCGGTCGATCACGATACACTTGCGGGTTCAGGTAACCCCAAAGCCAATAATCGCACGGACTGAGGTCTGGGGACCTGGGAGGCCGAGCATTACACAAGTGGCGGCTGAGCACACGATCAGCACCAAACGACGCGCGCAAGAGATATTCCACGCGTCTAGCAATATGGGGTGGTTCTAATAAAACCCCATGTCATTCCAAGCATGTGTGTGAATTTTCACCTCCCGATCTACATTATTCCGTGGTTTATTAAGTTTTCAAATTTATACTGACTTTTTGATCAGCCGGTATTTAGGTGCTCCTGCAGTCGTGTATATACGTAAATACTGCAGAATTGACGGTAAGTGCTTGTCAGACGGTATAAAGCACCACTTTGCCCATTTCATTAGCGTTACAGTTTCGAATAGCAGGTGGGAAAAATTTAAATGTTTCGAAGAAAGCTTTCATTTCTATTATAATACGACGATAGGTGGGTGTCAACATAATGTTTTCACATTCTGAAGGCCGGGCGGGGTAGCCGTGCGGTCTAAGGCGCCCTGTCACGGTTCGCGCTGCTGCCACCGTCGGAGGTTCGAGTGCTCCCTCGTGTGTGTGTGTGTGTGTGTGTGTGTGTGTGTGTGTGTGTGTGTGTGTGTGTGTGTGTGTGTGTGTGTCTCTGTGTTTTGTCTTTAGTGTAAGTTGCGTTAAGTAGTGTGTAACCTTAGGGACCGATGACCTCAGCAGTTTGGTCCCATAGGACTTACCACAAATTTCCAATTTCCATTCTGAAGAAAACTTCCGCGACTGAAATTCCGTGAAAAGATCTTGCTGCAACGAAAAAAAGCTTTTTGTTTGAATCGTAGCCACGCCAACATGTGTATCAGATCCGTGACACTTTCTCCCTTATTTCGCGACCCTTCGTCAGTCCTATCTCATAAGGACCTCACACGGGGCTCCACAATACTTGCAGGACCGTAAGGACGAGTGTACTGTAGTCTGTCTCTCTAGTGCATTTCTTGCATATGCTGTGAGTGCTGTGAGTGCTGTGAGTCCTGTGTATAAAATGCAGTCACTTGTTTGCCTTCCCTGAAACACTTCCTGCGCGCTGCTCCCAATTTACGTTATTTCTAACTGTAATCCTTAGGTGTATCATTAAACCTATAGCCTTTAAATATGTTTGATTCATCGTATAACTCAAATGTCACAACTTCTTAAGTACTCTCGTAGATGAAGTCACATTTTACTGTCGTTCAAGGTCGGGTCAATTGCCACTTTTCGCACCATGCAAATCACTTATCTGAATTTTGTTAATTCGTTTTTACTTCCAGGCAACTGTACTTGACTAAAAGACAGCATAATCTACAAACAATGGGACCAAGGTGCTCAAATTGTCAGTATGTAGCCATAGTGCCATAGAAGTTAGTCCTGCGATTTTACCTCTTCGACACACTGTTTGTCATTGATTTTCAACACTGTAGAAGTCAAAAACCGATGCATGCCAAGCCAATGCTGAACAACTACAAAACGCTCTGTCTGGTGTAAGTGCTGAAGTTGAAAGTGCACATACTTTGGAAGTTGGCTGAAACACCATCACCCAGCAGAACATAATGGAGCACCTGCTGATACAAACCAAACACAGCAGAACACACCCAGAATACACCCTGAATTGAAACTGGATATACCAGAATGAAAACCTAAACACCAATCATGACAGTAACTTACCAGAGCACAAAACAGATGCGAGCGAAACACACCAGGCGGCATCCCGGACATGGACTGAACATATCAGAATGCAACACTAAGTCATCTGTTTTATTTTCCTGTTCCCCTGCAGCCTACACTGGACAGAATGCTTGTTTTTGGTGTTCACTGCAGTACAAAATTTAGTTTTAGGCTGGTAACTGCTGGACATATATGAAACGGGGCACAACCTCTCAACGCTAAAACGGGGCACAACCTCTCAACACTAAAATGGGGCACAACCTCTCAACACTAAAATGGGGCACAACCTCTCAACACTAAAATGGTTCCACATGCAGGACCACCTAGGGGGGCGAACTGTGGGAGCTAGCTGGATGACTCAGGGTGGGGGGAAACAGTTCTCACCCAGACCACGAGAACGCGCTCGCCTCTCCTCGGACAGTCCGGCTCGTGCCCGCCGTGGAGGTCCAGCTGCAGCTGGCGGCGCCGCTCCTGGTGCTGTTGGTGGTGGTGTTGGTGGTGCTGGTGGTTCTGGGCGCCGTGGCGGCGGCCCGGCGCGCCGGACAGCAGCTGGGACAGCCCCGGCGGCGCCGTGCGGCTTGTCCGCGGCGACTGCCCCGGCCGCTCCCGCGTCGCGGACGGAGTCCTTGCCTGCGCCACTGTGTCCCGAAGATGACGCCCGCGCGCCGCGGCAGAAACGTCACCGCCGCTCACCAATCGTCTCTCTCAGCGAGACACCAGTCAAGCTTAAGCGTCTCTGTTGTAGGCAACGGTGGCACACGGACACACACGATTTCTCTCTTCTCCCACCGCCATAGTTTCTAAGGAAACGTATTACGCTCCTGACACTAAGATGGCCAGTGAATGCTTAGTGAAAGTCAAAACCACTCTTCTTTGGTTCCTAGAATTTTCGGACTGCATCTAGTTCAGCAACAGCTCCCTCAGATATAGCAGACGTGAGATGTGCTGGACATCTGAAGGTGTTAAGAATGAAGGCAGCGAGAATCCAACACGACCTGCACACGGGAACGTTCAGTGGTAGCAACTGTGATAAGCATTTGCAGAACTGAAAGGACATGCACTACTGAAAGGCAAAGGAACTGAAGTAAAACTTGACCCCTGTTCTCATGCGTGTAGCTGTGTTATCAACGCCACACATTGGTCACGCCTCGAAGCTAACTTCATTTTCAGCACTCATCGTGATTTAAAAAGACTAAAAATCTACATTAGCTCGAGGAAATCTTGCAAATACCTGCATACAAAAAAGTCATAGTAATGGAATAACTGCAACGAGTTTTGCAGGGTCAACAAAATAGAAGAGGCGCAGAAAATATTGCACGCAGCACTTCCATCTTCCACTCCCAGGCCAGATGATGTAGGTTCGTTTCCCTAAGCAAACATGCATGAAGTATTTCCTGGGCCAGTTGTATTTGGGCCGCCCTGTATCTCAGTGGTACTCAACCTGGTCCATACCGCCCACTACTGTCCGTTTCACTTTCCATTGTAGACGGCAGGGATTTCAAGAGACAGAGAGAGAGAGAAAGAGAGAGAGAGAGAAAGAGAGAGAGAGAGAGAGAAAGAGAGAGAGAGAGAGAGAGAGAGAGAGAGACAGACAGAGAGAGAGACAGACAGAGAGAGAGAGAGACAGAGAGAGAGAGAGACAGAGAGAGACAGAGAGAGAGAGAGAGACAGAGAGAGAGAGACAGAGAGAGAGAGAGAGAGAGAGAGAGAGAGAGAGAGAGAGACCACACACACACCAAAACACACACACACACACCAAAACACACACACACACACACCAAAACACACACACACACACACACCAAAACACACCAAAACACACACACACCAAAACACACACACACCAAAACACACACACACCAAAACACACACACACCAAAACACACACACACCAAAACACACACACACCAAAACACACACACACCAAAACACACACACACCAAAACACACACACACCAAAACACACACACACCAAAACACACACACACACACACACACACACACACACACACACACACCAAAACACACACCAAAACACACACCAAAACACACAACGGCGTGCGTCCTATCTATACGGCGTCAGCTCTTGCACCGACATGGCCGACTGACTGCTTTGAGCGCCCGCGCCCTTGAAGGACCACGTGTGAATCGGGTCGGAACTAACGGCCTATCTGTCGACGCACTCACCACCACAGCCAGTCTACCGGCAGTGTGTCGCCCTACTCCACATTGTACAGAGTCGTAGGAAACAATACAGACATCGCCAGGGGGGGAGAAGTTGGCGGTGGGGCGTAAGCTAGTTTCACTCTAGGCTTACTGCGAAGCTAGGGCAAAATACATACGCCTGCACACCCCATCTCCTGATTTCTATGAACTATCATGCCTACATCGAGTATTACAGAAAAAATGTGAGTGGACCTTCAAAATTCACGTTATATATATAGACACTCTGTCTCCCGTAACATTCGAAATACTCCACTAATGGTTCGTGCATTCGGAATCCTCCGAGTTGGACAACGTACGCGATATTCGTCAACGGATGCCGTAGCATTACGATCACATTTCCCCATAAATGAACACCACATCGGCGTATTCCTGTATCGTAAATTTGAAAGGCATCCCTATTTCATAATTAATCTACAACCTACAACAATTACGATGTGGTTTCACTTAAATACATTGTTAAGTTCTTTTACTCAAAAAAGCGGAGAACTAACTCGATTCAAGGTTAGGAAACGACTCAAACAACCCGCTAGCGGTTGCCGACAATGACAAACGTTTCTACATTCTTAATGGAAAGTAAACAAATTTACATGTATAATAATCTTTGCTTCTCTGGGTGTTCTGGAAAACTACTGCAGATACACGTCTGGCAAATGTTTTATTGGATTCATCAGACTAGTAACAACAAAATACACGGAAATCGTGCTTTACTTACAGTTTTGCGAAAGCATTCATATTAGCGAAGTTACAAAATTTCAGGCAAAAATCTTATTAGCAGAAGACCGTACCTAATCATTTGCGGGCGTAAGTTTATATGAAATTTTCGTGTAGTTATATTAGTAGAATAACACGTTAAAATATTTTCGTATCTTCGTGAATGTCCTTGTATAAAAGAAAATATTTCAGCAGACCAAGGCGCGAAGCTACTACACACATCCATACTGTTTTGCATCAGCGCATTTCTCAGAACTGAAGATAGACGTTGACTGTGCATATTGTATCACAGACAGAGTCCCTTTGACTGTTCAGAGAGGTCACTAAACCCGTCCAAAGATGTAAACAACCATCCATGAGCAGCGCCTATTACACGGAGGGGGTCCGACAGCCGATCAGTTCCAGTCATTCCACCAGGAAGGAGGTACACGGCCCGTGTTGTGTGGAGTTCAACCACGCCTTTGGGGTGAATATCACGGTTCGATCGCGTCCGCCAGGAAGGGCTCCCAACAAGGGAAGTGTCCAGGCGTCTCGGAGTGAACCAGAGCGATGTTGTTCGGACATTGAGGAGATACAGAGAGACAGGAACTGTCGATGACATGCCTCGCTCAGGCCGCCCGAGGGCTACTACTGCAGTGGATGACCGCTACCTACGGATTGTGGCTCGGAGGAACCCTGACACCAACGCCACCATGTTGAACAATGCTTTTCGTGCAGCCACAGGAAGTCGTGTTACGACTCAAACTGTGCGCAATAGGCTGCACGATGCGCAACTTCACTCCCGACGTCCACGGCGAGGTCCATCTTTGCAAACTCGACACCGTGCAGCGCGGTACAGATGCGCCCAACAACATGCCGAATGGACCGCTCAGGATTGGCATCACGTTCTCTGCACCGACGAGTGTCGCAAATGCCTTCAATCAGACAATCGTCGGAGACGTGTTTGGAGGCAACCCGGTCAGGCTGAACGCCTCAGACATACTGTGCAGCGAGTGCAGCAAGGTGGAGGTTCCCTGCTGTTTTGGAGTGGCATTATGTGGGGCCGACGTAAGCCACTGGTGGTCACGGAAGGCGCCGTAACGGCTGTGCGATACGTGAAGGCCATCCTCCGACCGATAGTGCAACCGTATCGGCAACACATTGAGGAGGCATTCCTCTTCATGGACGGCAATTCGCGCCCCCATCGTGCACATCTTGTGAATGCCTTCCTTCGGGATAACTACACCGCTCGACTAGAGTGGCCAGCATGTTCTCCAGGCATGAACCCTATGGAACATGCCTGGGATGGACTGAAAAGGGCCGTTTACGGACGACGTGACCCACCAACCACTCTGAGGGATCTACACCGTTGAGGAGTGGAACAATCTGGAGCAACAGCGCCTTGATCAACTTGTGGATAGTATGCCACGACGAATGCAGGTATACAATAATGCAAGAGGACGTGCTGCTGGGTGTTAGAGGTACCGGTGTGTAGAGCAATCTGGACCACCACCTCTGAAGGTCTCGCTGTCTGCTGGTGCAACGCGCAATGTATTGTTTTCGTGAGCAACAAAACGGGCGGAAATGTTTATGCTGATATCTATTCCAATTTTCTGTACAGGTTCCAGAACTCTCGGAAGCGACGTGATGCAGAACGTTTTTTGATGTGTCTACACCGACAAACGTCGTTGTTGGTCGTTGTTGCTCCGCATTTGAGGAATGTCCTGTGCGCCGGTGAAGTTTCGAAGCGTTCCGGCAGATCGCAGAGCTGTAGTACAGTGTCAAAATGCCGTCTACATAAGACTCACGTTACAAGCAGCGTGCTGTTATTGAATTCTTTTGTGCAGAGAATGAGACCATGGTGAACATCCGTGTGTGTGTGTGTGTGTGTGTGTGTGTGTGTGTGTGTGTGTGTGTGTGTGTGTGTGTGTGTGTGCAGTGTATGGCGATGCTGCAGTTGATAGTACAGCTGGGCGATGGATGAAGAAAGTTACGCTCAGGAGGTGCAGAAATCGGCCACGTTCGGGACGTCCTGTCACAGCCACTGCTCCAGACGTCTTGAGTCGTGCGGAGGCCATTATTCGCGCCGACCGGCGCATCACATCTCGACAATTGGCTCGATGGTTGTCAGTCAGCATTGGAACTGCGTCTGCAATGTCACTGAATGCAGGTCCGTCTCGACCAGTTTCAGGCAGGAGACTGTGTGAACGGAGGTGGAGGCGGTGGTATCGTGAGTCTGGTAGGTCCCGGAATGCCGTTGCTCAGAGCGGCACACGAAGCTGGAGGCCCTCGGTGGGTCCGACTGCACAGTGACTGACTGTGGGGCGCGCGTGTAGAGTGTGGACGGAGCGGTCGCCATGTTGCCTCTTTTGGGGCCGTCCATGAAGTACGTCATTCGTTAAGGGGGAGGGAGGGGTCAACGAAGTGTCACAGTGTGGCAAGGGGGTGGCAGGGGGGGGGGACGAGACATTAACTTCGTCACGTTACATCAATAAGCTTTTTTTTTTGTCTTACAATTCTGAACTTGAAGTCTAGCGAAAAACTTTACCAATTGTGTAATTACTATTTACTAAGGTGAAAATTTGTTTATATCACTTTTCCGTACTCTGCGGCCACGAGATGTGATTTGTTGACGCCCGCTACGCCCAAGTCGTGTCGCGTCGGCAGCCTTTGACATAGGCCGAAAGATCAATAACGCGATTTTGAGGCTTTGACAGAAACCGCCACCTGTCTTCGTTGAACTGTTTACACCATTCAGTCGAAACTGGACTTTCAAAAATGGTTCAAATGGTTCTGAGTACTATGGGACTCAACTGCTGAGGTCATTAGTCCCCTAGAACTTAGAACTAGTTAAACCTAACTAACCTAAGGACATCACAAACATCCATGCCCGAGGCAGGATTCGAACCTGCAAGTTCCAGACTGCAGCGGCTTTAACCGCACGGCCACATCGGCCGGCTACTGGACTTTCGCTGAGTGGTGAGAGCCGTTATTCTCTGTTGTACTACTTCGCGATTTGCAAATGAATCCAACAAATTTAAAATGAGCAGAGAAGTGATTGAGGTATTCTTTACCGCAAAGTTGTGCTGGTAAAAATAAAACACACTCGACGAAGGAGTCGGAAGTCCTTCGAAATTTAATGATTAAATCTTCTACCGTTCATTTTATTTCTGACGTTTTGTAAATTTTCTAGCACGTCTGATTTAGTCTCTTTTATGAAAACAGATTTTATACTGAAATATAGAAATAAATCAAACACAGCCAACGCCAATATGGAGCCGTCACCAAGTTGCACAGTGCCTTCTTGACAACAATGGCTTCGTGGTGTCTCCGCCACACTGGAGCCTGTAACGGTTCTTTATTTACGTGACCATTACGGCAAATCCAACCCCAGTTCTCGATACCAGTAATATACTAGTTTTCTGCGAAGTAACAGACATTTTTGTGACAATATTCACATTTGGTTTTATTAATGCATAGGTACTCCGATATATCGATATATTACAGTGATATAGTTCTTGTGTGTATTCATTTCTGTGAGACTCTCATGATCTTTGACTTACTTGTAACCGTTTTGGCACGAATGCGCACAGAGCAGTCTTTGTTTCAATTTGCAGAAGTCATGTTATTTCGCTTTGTAAAAGAACTGTCAAGTCTTGTGTTTGGTTAAAGTGGAAATTAATATATGAAGATTGATGCAAAACTTTTCTTGATGATGTGACAATTAAGAAGAAGTATATGTGAATTTACAAGTTTAATAAAAATGTCTATCGTGAACAAGTCAAAAATTATTTCTACCATACCATTGTTGTGATCTGGGATTGCTTGGTCATTAAGAATTTCCTGAAAACATAATTGTTAGGTCTTCAAATATTGCTAAAATACAGATCTGGACCTTCTAGCAGTCAAAGTGGAGCCACCCTAGAATCAACAAGATGAGTCATAACAACTTCGACGAAAGCTACGTGGGAATCCATTCAAGTTAAGTGTCACAATTAATGACTTTTTCTTACAGTGACTTCATTATTTCCATTCTGACGGTACCATCCACAGTCAATAACTTTGTTGTTGCTGTGGTGTCACCGCCAGACACCACACTTGCTAGGTGGTAGCCTTTAAATCGGCCGCGGTCCGTTAGTATACGTCGGACCCGCGTGTCGCCACTGTCAGTGATTGCAGACCGAGCGCCGCCACACGGCAGGTCTAGTCTAGAGACTCCCTAGCACTCGCCCCAGTTGTACAGCCGACTTTGCTAGCGATGCTACACTGACAAATACGCTCTCATTTGCCGAGACGATATTTAGCATAGCCTTCAGCTACGTCATTTGCTAGGACCTAGCAAGGCGCCATTACCAGTTTATATTGAGATTGTAATTAATGTATCATCAAGAGCGATGTTCTCCAATTATGGATTAAAGTTAAGTATTCAAGCAACTACGTTCTTTTCTTATTAGACTCAACTCCTT
The DNA here is from genome assembly GCF_023898315.1 of Schistocerca nitens. NCBI lineage: Eukaryota > Metazoa > Arthropoda > Insecta > Orthoptera > Acrididae > Schistocerca > Schistocerca nitens. The sequence continues at coordinate 208,834,574 of NC_064624.1, forward strand.
TAATTGTTCCAGACCTCACGCCAGCCTGCGTGAGCTTAAACGCGTGCATTTCGACCTCCTCTAGCAACACGGTGTTGGCTCTTCTGCCAACACATCAGTTGCCCGATAAAGCGAACATATGCTGCGTGAGCAGCATTATTTATCTGATCCCTAACCTACTTTGCAAGTGGTGGTACTGTTAGAAGCCCCACCATCAGCTCTTAAACCATTGAAATCGGGACTCGTCTGACCAGACCGCGGTTTTCAAGTACTTCATGGTCCAACCTATATGGTCAGGAGCCCAGGCGATCTCGTGCTGTCAGCAAAGACACTCGCATCGGTCCTCTGCTCCCATAGCACCATTAACGCCAAGAATCGCCGCACTGCGCTAACGCACACATTCGTCGTACATCCTGCATTGATCCCTGCTGTTATGGAACGCAGTGTTGCTTGTCTGTCAGCACTGACGACTCCACGCAAACGCCGCTGCTCTCGGTCGTTAACTGAAGGCCGTCGGCCACTTCATTGCCCCAGATTTGGCATTCGCTGCACCCTGTTGACACTGTGGATTTCTGGAATGTTGAATTGGCCGACGATTTTAGAAATGTACTGTACTGTGGGGCCAACGCCCGGTTCCCGTCAGATAAGATCACCGAAGTTAAGCGCTGTCCGGCTTGGCTAGCACTCGGATGGGTGACCGCCCGGTCTGCCGGGCGCTGTCGGCAAGCGGGCTGCACTCAGCCCTTGTGAGGCAAAACTGAGGAGCTACTCGGCTGAGGAGTAGCGGCGGCTCCGGCCTCGTAAAACGGCCAGGAAAGCGGGGTGCTGACCACATGCTCTCCATATCCGTATGCAGTGACGCCTGTAGTTGAGGGTGACACGGCGGCCGGTCGGTCCCGTTGGCGTCTTCTCAGACTTCTTTGGACGGAGTACAGTTGTAGTTAATTAATGGGTGGTTCCTTTTTCTTTAAATAGCCCAGTGTGGCGTTTGACCTGCACCGAATGGAGAGGTCAGTTGGGCAGCTGGCTGTGAACAGCGCGTAGCGTTGCGCAGTTGGAGGTGAGCCGCCAGCAGTGGTGGATGTGGGGGGAGAGATGGCGTTTTGAGAGCGGACGATCTGGATGTGTGTCCATCAGAAAGAGTGAATTTGTAAGACTGGATGTCATGAACTTTATTAAGGTAAATACACTGTTCTCTATCAATCTTTCACTTGGTGACTATGCCTATCAGTAGCTAGCGCCTTCAGTAGTTAGAATCTTGTATTTAGCTGGCAGTATTGGCGCTCGCTGTATTGCAGTAGTTCGACTAACTTTTCAAAATAACAATAATTTAAGGTTGAAATATGAATGAAATTTTGTTCTTTTTTAAGAAGAATATAAAAAGAAAATAAGATAGAGGAGAGATTTTTGTGAGAAGCGATTTATGAAAGGTATAGGTTATTGTTAGTCAGGGCCATTTTTTTGTAGGGATTATTGGAAGTCAGATTGCGTTGCGTTAAAAATATCGTGTGTCAGTTTAGTGGTGATCAGAATAAGTTGCGTTGGGTTGTTTCGGGGAGAAGACCAGACAGCCAGGTAATCGGTCTCATCGGATTAGGAAAAGACGGGGAAGGAAGTCGGCCGTGCCCTTTCCAAGGAACCATTCCAGCATTTGCCTGGAGCGATTTAGGGAAATCACGGGAAACCTAAATCAGGATGGCCGCACGCGGGATTGAACCGCCGTCCTCCCGAATACGAATCCAGTTTTCAGAGTAAGTAAAGAGAGAGAAATGTGTGACTATGTTCAGTTTTGCTCATCTGTTTGAAAAACAAATAACGTGAGAGGTTTATGAGCACAGTAAATCATAAATTTTTCCAAAGGGGACGTTTCATATGTCGACCCTGCCAGCATACCTCACTGGAATCTTCTCATTTTTTTCTTGTAGTTCGTGTAATCAGTGTGGCTTTTGTTTATTGCTAGCGCGTAATTGTGCAGATAATCTTCTTTGTAGTTTTAGTTTCACATTGTTGTACAGTTAAACAGTTGTGGCATGCATGTAGATTTGCACCCGGTATTTCGCAGCTGCGCTTGCAATTAACTAGATATTATTTTCAGTGCTATATTAATGTGTTTTCTTATTTTTGCTCTTCAAATTCTACTGTTCTTGTTATCGTGTGAAACACCGTCAGTCACATTCGGTAATGATAGTAACAAATCTCTGCTCTGTCTTTTTTCTTTTTATATTCTTCTTAAAAAAGATCAAATTTCATTTATATTTCAACTTTAAATTATTGTTATTTTGAGAAGTATCATTCTTTGTAAATGTTGCAGATAAAACAAAACTGTAAAAAGATGAAAAACGAAAATTGTACGTTGTACGACCTGTTTTAACCATCAGGTAACAGGTCTATAATTTGGCAATACATAATTAAAAAAATAAATATCTTGTGAAATACGTGATAATTATGGTGTGTGAAAAACTTAACACTAGGCTCCAAAGTAAACAGAGAAATAATAGTGATGACGAGCGTAGCTTACCAGCACCACTGTGTAATGAATTAACAGACATTCAAAGTAGTAATTTGATAATTGTGCATAGGGAACTTGAGCGGGCAGCAAATAATGGCGTAGACAGTGAAACAATTAGTGAACGGGGAAGCGATCGGTCGGCAACAGCTCGCCTCAGGATTCCGAAATGACAGGACACAACCTTGCAAATACTGTACATTCAGGTGTTAGGTCCTCACCGCTTTCTCAAATAAGTCAAGACACATTTTCTGCTTTTCAGAATGCGAATTTGCCGGTTCAAATGCACTGCCGAATAGCACTGAGGAACATGTTTCAGACACCAGTGCATTGTTATTACAATTGATTCAACAAATGGGACAAATGCTTCAAAAGTGGCAATGGAAGAAAACCACAGACTGCACACAGCACAGTCAGTGATTTTCATACAGCGCGCTACGTGACGTTACCAATATAAAAACCTAAACAGCCTACTTACAAACAGCCGTGGCCACACAGTTGCACGCCCAAGTTGCTGTTTCGACGAAGTGTCTCGCACCGTATCACACGCCTGACACTAAATATTGTTGTTGTGGTCTCCAGTCCTGAGACTGGTTTGATGCAGCTCTCCATGCTACTGTATCCTGTGCAAGCTTCTTCATCTCCCAGTACCTACTGCAACCTACATCCTTCTGAATCTGCTTAGTGTATTCATCTCTTGGTCTCCCCCTACGATTTTTACCCTCCACGCTGCCCTCCAATACTAAATTGGTGATCCCTTGATGCCTCAGAACGTGTCCTACCAACCGATCCCTTCTTCTGGTCAAGTTGTGCCAAAACTTCCTCTCCTCGCCAATTCTAATCAATACCTCCTCATTAGTTATGTGATCTACCCATCTAATCTTCAGCATTCTTCTGTAGCACCACATTTCGAAAGCTTCTATTCTTCTCCACACTGTTTATCGTCCATGTTTCACTTCCATACATGGCTGCACTCCATACAAATACTTTCAGAGAAGACTTCCTGACACTAAAATCCATACTCCATGTTAACAAATGTCTCTTCTTCAGGAACACTTTCCTTGCCATTGCCAGTCTACATTTTATATCCTCTCTACTTCGACCATCAGCAGTTATTTTGCTCCCCGAATAGTAAAACTCCTTTACTACTTTAAGTGTCTCATTTCCTAATCTAATTCCCTCAGCATCACCCGACGTAATTCGACTACATTCCATTATCCTCGTTTTGCTTTTGTTGATGTTCATCTTATGCCCTCCTTTCAAGACACTCTCCGTTCAACTGCTCTTCCAGGTCCTTTGCTGTCTCTGACAGAATTACAATGTCATCGGCGAACCTCAAAGTTTTTATTTCTTCTCCATGGATTTTAATACCTACTCCTACCCGCTAAATAACCCCCGTCTTAATCCCACAGAAGAAGTCGGGGACTGTTGGGAAAATCGAGTCAAACGTACGAGTACAAATGCTCGCAATTTAGCGCCTCCACTGAATCTAGTCGTGAGTGAATGGGCAAGAAGTCGGTATAAGCGCACACACACACACACACACACACACACACACACACACACACACACACTTGTTAGCGTGATGTCGTATGGCAGGGACGAAATTTTCTGTGTGTGGTGCACACTGTTTCAATCAACGTCAACAGATCAAACACATTAACTTTTCATACGTAGGATTCACAGCCATGTAGAACTTTATAAAATACATCCTTACGCCACTGACCGTAACACTTTATTTCACGATTGCAATTTCGGCCTTAGGCAATTATCAAGTGAAGATGTTGTGTCAGGTTGACAAGGCCTAATAGCCGTAACATCTTCACTTGATAATTGCCTAAGGCCGAAATTGCAATCGTGAAATAAAGTGTTACGGTCAGTGGCGTAAGTATGATGTCTTTTATAGAGATCGAACACAGCTGCAACGAAACTGATGGAGAACACTTCTACCTGCTGTCGCAAGTGCCCACATGTACGTGGGAGCCTAATGGCGCTTTGATGACGCTTCTCTTCCGCCTTCCCGCTGCCGCTACCAATTTCTCAGAATACCTGCACACTCACATCACAATCAGACACCAATAACAAGGGCAATCGCTTGAGGACGAAAGTGTCTCCATAGACACACGCTGACAGGAACAATGACGAAAGCGCGCCTGACGTTAACGGACCAACTTTCGACTGGGGCACATTTGGCGCGCATACTCCACCATTATTGGGCATGTTGCTTTAACATTCGAAGATCTCGGGTACAGTAAATATGGGAAAATAATAAGAAAAACATCTTCAGTTGTCAAGATACAGTACGAGTACCTACGGCGTGAGCGTGATGTACCGAACATTCCGGCACAATCGACGTGTTCTTGCCACGTGACCTCAAAACTAGGCCGTTTGTTTACGTTTGTCTGTTACCAAACTCCAACGATGGGTAACTGTAGCTATTGATGATGCAAATGCGAATATGTCAAACCAGTGTGTGCTGCCAATCAATCCGCACGTTTCGAGCGACGTTCACCGACACATGTAATTTACACATGGCAGGACGAGTCGTTACCTCCGCATTTTCTCACAGAACGACAACTGCGATGCATTTTGCAGCTCTTTCGGACATATACTGTACTGGTGATCTGAACTCATTCATACGATTCTTCATTGGAGCACATCCGTGTCACATACAAAGACAGCACGCTCACGTGAAGTGCGCACCGAAACCCTGACGGGGAACCTCCCCATCGCACCCCCCCCCCCCCCCCTCAGATTTAGTTATAAGTTAGCACAGTGGATAGACCTTGAAAAACAGAACACAGATCAATCGAGAAAACAGGAAGAAGTTGTGTGTAACTATGAAAAAAATAAGCAAAATATACAAATTGAGTAGTCCATCCGGAAGATAGGCAACATATAGGGCAATGTGAGCTCAGGAGCGCCGTGGTCCCGTGGTTAGCGTGAGCAGCTGCGGAACGAGAGGTCCTTGGTTCAAGTCTTCCCTCGAGTGAAAAGTTTACTTTCTTTATTTTCGCATAGTTACGATCTGTCCGTTCATTGACGTCTCTGTTCACTGTAATAAGTTTAGTGTCTGTGCTTTGCGACCGCACCGCAAAACCGTGCGATTAGTAGACCAAATGGCGTGCCTCTCCAATGGCAACCGAAAACATTTGATCGCAAGGTCATAGGTCAACCGATTCCTCCACAGGAAAACACGTCTGATATATTCTATACGACATGTGCGTCACAAGACAGGAATATGTCATCGACCCACGTAACTTGTACACTTGGCGAATGGGTAAAAAGATTCTTCTACCTTGCCCGATTTAGGTTTTCTTGTGGATGTGATAATCACTCCCATAAAAGTGATGAAAACATGAGAGTTTGTCACATAAACTGCAACAAATGAATGCAACAGTTTCACAGTCACACAGTTTTCCCTGTGCTCTGTCAAAACATGTGTTTTTAACGTTTTCAAATTTTTCCGTTTAGGTGTAGCGTCCCCATACTACGGCGCAGTTGCCTCGCATCGGACGGACGGACGGACAGATAATTCTCTGAAAATAAAAAAATTAAACTTTTCACTCGAGGGAAGATTTGAACCAAGGACCTCTCGTTCCGCAGCTGCTCACGCTAACCACGGGACCACGGCGCTCCTGAACTTCTACTGTCCTTGATGTTGCCTATCTTGCCCATGGACTACTCAGTTTGTATATTTTGCTGATTTTTTTCATAGTTCCACACAACTTCTTCCTGTTTTCTCGATTCATCTGTGTTCAGTTTTTCAAGGCCTATCCACTGTGGCAACTTACAACTAAATCTGAAGGGGGTGCGATGGGGAGATTCCCTTTTGAGTACAGGCGTAAGCTAGCATCGCTTTGGTTCTACTCTCGAGTGTTTTTTTCTGGGTCTGGGATCGATGATCACTTTCCCGTGGAAGGACCGCTTTTTTAATCCCTCTGTTCTTGCAATTTTTAGAATTGACCTGCCCTTTATGCCTCCCCCACTGTAACCGTATTTGGCTTCCTCGCTTTAAAGTTTGACCCCTCTGACTGGATCCGCCAACTTTTCGCGGACGTCTCTATTTTACGCACGTAACTTTTGAATTGCAGGGCTGATGACGTCGTTGCTTCCCCCCCCCCAACCCCCTCCCCCCCCCCCCCCGCCCACCTCAGTCAGTCAGTCGCGAGTGAGAGCTGGTGAACGCCATGCGACTACCGGCGCCCGCGATTTTCCAACAGCTGTGTGTCGGGATACAGTTGAAAAAGGGCATAGCTTCAAATGAAGCCTTGTGTTCAGAATGACCAATACTAGCACCACTGAAAACACGTACCTATCCTCGTTACTAACCCTGTATTTAGCACATTAACTCTTGTGTGCAGTAAAGTAATCGGACAGTTGATACTGTTTTATACATGCTAGATGGATTCTCTAACGAACTGGGTGCTGGAGGGGAAAAGGGGCGAAGGGACGGTTTATTGGCACATATCTAAAACTGAACATTTTCGCTCATTTCAGAGTACCCGCAGTAAGAAACTTTAGTACCACTATTGCGTTTCAGACGAGTATATGCGATTACCATTTTACGCGAAAAAATCCACTTATTTGCCACTTTGTATCACTGATGGTTTGTCTGCCAGACCATCGGAAAAATAAACCATCACTGAAACGAGTGGGACATAAGTGTGGTGTTTCCATGTGAAAAAAAGTAAGTAACAAGTAAGAACAATCTCGTCCCTAGAAATGTCTGAAGGCGTCATAAATCACTAATTTGCTATACGTAATTACGCCAAGTTTAATGTGTTTTGGAATAATTTCAGGCTTGCTCCCTAAGAAGTCACTTCGCAGTGACACCGCAGCACAATCGATCAAACCATACACTGGAGAACGTGATCAAATGCACAGTAAAGCTTAAAATTGGCGCTGACTATCTCGCTATCTCTGAGAAAAGAGCGACGTATTTGCACCGACGCGTCGCAAACGAGAGAAATAGCCCTGCATTAACTTCTTCGTAACTTAAAGCTCACTTCTGTAAGTTTATTTCGGATATCGGATGGAAATTTTTAAGGTATCTCTGAATGGCGTGTACAAAATCCGCGACTACGGGTCTTAACGGGCAAACCTTGCGTCGTATCATAGCCACATGCCTGTCGCAGCAGGTATGATAGTGAAGAAGATTATGTCACAGAACATCTGAAATCCTTTCCACATTTTGCCTACCCTATGCACTGTGGCGACGCCCGATATACGACAATTCACAGCAGCAATGACACGCACATCGGCTGTTGATTACTAACAACAACCTGTCCCAAAAGACGGCCTTGAAACGAATGAAGTCCAGTCGCAGGTACAGGAAGACACACACGCGTGAGCGCACACACCTCTCCTGTCGCCGGTTGTACACAAGCCGCGTGCAGCACGTGGTCCGCAACTGTCAAAACTCGGCGCCCCGCGCGACACGGGCCCCGACTGCTAACTGCCGCTTCCCTGCCGTCACGACCGGTCCAACACTGCAGTCAGTGCGGATGTAGCCCCCCCACCACCTGCCTGCCGGCGAGTGGCGGAAGGTCGCGGCGTGACGTCACAGCGGGTGGAGGGGGAGGGGGGGGCGGGCTCGGCAGGTGCACGGCAGCGGGTGACGTCACACTGCGGCCGGCGCCACATCTGCCGTGGGGAGACGCACGACCAAGACCATAACAACACACCTTTCGCATACCACCTTGGTCCTGTACTGGAGTGTGGGGTATAAATACAACCCAACCATCTCGTCTTTTACATATGCTGAATATTTTGACAGTGAAAATAGTGGTTTACTGAACTGACAAAACTTTACCATCTGGTGAGCAAGATGTATGAGACAGGTGAAATTCCCTCAGACTTCAAGAAGAATATAATAATTCCAATCCCAAAGAAAGCAGGTGTTGACAGATGTGAAAATTACCGAACTATCAGTTTAATAAGACACAGCTGCAAAATACTAACGCGAATTCTTTACAGACGAATGGAAAAACTGGTAGAAGCGGACCTCGGGGAAGATCAGTTTGGATTCCGTAGAAATATCGGAACACGTGAGGCAATACTGACCCTACGACTTATCTTATAAGCTTGACTAAGAAAAGGCAAACTTACGTTTCTAGCATTTGTGGACTTAGGGAAAGCTTTTGTCAATGTTGACTGGAATACTCTCTTTCAAATTCTGAAGGTGGCAGGGGTAAAATACAGCGAGCGAAAGGCTATTTACAGTTTGTACACAAACCAGATGGCAGTTATACGAGTCGAGGGGTATGAAAGCGAAGCAGTGGTTGGGAAGGGAGTGAGACAAGGTTGTAGTCTCTCTCCGACGTTATTCAATCTGTATATTGAGCAAGCAGTGAAGGAAACAAAAGAAAAATTCTGAGTAGGTATTAAAATCCATGGAGAAGAAATAAAAACTTTGAGGTTCGCCGATGACATTGTAATTCTGTCAGAGAGAGCAAAGGACTTGGAAGAGCAGTTTAACGGTATGGACAATGTCTTGAAAGGACGGCATAAGATGAACACCAACAAAAGCAAAATGAGGATAATGGAATGTAGTCGAATTAAGTCGGGTGATGCTGAGGGAATTAGATTAGGAAATGAGAAAGTAGTAAAGTAGTTTTGCTATTTGGGGAGCAAAATAACTGATGATGGTCGAAGTAGAGAGGATATAAAACGTAGACTGGCAATAGCAAGGAAAGCGTTTCTGAAGAAGAGATATTTGTTAACATCGAGTATAGATTTAAGTGTCAGGAAGTCATTTCTGAAAGTATTTGTATGGAGTGTAGCAATGTATGGAAGTGAAACATGGACGATAAATAGTTTAGACAAGAAGAGAATAGAAGCTTTTGAAATGTGGTGCTACAGAAGAATGCTGAAGATTAGATGGGTAGATCACATAACTAATGATGAAGTACTGAATAGTATTGGGGAGAAGGGAAGTTTGTGGCACAACGTGACTAGAAGAAGGGATCGGTTGGTAGGACATGTTCTGAGGCATCAAGGGATCACCAATTTTGTATTGGAGGTCAGCGTATAGGGTAAAAATCGTAGAGGGAGACCACGAGATGAATACACTAAGCAGATTCAGAAGGATGTAGGCTGCAGTAGGTACTGGGAGATGATGAAGCTTGCACAGGACAGGGTAGCATGGAGAGCTGCATCAAACCAGTCTCAGGACTGAAGACCACAACAGCAACAACAACAACAACAACAACAGAACTATTTTAGTGCTATGGATTAATATTACTTTTAGTCGCAAATATCCCAGAACGGAAGACGCAAACTAAAGGTGGTTCATCTTCCATTCTTCTCGTTATTCTCGTTTTTCTGGTTTTTATTTGCCCATAAGTTTTTCATTTCTTAAAAGACATCATAGTCGCCGTTGATTGTATAAAATGTTTATTATTACGACTGCAATTTCGGCCTTATGGCCATTTTCATGCGGCCTTTTGAGTGTGGGAGTCCCAAGAGATCCGTTGAGTACGACGCTTATTACAACGTAGTATGTAGTTAAATATGTGCTGAACTGTCAATGTTACCATCGTCCTAATAATCTATCACAAATACGAGCTCGGGTGCTGCATTTTGACGACGAGATGTACTCATGTCAGATAGTCTTACACTGACAGAATGTACGTTTTGCAGTGTTACTTGAAAATGGCCACAAGGCCGAAATTGCAGTCGTAATAATACATATTTTATACAATCGACGGCAACTATGACGTCTCAAGAAATATTATGTGACTGTGGATCCCAACCATGGGAAGTTTATCAGTTTTCCATTGTTTGCGAGAATTTAGCTCTTCTTTCTTCGCTCCATTTTGTTCCGGTTCTTCGGGCTCTGGTTTAGCCTCCCATTTTTGTACTTTTATTCAAAAATTGTATCTCACATGTATTTCTCCTTTGGCAATTTTGGCTAATTCCTACTCTTTTCTAACATTTTGGATCCATTCTCATCCATTAGAGAGGGTTTTACTATTCTGTTTGTTAGTCTGTGTTCGGGAAGCCTCATCAAGTGGTCATAGAATTTGAGACGTCTTTTCCTCGTGTCTGTCTCTAAGTTAGAATACTCTTTTTTGGACGTTTTCTCTAGTCTATATCCATTCTCGGTCCATCCTGATGCCAAAATTCAAAGTTTTCCTAATAATTTTTTTCTTCCGATTTTCTACATTAGTTTTCCTGTTTAGTGCCAAGGTTTCGCTGGCATGTAACATTGATGGTTTAATTACTGTTTTGTAATGTCTAATTTTGGCATTTGAAGATAAGCATTTGTTATTATGGAGCTTTCGCACGAATCGTAAACCTTAAAAAGCTTTTAGTATTCTTTCTCGTTGTGCATATTTTTCAGAGGGATTTTCTCCTAGATATTTAAAGTTTAATGCTCTGTTAATTTCTGTATATTTTGTTGTTGTGAACACTTTTCAAATGATATCTTCAGGCCGGTTTCTCTGCGAATTCTTTTAGTCTGTTTTATTAATCTATTTATTAATTATTAATCACCTGACAGTCACAAACATTAAGTCACGCGCTTCCAATTTCTCATGCAACGTGACATATTCACTGGCAGATAAATCTCTTACAGTTACTCATTGAGTGGTGAAGAACATCTCCGATTGCAGTCCATGTTTCTACTTCCTTCCTGGCTTTTAGACTATCTTGGTCATCAACACCTGGGGAGTTCAAAAGTAATCCCAGTCTTTGGAGGGACACAATAGCCGAAAAAATCTTGATCCCAGTTCAGTCAAATGCCGGAAAGTCTTCAAAATACGATTCACCTGCCTTGTAGGTTCCTGCTAAATACAGGACCCCACTGCAATCATTTCTTGGTTCGTTGAACATTTTACTGTGTTTCTCTCTCTCTCTCTCTCTCTCTCTCTCTCTCTCTCTCTCTCTGTCTGTCTGTCTGTCTGTCTGTCTGTAAATGGAACTATTTGTTCAAAATATCAGAAAATTTAAGAGATTGAAACACTCTAAAGGTGTAGCACATTTTTGGCATCACCAACGGTGGCTGGAAGACTGGTACCTTTCGCCCCTGGAATAACATTAGGTCGTGGAAATTCTTTTCTGCATTTGGTTCGTTCCATCTTCTCCGAGATAACTATTATTTACCTCATCTTCACCGCTTTCATGTCCTTCCTGTTCAGATGATGTTTCGTGGTCGTTGATAATACTAACATCCTCATCTCCATCATCGGAATCAACTAGACCCCTTATCAAGTACGTAATCATTCCTCGCATTTTGTCTTCTTCTAGCCCGTAATAATCCATGTATAACAATACTGGATACTAATTATACGATCAAATACCATATCTTACGCAAAATACTCACATACACGCACCCAAAATAGCTACCATGACTGTTTCTGATGGGACGAAAGGAGTCGTTGACGTTTCACAAACCGCAGCATGCTCGAAACTTGTTTAAAGGGCATCTGGCGGTGTCCTATTCTCAGCTGAAGTTCCAAAAATAGCCACTGTACTGACACCTAGTTGAAGGGGCTACATCGAACCACAAACCAGTGCGAGTTGCTATCTAGCAACTAATTATAGAAATTCCTGATAAGTGGTGTACCATACTAAAATGTAAACTTTCACGGCCGGAAATATTATGTCCATTGTAATTATCCGGGCTGTTATGCCGTGGTCGGTTGATGAATTCTGAGGTGATTCCCAACGTTTCGTCTCCGACTGCGGGAGACATCCTCAAGGTGGTCCGTAGTCCCGCAGTCGGAGACGAAACGTTGGGAATCACCTCAGAATTCATCAACCGACCACGGCATAACAGCCCGGATAATTACAATGGACACAAGTGGTGTACCACACCGATACGGATCACTACCGGGTTAAGCCACCCTAACATGCAGAATATTTATTGCGCAATAATATTGTGACATCATATAGCGCGAAAATGCGAGGCCTAGAACGGTACATACTACTGCGCTCTACTTACGCTCAGGACAAACCTTCCATTCGTAGGGAACATGTCGGAGTTCAAGAATGCAAACACTGCATACACAGCGTAGCTATTCAAATCGCTACGTTCTGCGAAAAAAGAAAAGCAAAATGAAACGGCGGTAGACGAAAACGTGGCTCGGAAGGCGTTCTACCCACGGACGTACGAACATGCTAAACGGGGCTGCTCACGTTCAATATATGTTGACAGACCAGTATTGTCTGACCCTCAATATATTGACCTCAAGCCATCAATAATATTGCCAAAAATTGTCGGCTGACAATGCGGTTTTCCAGGTTTAATATGTCGAACAAACAAAAGAAATGGAGTGTTTGGATTATCTGTTGCTCGCAATTAACAGGAAACAACGAAGAGGACGTGGGGCCGAGAATGTTGTGTATGTAATGGGAGGTAATGACAGTGGCACGTAAAGTGCCCTCCGCCACACACCGTCGGGTGGCTTGCGGCGTATAAATGTAGATGTACTCAAAGACGGTAATCAGAGCGACGAACGCGAAAGATTTTTTTTTTTCCGTTCCGAAGAGTTCTGCATCGTACGACAAGTTATTAAGTTTATACGAGATAAGATAGAGAAACTAGACCAGTTACGTTAATGTGAGACGTAGTAGCAGTAGAAACTGAGATTTCTGCCAACAGGCACGTCATTCGTATGATCGAAGATTAGTTCTGCAATATGAGCAAACAGAATTGGTAAAATTCTATGTAGACCTGTGAAGTAGACACGATCAGGAAGTTAACGTGGAACATTGTTTTTACGTCTTGTTATAATGCTTTGAAACTGTCACGCTTTCCCCAAACCTCTCACTAGACGCTGCAGGTGTATGAACGTGTTTCTCAGAGTGGAAGCGCTTTTTAAACTGCTGTGTAATTCAGCTACCTATACGCAGAGTGAGACAATCCTCCGCTGAAAATCCTAAAATGCTTCGTAATACGATTGTCCTCGCGTAGATCTATTAGAATTGGTGTGTGTTAAAATGCTGCTTGAAAAAATAGAATCTGTGGTATGATAGACACCCGAACGTGAACTGAATACATAAACAGTGTACACACCAACGCCCCGTGACTGGTTTGTGAACCGCTATCCGCAACTCAATGGAGAGTATCGTCAAACCGTCAATACTTGACCTCGCGCGTTCATGATGTATCGACAATACTGAGAATATGCTTTGAGGGTCGCCAACACTGCCCGTTAATACTGTCAGTATTTGTGGCATTGACAACAGAACAATAAGGGCCCGTCAGACTGTCAATACATTGACGGTTTGACAATATTACTGAACATGTGAGAGCCGCTTAAGAGAAATTGCAGCACAGTCACGTGACTGTATGAATACTTTAACGATGACCGAGGGCTGTTTCAACGAACCGGCAAACCTCGATATGTCTTACATACACAGAAAAGATAGCGTACATAAACTCGTGTCCCGTATCAAACGTTTCGTCTCAACTTACTACCTCAATATTCTACCTCAAATTTGCTTACAAAAACTACGTAAGCGAGTTTTTCGACATTCTCGCGCTCTCTTCGCACAAACCATTAGTTCTAGAGAAAAAAAATGAATAGGACTGTTTTTGTATGAAATTGAATATAGGTTAATTTTGTACTGCGACACATTTTCGCTTAAGGGTGCGGTTTTCGAGTTAGTCAAGAAAAACGTACAAAGGTGATATTAAATGTGTTCCATCTCGGAAACCATTCGGGCATACGTCCATATGAAGTTTCTTGTTCAGAATCACTACTACCATCACCCCTCAAAGCACGTACCTTTCTTAATGACTCACCCTGTCTATTTGCCCTTAAGATAGTGCTTTAACTTTAATGTTACATGATTATTTAATATTCCCAGTTTTCATGCTTTCTTCTTTGTCTGTTCCCAAAACCTCTTCATTCTTTGTTCGTGTTTCCTTTGTTCTGCCGCATTTTCCCTGTTATCCTCGTTTCTTTTACTTCAAATTTCATGTTCATAATTTTATTTCTGAATTTGTCTCTTTCATCTATCATTTCTTCATTGATTCGTGCTTGTTTTAGATCTTCTTCTACTTCATGACAACAGTTTGCTTTTTTTTTAACATTGATCTGTTGACTACATCAAAAATCCTATTTGTGAGTCTGGTGCTGTTCATTCTGTGTATGTGCCCAAAAACTTTAATCGACGTTTTCCGATTAATTCTGTAAGTATGTCTGTATACTTCTTGGTTGGCCTCTTCATTCATATACCATCCCTATGTACTGCTCCAAAAATTTTTCGAAGGATTTTACGTTCTATCTTTTCTGTGATGCCTGCTGCCCCGTTTGTGGTCGTTTCTGATGCACAGAGGGCTTCTGGTAGCACAATTGTAGTGTAGTGCCCGAGTTTCGCCTGTCTTGAGATTCTCCGTTTACTGTAGTGCGTCCATGTCAGTTTGTACGCTTTCTGAAGTTTTTCCTGTTCGTTCTATATTGAATGCCTTGTTTGATTCTCCTCTTCGTATGTATTGTCCACGGTACTTGAATTTTTCCAGTCTGTTAACCAATCGTATTTTGTGTGCATGACTTGGGTATTGTTGCTTTTTCTTCCCATATACAGTTTTCTCGTATGATATCTGTAATACCGTTTTAGCAGAGACTCCATGTAAATATTCCAGGGTTCTTGTTGTTGTTGTTCAGTATTACCACGTGATCTGCAAATGCTAGGCATTCTATGATTGTCTTGTTTGTACTTGTTCTTCCTAACTGAATTCCTTTTACTTTTTCTTCCCACTGCTTGGTAATTTTGTCTAGTCCTATGTTGAATAGAAGTGGTGAGAGACCATCTCCCTGTCTGAACTCTGTGTGCCTCTCAAATGGCTCCGAGATTTCTCCCATAAATTTTATTTCGGATGTGGTGTCTGGGAGCGTGTGTTCTATCAATACTCTGGTTTTTGTGTCTATTCCTTATTCTACTAGTGTGTCAAAGAGGGAGTGACTGTGAATGAAGTCTTAGGCCTCCTGTTAAGTCCACAAATGTAACTACAGTTTTGTTCGCCTGTATGACGTTCAATAGTCTGTAGTTCTAATGGAATGCTGTCTACAATTCGAATTTTTAAATTCTGCCAGAAACGGTATGACACAGCCAAAATTAACTTTATCGTGCACAATGAAAGCTACGAGTGTAGCTTGTACTTGGATGTGGGTTCATGACTGCTTACTGATACGAATTATCGACATGTGTCATCGCCTAGAAAACTGAGATCAACAACGCATTCCCGGTGGCGATCCTTACCGGTATGCTTTCATTTCCTCTCCATGAACAGCACGAACTGTAAAGGGAACCATCAAAGAAGGTAACCTCATATGCTCATTTTCCGCTTTAAGTGAATTGAAAATTACCGACGCTTAGCTCACGGGGGAAAGGCCCGGGCACACTTAGCGTCAGGAAATGGGGCGTACACGCTACAATGGCGGAGTCTCCGCGCATACTAGAAAGCGGAATGGCGAAAGAGTGTAGAAATTACTTCCGGGATGTCAGAAGGTGGAATTAGGACCTGCACCGTTTTCTGGCGGTAACAAGAGCGACAAACCAATGAAAATATTCCATATGATCGATACATATATCTTACATCTCAAAGTGTTCGTAGCTGAAGTGAACAACTCCTCCGTAACCACTCACCGCCAGTTACTGGTTTCTGTATCTGGTGCAACCCTTGGCTGCCCAGTTGTGCAGTATACGATCCAGTGATGGTTACTGTTGTGGTTGTGGAGATGTGAGCGAGCGGACCGGTCGCCACCCCATCGAGGTTGTGACCAGGACATCTCTGTATTTCGTATTAACTGAATCGTACTTAACACACAGAATGCATCCATTTGTGCCCAGTAATTCAAACAATGTTGGAAGGTTAGAAAATGGGGGGGAGGGGGATCAGACGGAGTCCCACAGGATCCAATTTTGGGTCCACTCCTATTGATTATACAGGGTCATTCACGAAGATACGGAAATGTTTTTATATTTTTTTCTTAAGAAAAGAGTGCATATAAACATAAGCCCGCAAATTTTTAGTTACGGAGTTACAGCTAATAACAGATTTTGCCTGAAATATAGCAACTTCGCTGATACGCAGCTACCGCAAAACTGTACGCGGTTAAAGTAAAGCACGACTTCCATTTATTTTGTTGTTACTGGTCTGGCGAATCTAATAAAACATGTCCCAGATTTGTATCTGCAGTAGTTATCCAGAACATCCAGAGAAGTAAACATTATTATACAAGTAAATTTGTTTACTTTCCATTAAGAATTTAGAAATGTTTATATCATTGCTCGCAATCGTTAGTGAGTTGTTTCAGTCGTTTACTAACCTTGAAACGAGTTAGTTTTCTGTATTGTTCAGTGAAACATGAATGAACGTCAACAAACCCGAGACGAGGATAATGGAATGTCGTCGAATTAAATCTGGCGATGCTCCGGGAATTAGATCAGGAAATGACATGCTTAAAGTAGTAAATGAGTTTTGCTATTTGGGGAGCAATATAGCCGATGATGGTCGAAGTAGAGAGGATATAAAATGTAGACTGGCAATGGCAAGGAAAGCGTTTCTGAAGAAAAGAAATTTGTTGATATCGAGTATAGATTTAAGTGTCAGGAAATCGTTTCTGAAAGTATTTGTATGGAGTGTAGCCATGTACGGAAGTAAAACGTGGACGATAAATAGTTTAGACAAGAAGAGAATAGAAGATTTCGAAATGTGGTGCTACAGAAGAATGCTGAAGATTAGATGGGTATATAACTAATGAGGAAGTATTGAATAGGATTGGGGAGAAGAGGATTTTGTGGCACAACGTGACTAGAAGAAGGGATCGGTTGGTAGGACATGTTATGAGGCATGAAGGGATCACCAATTTACTATTGGAGGGCAGGGTGTTGGGTAAAAATCGTAGAGGGAGACCAAGAGATGAATACACTAAGCAGATTCAGAAGGATGTAGGCTGCAGTAGGTACTGGGAGATGAAGAAGCTTGCACAGGATAGGGTAGCAGGGAGAGCTGCATCAAACCAGTCTCAGGACTGAAGACCACAACAGCAACAACTGCGTGACTAAACATCTGCGGACCTGTATTTATATGTAGTTCCCTCTTTAGTTTTAGAATAATATGAAAAAATATTTGCATATCTTAGTGAATCACCATGTATATGTGAAGCACCTTTCACGTAACATTCAGAAAGCCGAATAGGTACTTCTTGCTGGGGATACTAGAGTTATAATGGATTCCATCAGGGAGAAATCACCAGAAGATACTGTTAATGCTGTTTTTCACAGGATTATTAAGTGATTGTCTGAAAATGGACAATCCCTCCAATTTGAGAGAACACACTATACTGAGTTCCGTACAACAAATGGAGTCACACCGGCAGCCTATGAGCAGGAGTCGGTAAACGAGAGAGAATGCTCCTCACTTCTGGGTGTACCTATCGACGAAAACTTGAAGTGGAAGAAGAAAAAGAACGCTACTGACATTCTCGAACAGCTAAGTTCAGCTAATTTTGTTCTTTGTGGAACTCCTAAACTTAGACGAATCAGTCTCCTGACATATTTCGCATCTTTCCACGCAATAATGTCTTATGGAATAGTTTTCTCGGGTAAATCATCACATTGAAGTATTCACTGCATGAAAGCCGACACCAACACCAATACTAATAACAACATGTTGTGCAGCTACCTGTTTAAGGGGTATTTACAGGGCGACAGTCGAAAATCCAGATTCTTTCATTACGGAATACGAATGCACACACATTGAAGAACTATTCCCCAAAATATTATGCGCTAACTCCGAAAAGTAACGATTCTGTGAGCCTTTGAAGCCGACCGTGCACGGCACGCCTCCGCCTTGGAGAACCGGCTGCCACAAATCGTTATCTATTATTTATAGCTACCGAGTAAACCTGATTAGCTGGAGCGTGGTCTGGGCGGTTTTACTCAAAATGTGAACGAAACTTTCGGAAGTCTCATTTTGAGATACGCGTCAAAAGTAGCACCCATCCCAAGTGAAACTGTCGACATTGCTTCAAACGTGGCCGTACCTCTATTCAATGTAGGGCGTACTGCATTAACGCACGTGGCAAATGCCCTCAAAATCAAAATCGGCGACGGAATTCGCAGATTCTGTTACGGCAGAGACGGCAGCGGCGATGCACTGAGCGACGAAAAGGGCTTTTTGAGAGCGAAAATAAGGGCCGATCAGGTCGAAGTAGCAGAAAGCGGCCACCCACTAGCCGGGGCGATGGTTATTGTGGACCAGGCATCCCTGATGATCCGTTAGTTTCAGGCTTCGTCCCTTTTCTTTGTGACAAATACACACCGATGACGTCAGCAATTTGGTCCCTTAGAATTCACACACATTTGAACATTTTTCCATCTGTCTAACTTCAAACGGGTTTTCCTCCCGTTAGCTTTTTTAATGTGGTAAATACTTCTCAAACTTTAAACGCCTCTTTTTCATAACCATGTTTCTCGTCATCGTTGTCGTCGCTCACGTACAATTTTCATCAAATTTTAACAATTTCTGGTCTTCTTGAAGGAAATTGAATTTCTTCAGTTCATCGTAGCCGATATTTATGCTGAATTTAGTATTTGTATTCGGCTAAAAAAGGAAGGGTCCCAAAAGTGGCAATTTTTTCAAATATCTATAATTTCACCTTTTTTTTTTTTGCAAATCCCCAATATGAACTAAAATTACATCTGTAAGGATCGGATTGATGTGTTAATTTCATGTTTCAAGTAACCACAACCGGAATTACACCGACAACCATCGATCTACTTCCTTTCGGAGCTTCCTCGGGAAAATCCCAGTTACACAGTGAAGACAATATTGTTGAATAAGGACACCATAAAGATAATTTTTCCATAGCGCCATCCCAACAAATTTATAACACTTAAGACGCTTGATAATGGTACTTTGAAGCCGAAATCATGATTGTCTAAATTAACTGTAACACTGTAAATAAACAACATTCTAATGGCGGTACTGACTTTAGGGAAACAGCAATCAGAACTTTAATGTACGCTTTATGCATTGCAACGAACCCCCATTTGTCTACTACATTCCAGTATGGACGAAAAAAAATCGTGAATTTCTGTCCTCTGTGTTCCTCCTGAAGGAGCTAGCCATTTTAACTGCTCCGTTACGAAACGTATATTGGGGAATGCAATTTGTCATAAGTAATCCATCACAGTTTGTGAAGAGCAGTTTTGTCCAAACCCCCAACACTAGAGGGGGGACAATGACCTTTATTATCCATTACTAATGCTGTCAGTAGGTCAGAAAGGAGTTCAATACGCCCAATAACAAAGTTTGACACATAGAAAAGCAAGTTCTAAATCTAGTTTAAAATCATTTCCCCTCGAGAACTATTTTTCATTCCATTCAGGTATTTCTATTTACAATCTGATAACCTGTAAAATAAGACTAGGTTTTGAGTGTAGCTGCACGCGTGGGACTAAAAATAATGATTTTACTGTAGTTAGCACTAAACGTCCATCCATGTCCTGTGAACTTATTCGATGCACACATTATTTCGGTAAAAGGGTCGTTGAAATTACGTGTTACGGAACATGTAACTAACGTATTTTTTGCAGGAACAAAATTCTGTATCGCTCCAAAACGTTCTCTAGCTTTTAAGGGTGTTATCGAATGCTGACGAATGGGCCCAAATCTCGTGGAATACTGTCCCCAATAGACTGGAATACCATGCAAACACAGCACGTATCACACAGCTCCGAACCGACCAGTTCCGAAAGGTGAGAGAGAGAGAGAGAGAGAGAGAGAGAGAGAGAGAGAGAGAGAGAGAGAGATGGAAAACTCACGAAAAAAAGTGTATCCGCTTGTGCCGACAAACTGCGTAACCAAGTAATGGCTGTGTGAGAGAAGAATTGTACAAACAAAAAGTAAATTCAATGAAGAGATGAACAAATGTAGAATATATCAGGGGGGAAAAAAACCTAAACAGAAGCGTGAACAGTTCCTGAAGTCGTTCACAGCCCCGGGTACGTGTTGGAAGAGAAAAAGGAAAAAAATTTTAAACATCACAGAGGCGCAATTATTCAGGAAAGACAAAAGGCACGTCAGAATTCGTATCACGCATTCCGTTTATTTCCACTAACTTACCATTAAACTTTCAAAGACTCGAATTATCCATAAGATTAGTGTAAAGTAAGACTATAAATGAAACAACTGCAAATGCAGTGTAAAAGAACATATTTTGAGTATTTTGGATGTTATGCAACAGATAATTTGCAAGAACGTCGCAACAGTACTTCAAGGCATGACAGGACGAAACCAGACGCTTCTTGACAGGTGACAGATTTGCTTCGAGAGACCCTCAGTAAAGACAGCATCATCTCTGGACAGTGTAGTCATCCAGATCCGCCACCTACAAAACCATGTGACTTCTGGTTGTGGGGATACCTGAAATACCGTGTCTATCGGCGATGTATTTAGACTCCTCATGACCTGAAGGACAGCATACGGCGACATATCGCTCCGATTACACCGGATATGCAGCGAGCAACGGTCCACCATACTGAACGCATATTCTGACATGTGAACATATCGAAATAAACGTGCCAGGACGAGCCTTATCGCGCGTTTTAACGTCCCCCCCCCCCCTCTGTTCCTGCAACCACACTGCATTCTGACTGCTTGCAGCGCCATATTTTCACCTGGTGGCAGAAAGCGGGACTGCTATTTTTTTCAGCATACTCTGCGAGCGCACAGATTAATGAACGAACGTGCGATGTTTCTGCGACCTGCTATGTATACAACCCGCACTGCAGAACTCTAACACCGCCAGTTTAATTATCGGTACATTGAACGATGCTGACAGGTTTATATTACGGAATGAGGCAGGAAATGCAGTAGATGAATATTTCTACTTGTAGATGAAACTAAGCGACGACGGCTGAAGTGGACAGGATGTACAATCTATACTGTCTACAGCAAGAATCGCTTTTTTTGAATAACACCAGTTTACTAGCAGTGAATATAAATCTTCTTCTGTTCTTGTTGTTGTGGTTTTCAGTCCTGAGACTGGTTTGATGCAGCTCTCCATGCTACTCTATCCTGTGCAAGCTTCTTCATCTCCCAGTACCTACTGCAAACTACATCCTTCTGAATCTGCTTAGTGTATTCATCTCTCGGTCTCCCTCTACGATTTTTACCCCCCACGCTGCCCTCCAATACTAAATTTGTGATCCCTTGATGCCTTAGAACATGTCCTACCAACCGATCCCTTCTTCTAGTCAAGCTGTGCCACAAATTTCTCTTCTCCCCAATCCTATTCAATACCTCCTCATTATTTATGTGATCTACCCATCTAATCTTCAGCATTATTCTGTAGCACCACATTTCGAAAGCTTCTATTCTCTTCTTGGCCAAACTATTTATTGCCCACGTTTCACTTCCATACATGGCTACACTCCATACAAATACTTTCAGAAACGACTTCCTGACACTTAAATCTATACTAGATGTTAACAAATTTCTCTTCTTCAGAAACGCTTTCCTTGCCATTGCCAGGCTACATTTTATATCCTCCCTACTTCGACCATCATCAGTTCTTTGCTCCCCAAATAGCAAAACTCCTTTACTACTATAAATCTAACTGTTGGGAAGTCTTTCCTGAACGTATTTCTAGATAAGAGGAGAATAGACGCTTTTGAAAGTGTTGCTACAGAAGAGTGCTTAAGATCGGTACATCACGTAACTAACCAGGAGGAAGTAAGAAGTGTTATCCATAAACATCACGGATGCTACCCCTTAGAAGTTAAGCGTTAGACGCGCTGCTAGCACCTCATATGAGCACTGATTTCTTACTAGCCGTACAAGGTCTATAGAAGTTTCACTATCCTCTGCTGTCATAGGTTTTAGCAGTTTCGGCTATTTGGAGCAGTGCTCTCACGGTCTGTAAGTATCATGAGGTATGGTAGAAATATCACACAGAAGTGAAGGGAACATCGCACGTTTAACATTGTCAGTATCTCAATATAGCAATCATCTCATGGTTAGTATTGTATTGGATCGTGGACACGAGCAATATCGACGAATTGTGGTAATGTGGACCAAAATATCCTCTCAGTATTACCAATATTCATTTAACTTTAGCGCATATTCGCCTGGTGCGTAAATACGTAACGTTTCTCCCTAAGTTTAAAAAACGGAACAGATACACGTAAGAGACTTTAATTATCAATAGTACACTCTCCTTCAATATTTACAACAGTCTGACAACGTTGGCGTAACTTCTCGATACCGCGACTGTAAATACCAGTATAACGTGCTTTTGAGGCGACGAATTCGTCGATCGATGCTCTGAGGGCATTTTCATCCGGAAACGAAGTTCTTTGAAGGTTCTCCGGCGGAGAAGAGAAAACACGAAAAATCTGAGAACGCAAGGTCAAGTAAGTAACTTATTTTCTCAAGTCCGTCTTGATCACACACATTTCTTTACACTTTATGACCGGTTTCGACTTATCGCCATCTTCAGATCGTTAGAATATTCTGATATAAATCATCGCCAAGTTGAACACGTGCGTCAAGTGAGTAAGACGGATGTGGAATGACTTTGCGACAGTGTTTTTTTTTTTTTGTCAGCCTAGCAGAATCCGGGCGGGCGCCATCGTGGAGTACCACCAGCTCAGGAGGTCTTCCTGCGGGCTGTTGTTCGACTGCGTATGCAAGACTTTGCAGTTGTTGGCAGTAAATAGCAGCAGTCATAGTTACACGTGAGGGGAAGACAATTCGAAGTACACCACATCGTCCCTGTTCCACCTGATGGAGAACATTATCTTTTGTGCCCAGAATGAGATTTTCACTCTGCAGCGGAGTGTGCGCTGATATGAAACTTCCTGGCAGATTAAAACCGTGTGTCCGACCGAGACTCGAACTCGGGACCCCTGCCTTTCGCGGGCAAGTGCTCTACCAACTGAGCTACCCAAGCACGACTCACGCCACCACTCATTCTGGAAACATCCCCCAGGCTGTGGCAAAGCCATGTCTCCGCAATATCCTTTCTTTCAGGACTGCTAGTTCTGCAAGGTTCGCAGGAGAGGTTCTGTAAGTTTGGAACGTAGGAGTCGAGGTACTGGCGGAATTAAAGGTGTGAGGACGGGGCGTGAGTCGTGCTTGGGTAGCTCAGTTGTTAAGGCACTTGCCCGCGAAAGGCAAAGGTCCCGAGTTCGAGTCTCGCTCCGGCACACAGTTTTAATCTGCCAAGAAGTTTCATTATCTTTTGTGGATGGAGGATTGTCTTTGTACAGGGATTTTCTGCTTTGTTTTGGCTCACCCGTTCCTTTCTTTTCCTTATGTTAGCACAAAGACAGCATTTCTCGCCACCAGTAACGGTACATGGATAGTAATGTTTGCTGTTGTTCACGAACTAATTGATCACGATCTAGCGGAGATGAACATATATGGCCACACGGCGACATCCGCGATTTTGGCTTCTAGCAGACCAGATTTTTGAAGCTCCCCATTACATTCAAACGTTGGAATGACCACAGCTTCTCCCATTTGAAACTTGTCCGGCACACTGACGTGGATATTTGTCGATTAATACACTACTGACCATTAAAATTGCTACACCACGAAGATGACGTGCTACAGACGCTAAATGTAACCGACAGTAAGAAGATGCTGTGATATGCAAATGATTAGCTTCCAAGTTTGCAAACGATTTCTCAGACACAAACAGCAGTTGACCGGCGTTGCCTGGTGAAACGTTGTTGTGATGCCTCGTGTAAGGAGGAGAAATGCGTACCATCACGTTACCGACTTTGATGAAGGTCGCATTGTAGCCTATCGCGATTGCGGTTTATCGTATCGCGACATTGCTGCTCGCGTTGGTCGAGATCCAATGACTGTCAGCAGAATACGGAATCGGTGGGTTCAGGAGGGTAATACGGAACGCCGTGCTGGATCCCAACGGCCTCGTATCACTAACAGTCGAGATGACAGGCATCTTATCCGCACGGCTGTAACGGATCGTGCAGTCACGTCTCGATCACCAAGAGATGGGGACGTTCGCAAGACAACACCCGTCTGCACGAACAGTTCGACGACCGTGGCTGCGGTTACCCTTGACGCTGCATCACAGACAGGAGCGCCTGCGATGGTGTACTCTACGACGAACCTCGGTGCACGAATGTCAAAACGACATTTTTTCGGATGAATCCAGGTTCTGTTTACACCATCACGATGGTCGGATCCGCGTTTGGCGACATCGCCGTGAACGCACATTGGAAGCGTGTATTCGTCATCCCCATACTGGCGTATCACCCGGCGTGATGGTATGGGGTGCCATTGGTTACACGTCTCGCTCACCTCTTGTTCGCATTGAGGGCACTTTGAACAGTGGAAGTTCCATTTCAGATGTGTTACGACCCGTGGCTCTACCCTTCATTCGATCCCTGCGAAACCCTACATTTCATCAGGATAATGCACGACCGCATGTTGCAGGTCCTGTACGGGCCTTTCTCGATACAGAAAATGTTCGACTGCTGCCCTGGCCAGCACAATCTCCAGATCTCTCACCAGTTGAAAACCTCTGCTCAACGGCGGCCGAGCAACTGCCTCGTCGCAATACGCCAGTCACTACTCTTGATGAACTGTGGTGTCGTGTTGAAGCTGCACGGGCAGCTGTACCTGTACACGCCATCCGAGCTCCGTTTGACTCAATGCCCAGGCGTATCGACGTCGTTATTACGGCCAGAGGTGGTTCTTCTGGGTACTGATTTCTCAGGATGTATGCACCCACATTGCGTAAAAATGTTATGTCAGTTCTAGTATAATATATCTGTCCAATGAATACCCGTTTATTATCTGCTTTTCTTCTTCGTGCAGCAATTTTAATGGCCAGTAGTGTATGTTGAAACAGTCATCAAACCCCGAAGGTCAGAAATGTTACCGAGCGAGGTGGCGCAGTGGCCAGCACACTGGACTCTCATTCGGGAGGACGACGGTTCAATCCCGCATCCGGCCATCCTGATTTAGGTTTTCCGTGATTTCCCTAAATCGCTCCAGGCAAATGCCGGGATGGTTCCTCTGAAAGGGCACGGCCGACTCCCTCTCCCTGTTCTTCCCTAATCCGATGACACCGATGATCTAGCAGTTTGGTCTCTTCACCCAAAAAAACTCAACCCAACTCAGAAATGTTCCGATTTCTCCACTTGGCTGGCCATTTTCTACCGACCACAGCTCCACTTACTATCTCCAAATGGGAATACGTAAACTGAAACACAGCAGAGAATAAAGAAAAAAGGAACACTCGACAAATAAACCCATAGCAACTGGAATACAAACAAGCAAAACAAAAGTGCTACGACCTTACGCTCCAGCCTCATAATTCATTCCCAAGGGAACCTTACCAGCCTGGATTGACGGAAGGTACATACAGGATCCAAACAAGAGCTGCGCGTTCCGTCACGGGATCGCTCAGAGGCGTCGACAGCGTTACGCCGTTGACTGATGAACTGCAGTCGAGGGCGCCACGCGACAGGCGTGTTGCAGTGAAATGTTTATATTAATCTCTTTGCTGTGTACTGTATGCCTTCGGTTGGTGTCACGAAATAAAATACATGTCTCTTGTGACAGCAACTACGTCGTGTGCATGCTTTATGTTGTGCCCTTCAGCTGTTTCTTGAAGTTAATGCAGTAACGCATTACGGCCCACGCAGATCTTTACTGCTCAAATGTCGAAAGCTCAATTTCCAAGTCGAGTGTGAAGACATGTTACTACCTGCCACACAGGTGACGCCGAATCACCACGACGAGAAAATCGGAACTAGGACGGATCTTCACCGAGGGCGTCTCTTACAAGGCGGCATCCGTGAGTGGAACGACAGAGAACGGCACAAGTACCCTCCGCCAAATACCTCGTAATGTGGCTTGCAAAGCACAGATGCACAAACTGCAACAGGAACCACTCCACACCTTACAGAAGCAACACAAGATGGATTCTCACACGCAGGAATATACGGAGTCACGTTTAAAACTTGCTCAAGGTACTTGAACGGGAGCAAAACCACATTAGGAGGTTCAAGAAATGCGATTTCTTTTAATTACGTAAGTCATTAGCTTAACTATCCGAGAAGACGCTGTAAAAGTTTCAATGCGAAATTTGCATTCGTTTAGATTTTTATGAATGTAGAACCCAGTGCACATCGGGTACAGATGTATGAAGACTTATGAACAGATGAGTTACTGGAGAGATTCTTGGGTGACCACACACAAAATGCGAATGAAAGTTTTAATCCAACTCTTTGCTGGTTAACTCCGAAACACTTGCACTCCGGATTGGAAGTCGTTGATTTGGCGCCGCACTTCGCAGCGGGCTTATTCAATGAAGTTCACTGGAATCGAAGGAATGTCTGAAAGCTCTGCTGCGAGTGCAAAGCCGGCCGCGGTGGTCTCGCGGTTCTGGCGCTGCAGTCCGGAACCGCGAGACCGCTACGGTCGCAGGTTCGAATTCTGCCTCGGGCATGGGTGTGTGTGATGTCCTTAGGTTAGTTAGGTTTAACTAGTTCTAAGTTCTAGGGGACTTATGACCTAAGATGTTGAGTCCCATAGTGCTCAGAGCCATTTGAACCATTTTGCGAGTGCAAAACGAAGCCGGTGAAGAAGACGGATTACTATACGGTGCTGGAATTGCAGATTAATCGGTAAGCATTTTACATTGCTGTTGACTTCCCCGAATTTCTACTTTCCGAGAATTTATTTTTCAAACGCGCTGATCTCGACAAGACTTTTTTCATAATTGCGTGCAGTCTAAGTCAAAAACATAGAACTAATCATTATGAAAATTGATAGTTTTATTCTTATGTTTTGGCTGAAATTATTCAAAAAATTCACAATAGTTCGAAATATGATTAAATAATATCAAAATTTGATTACATTCTAATTATTTCTTCCCACCCTACCAAGAATCCCAAAAAAATCACCAACAGCATCCTAATGTGGTTTCCCCCTTAAGACCAGTAAAATCTGTAACAAATAACACAAACTGCTGTCTCTACGTCACTCAGCGATGTCATGTCTTACAGGTAAACAGGAATAAATTCCTCGAAAGCGGCGTCGTACAGCTTGCAACTACGCACGAAAAAAAAAAAAAAAAAAAAAAAAAAAAAAAAAAAAAAAAAACGTGCCTTGTGCAGTGTTTTATTGTTTAAATCACTATACGTACACAACAAAGTTTGCAAAACGTCTGTCAACTTCGGACGAATCGTTTTAAACTTACTTACACTGGACGTAATTTGGGAAGCCAGCTCAAAAACATTGAATTAATTTACGGAAATATTTTCTCTGCTCTATGATTACTACCGTCTGTAGCTATACCAAAATACCCCATCTTTGAAATATGGAAGCGTATTCGACAGCGTCGCAAACTAACACTGATTTGACAATCGCTGTTGATTTTGCTGCTGTTGCCCAACTGTTTCTTTTTTTTATGCCTCAGAAAAAAAAATGCAACGTAACCTAGAAATACAGTCAGGTGAGTTCAATCACGAACGATGTTTAACAGTGCGGTAGCACGTCGCTAATTCCGCTGCCATTACAAATTTGCCCTTTTTTTAAATGAATTTAAAACAAAGTAACTGTTTGCAGAACATACATTTGATTTATGCTTTACGCTATTTATATATCCTCCATCTGCTCTATCCCTATGAGCAGTGGAAAAAATGTTTTCAGTCGTGTGACTCGTTTGATGCAGCTCTCCATGCTACTCTATCCTGTGCAAGCTTCTTCATCTCCCAGTACCTACTGCAACCTACATCCTTCTGAATCTGCTTAGTGTATTCATCTCTTGGTCGCCCTGTATGATTTTTACCCTCCACGCTGCCCACCAATACTAAATTGGTGATCCCTCGATGTCTCACAACATGTCCTACCAACCGATCCCTTCTTCTAGTCAAGTTGTGCCACAAACTTCTCTTCTCCCCAGTTCTGTTCAGTACCTCCTCATTAGTTACGTGATCTACCCATCTAATCTCCAGAATTCTTCTGTAGCCCCACATTTCGGAACCTTCTATTCTCTTCTTGTCTAAACTATTAATCGTGCATGTTTCACATCTTACATGCATACACTCCATACAACTAGTTTCAGAAAAGAGTTCCTGACACTTCAATCTATACTCGTTCTTAACAGCCGGCCGGAGTGGCCGAGCTGTTCTAGGCGCTACAGTCTGCAGCTGCGCGACCGCTACGGTCGCAGGGTCGAATCCTGCCTCGGGCATGGATGTGTCTGATGTACTTAGGTTAGTTAGGTTTAAATAGTTCTAAGATCTAGGGGACTTATGACCACAGCAGTTGAGTCCCATACTGGTCAGAGCCATTTGAACCATTTTCTTGTTAACAAGTTTTTGTTCTTTAGAAACGCTTTCCTTGCCATTGCCAGTCTACATTTTATATCCTCTCTACTTCGACCATCATCAGTTATTTTACTCCCTAAATAGCAAACCTCCTTTACTAGTTTAAGTGTCTCATTTCCTAATCTAATTCCCTCAGCATCACACGACTTAATTCGACTACATTCCATTATCCTCGTTTTGCTTTTGTTGATGTTCATCTTATGTCCTCCTTTCAAGACACTGTCCATTCCGTTCAACTGCTCTTCCAAGTCCTTTGCTGTCTCCGACAGAATTACAATGTCATCGGCGAACCTCAAAGTTTTTACTTCTTCTCCATGAATTTTAATACCTACTCCGAATTTTTCTTTTGTTTCCTTTACTGCTTGCTCAATATACAGATTGAATAACATCGGGGAGAGGCTACAACCCTGTCTCACTCCTTTCCCAACCACTGCTTCCCTTTCATGTCCCTCGACTCTTATAACTGCCATCTGGTTTCTGTACAAATTGTAAATAGCCTTTCGCTCCCTGTATTTTACTCCTGCCACCTTCAGAATTTGAAAGAGAGTATTCCAGTCAACATTGTCAAAAGCTTTCTCTAAGTCTACAAATGCTAGAAACGTAGGTTTGCCTTTCCTTAGTCTCTCTTCTAAGATAAGTGGTAGGGTCAGTATTGCCTCACGTGTTCCAACATTTCTACGGAATGCAAACCGATCTTCCCCGAGGTCGGCTTCTACTAGTTTTTCCATTCGCCTGTAAAGAATCCGCGTTAGTATTTTACACCCGTGACTTATTAAACTAATAGTTCGGTAATTTTCACATCTGTCGACACCTGCTTTCTTTGGGATTGGAATTATTACATTCTTCTTGAAGTCTGAGGGTATTTCGCCTGTCTCATACATTTTGTTCACCAGATGGTAGAGTTTTGTCAGGACTGGCTATCCCAAGGCCGTCAGTAGTTCTAACGGAATGTTGTCCACTCCCAGGGCCGGAAACTTAACACAAATACACATTGTACATAGTTATTACTGAAGAACCATTGTTCTTAATGTTTTTCACGGAATGAACACGTCCCTGTATGGTATTTTGAGTTCACTTGGAACACTGACACTTTACTAACAAAGTAACGCCGATGGAAACTCATGCAGGGAAACGGAGTACGACTTCGCTGCAAAACCTTAAACTGAACCGATATGCGAGAGAATAATAGAAAATTCAGCAGCATTACAATGATTTCTTTAATCTGAAAGCCGGAGTGTAGCGGAAAAAACACGTGTCTGGCAACCCTGTACAAAAACCGTGTGTGATGGACGACGGAGACATTTCCAGCTGTCGCGCCGCGAAGAGAGAGAAAACAGGGGCGCCCGGGACGCCAGGTTATAAATATAGACAGACAGATCAATCGGACCGCGGGGGGTTGAGCCGGCGTTGCAGCGTAATGCCTATGGAGAGAGGGGAAAAGCACACACAGGGGTGTATTGATCCGGGGCAGCGGCGCCGCGGAACTGCGCATGCGCAGCGCGCTGCAACAGACCTCCGCTCCGCGCATGCGCACTCTGCCGCTTTCGACCCGTCCCGTACTGACCTCACTCACTGGCTAACTCCGCATCAATGGTTCCAGTCCAGCGGTGTTCGGCCAGAGGGTTTAGCTACCCTCTGTAATAAAAAAAAACCTGAGTAAATGGATCAACGGTACAACCTGAACGAGTGTCATCGGACGTCCGCCACGAACAAACTCAACGCACAATATAGAACAAAATGAGATTAAAAGAAAAAAAGTGGTCAGCGCGGCAGAATGTCTGTCCTAAGGGCCCGGGTTCGATTCCCGGCTGGGTCGGAGATTTTCTGGTGTCGCACTAAACAACACTGCCGACAACACACACGCAACACACTTACTTACACGAACTCGGCTGCCCGTTCTTAAGGTACATCTACATGATTACTCTGCACTTCACATTTAAGTGCTTGGCAGAGGGTTCATCGAACCACAATCATACTATCTCTGTGCCATTCCACTCCCGAACAGCGCGTGGGAAAAACGAACACCTAAACCTTTCTGTTCGAGCTCTGATTTATTTTACTTTGATGATCATTCCTACCTATGTAGGTTGCGCTCGACGAAATATTTTCGCATTCGGAAGAGAAAGTTGGCGACTGAAATTTCGTAAATAGATCTCGCCGCGACGAAAAACGTCTTTGCTTTAATGACTTCCATCCCAGCTCGCGTATCATATCTGCCACACTCTCTCCCCTATTACGTGATAATACAAAACGAGCTGCCCTTTTTTTGCCCCCTTTCGACGTCCTCCGTCAATCCCACCCGGTAAGGATCCCACACCGCGCAGCAATATTCTAACACAGGACGAACGAGTGTAGTGTAAGCTGTCTCTTTAGTGGACTTCTTGCATCTTCCAAGTGTCTTGGCAATGAAACGCAACCTTTGGCTCGCCTTCCCCACAATATTATCTATGTAGTCTTTCCAGCTGAAGTTGTTCGTAATTTTAACACCTAGGCACTTAGTTGAATTGACAGCCTTGAGAATTGTACTATTTATCGAGCAATCGAATTCCAACGGATTTCTTTTGGAACTCGTGTGGATCACCTCACACTTTTCGTTATTTAGCGTCAACCGCTGCCTGCCACACCGTACAGCAATCTTTTCTAAATCGCTTTGCGACTGATACTGGTCTTTGGATGACCTTACTAGACGGTAAATTACAGCATCATCTGCGAATAACCTAAGAGAACTGCTCAGATTGTCACCCAGGTCATTTATATAGATCAGGAACAGCAGAGGTCCCAGCACGCTTCCCTGGGGAACACCTCATATCACTTCAGTTTTACTCGACGATTTGCCGTCTATTACTACGAACTGCGACCTTCCTGACAGGAGATCACGAATCCAGTCGCACAACTGAGACGATACCCCATAGGCCCGCAGCTAGATTTGAAGTCGCTTGTGAGGAACGGTGTCAAATGCTTTCCGGAAATCCAGAAATACGGAATCAACTTGAGATCCCCTGTCGATAGCGGCCATTACTTCGTGCGAATAAAGAGCTAGCTGCGTTGCACAAGAACGATGTTTTCTGAAACCGTGCTGACTGCGTATCAATAGATCGCTCCCTTCGACGTGATTCATAATGTTTGAATACAGTATATGCTCCAAAACCCTACTGCAAAACTTCACACTGAAAACCAACTCCAACCAACTCGGTTGACAATTGTGTTCAACTCCAAGTTTGACTTAGTTTTCAATTGTTGTCAACAGTTGTTTGAAGTCGCGAGTCTGAACAACCAGTTGAGGCACGTTTTGTCTCGAATTCGTAGTTTATGGTCAGAGAGCA
The DNA here is from genome assembly GCF_023898315.1 of Schistocerca nitens. Taxonomy (NCBI): domain Eukaryota; kingdom Metazoa; phylum Arthropoda; class Insecta; order Orthoptera; family Acrididae; genus Schistocerca; species Schistocerca nitens. The sequence continues at coordinate 208,866,725 of NC_064624.1, forward strand.
TAAACAGGGCACAGTTTTGTGACTTGCGCATGCGCATTTGCTGTGCTTCTTTCGACAGTGGCAACTCACGAGTCGCCAACAATTCAATTCACTTTTTGTTAGAAACGGAAACGAGGAAACCTCTGAAGGATCCTTCTGGTTCTGCATATGAAGACAGATATGAAGGGAAAGATTTGTCGAAAGAAGTTACGGATAAAATTACACGGTGTACCGCTTGTGGAGTATGAAACAAAATGGACAAATATCAGGACACAGTACGAAGAGCGTTTTGTCAAATGGTCAAAACTAGAAGTGGATCCGGGACAACTGGGATCTATGTTCCGAAATGGATATTTTACGAGCATATTAAGTATTTGGAAGGCGTGAACAAGCCAGGGGGGGAAAAAACATTTACAATTCTAAGGAAAATGTCATGGCTCTGAGCACTATGAGACTTAACATCTCAGGTCATCAGTCGCCTAGAACTTAGAACTACTCAAACCTAACTAACCTAAGGACGTCACACACATCCATGTCCGAGGTAGGATTCGAACCTGGAATCATAGCGGTCGCACGGTTCCAGACTGCAGCGCCTAGAACCGTTCGGCCACTTCGGCCGACAAAATGTCATTCATTAGCGTAACTGAAGCTGTAAGACTTCCGGTGGGAAATTTTGTAATTACAGCTCTATTTTCACCGGAAATTTATCTCTTGTCATATCGTTTTGTCAAAATCTAATAAAAAGTACTTTGCAAATTAATGGCTTACATTGTAAATAAGTAGAGCTACAAGGGTTTTGTTGGGAAGTTTTGTAATTACATTTATCTTTTCACCAGATGTTTGTTTCTTCATATTCCTCTAGCCATTTCACTTTACCAACACACGATACGAAGTAGGTTGCAAGCAAAGTCATCACATTCTTTGTGGTTCTTCCTGGGTTGCCTCCCTTTTACTGAAGGCATTTACTTTGCGAAGACTTCCTCTAACTCCCACCCGAAACCCTGCCGGTTTCTGGATCTTCCACATCAAAACTGCCAGGTGGTAAGTAAACTGTGGCACTTTACTTCTGGGAAGAAAACTGTGCAAACAAACAGTTGCACAAGTCACTAATGTGGCTTTTTCAGGACTTAGGTGTATAGTTGTTCTAAGACACCGAAAGACTGCTTACAATATTAAGATAAAACTGTCAACAATTCATGTCACGTGAGATATTCGGTAATTAAGCATTCTTTCCCAGTTGCCTTTCTCTTGCCGTCTGGCGTATAGTTTCATCATGTACTTTGAAAGAGCGAAATCATCATCTCCCACCATCACAAATAACACGTCTTCACAGACAGAATCCATTTGCTTTTCTGTAGCAGAAAATAAAAACGCCGAAAATGTGTTCACAAGAGTTTGAAACTGTTGTCAACATTTTTCATCAGCTGTGAAAAGTTGCAAGCTTGCCAAACTCACTACAGTTGCAAGTTTTTGTTTGTCAGAGTTGGTTTTCGGTGTGAAGGTACCTTTAGCCGTGCTGTGGTCAAAAATTTCGAAAATACTTTTTCCGAAAGACTTATTTATTGATATACATCACTGTCATGTCCTTCAAAATAGACCCTATTAGAGAATGAAATTTTCACTTTGCAGCGCTATGTGCGCTGATGTGAAACTTGCTGGCAGACTAAAACTGTGCGCCAGACCGAGACTCGAACTCGGGCCCTTCGCCTTTCGCGGTCAAGTGCTCACACGACTCATAAGCGGTCCTCCTCACACACAGCGTGACTTCCGCCAGTACGTCGTCTCCTACCTTCCAAACTTCACACACCTTCTCCAGCGTAACATGGTGGACTAGCCCTTCAGGAGAAAAGGATGTACACACATTCCGTTGCGAACTGAAAACCTAGTTCTCGGAACGTGTTCTAGGGTGTCGGTTAGCCATGTCTCGGCACTATTGTCACGCTAGTCCTACAAGGTTCGCCGGACGGCTTTTGTCAGGTTTGGGAGGTAGGAGACGAGGAACTTTCAGACCACGTTTGGTATTATAAACTTCCAACGGCGATTTTATGCCAGCACTGAAACGTTTCCGAAGTATCTTCGGACTACCTTTTAGCTTTCTCAGCGATGCATTTTTAACATCGTCTACGCCTGAATATCGATGGCCCTGTATGATTTTCTTTACTTTCGGTAGTAGGGAAGTGTCTCACGGAAGCGATGCACTATGTGATCAAAAATATCCGCACACCTGGCTGAAAATGTCTTCCAAGTTCGTGGCGCCCTCCATTGGTAATGCTTGGAATTCAGTACGGTGTTTGCCCACCCTTGGCCTTGATGACAGCTTCCACTCTCGCAGTCCGGTGCTGGGACATTTCTTGGGGAATGGCAGCCCATTCTTCACGGAGTGCTGCACCGAGGAGAGGTATCGATGTTGGTCAGTGAGGCCTGGCACGAAGTCTGCGTTCCAAAACATCCCGAAGGTTTTCTGTAGGATTCAGGTCAGGACTCTGTGCAGCCCAGTCCATTACAGGGATGTTACTGTCGTGTAACCACTCCGCCACAGGCCGTGCTTTATGAACAGGTGCTCGATCGTATTGAAAGATGCAATCGCCATTCTCAAATTGCTCTTCAACCGTGTGAAGCAAGAATGTGCTTAAAACATCAATGTAGGCCTGTGCTGTGATAGTTCCATGCAAAACAACAAGGGTTGTAAGCCCTCTCCATGAAAAACACGGCCACACCGTAACACCACCGCCTCCGAATTTTACTGTCGGCGCAACACAGGCTGACAGATGACGTACACCGGGCATTCGCCATACCCACACCCTGCCATCTGATCGCCGCATTGTGTACCGTGATTCCTCACTCCACATAACTTCTTTCCACTGTTCAGTCGTCCAGTGTTTACGGTCCTTACACCGAGCGAGGCGTCGTTTGTCATTTACCGGCGTGATGTGTGGCTTATGAGCAGCCGCTCGACCGTGAAATCCAAGTTTTCTCACCTCCCACCTAACTGTCGTAGTACTTGCAGTGGATCCTGATGCAGTTTGGAATTCCTGTGTGACGGTTTAGGTACATGTCTTCCTATTACACATTACGACCCTCTTCAACTGTCGGCCGTCTGTGTCAGTCAACAGACGAGGTCGGCCTTTACGCTTTTGTGCTGTACGTGTCCCTTCACTTTTCCACTTCACTGTCACATCGGAAACAGTGGACCTAGGGATGTTCAGGAGTATGGAAATCTCGCGTACAGACGTATGACACAAGAGACATCCAATCACCTGACCACGTTCGAAGTCCGCGAGTTTCGCGGAGCGCCCCATTCTGCTCTCTCACGATGTCTGATGACTACTGAGGCCGCTGATATGGAGTACCTGGCAGTAGGTGGCAGCACAATTCACCTAGTATGAAAAAGTCTGTTTTGGGGGGTGTCCGGATACTTCTGAACACACCGTGTATCTGACAAATGCAGAGGCTGTGTGGGGTCGTAGCTGCACTCATTTTTGCTAAGTGAAGGGCGAGTAGGTGGATTGTCGTGGGGTAAAAACGATTAATCGTTTCCGATGTCATTTTCGGCATTGACTGATGCAAACGGCGTTGAACCCTTAATCAGCACCGCTTATTGATCGTTCGTCGTTCAGGTAAGAACTTCTGGTGAACTATAAAAGGCGATTCCACGCTGGAACTTTTTTTTTTCTCTCTCTCTCTCTCACAAAGAAAATTTAGTTGCTGTTTCAGATCTTTGGAGTGTTCTCTCTCAGATCCCCAAACGATTTGCTAGATTCGAATTAACATGTACGTCTAAGAAATGTTTGAAATACGGACAGCATGAGTAGCTAATGACAGCTGTCAAAATGGTGTCCAGATAGTACATGTCTGTGAGAGACCTGCATCTTACGCACTGGTGGCAAAGATGGACTGATGGAAAGGGACAAAATGCAAATGAGAGTCTTTCATAGTTGCATCTGGTCCAAGTGTCCCAAAGTAAAAAAAAAGAAAAAAAAGAAAAAAAAGAAAAAAAAGCACATTTTTGGGACTGGTAGAAGCTGTTTCTAAACTCAGTGTGGGATGTTTGAAGACTGAAGAAGGCCGGAATCCCCGCCAGTCCTTTGTCACCCCCCCCCCCCCCAAGGAGGGAGGGAGGACATGAACGACGGATCACGCAGTTCCCAAGACGCTGTCTGGAGAAGGGAAAGTGGAAGTGCAAGTGCATCCTGGTCTTGAAATTACAAGAGGAAGCCTTACAAGATCAGAAAGGGGAAACGTATGGCGCTCATACATTGTAATAGGTATGTTTCATGTACTACCATTCACTTCTTAATAAAATATTCAAGTCCATTTCCGCGTACATTTGTTTTTCTGAGTTCAGTAGCAACTTCTTTTATCCCAAATAGCACCCAATCTCAATGAAATTTTTGCAGCAACTGGTCTTGAGGTATCTGCATGTTTTAAAACAAACTGGTAGCCGAGAGCGCGGGAATTCTTTTTATTCCATGTTTACCAGTTTCGGCGAAACTAAAGCCGCCATCATCGGATCTAGGAACACATACAGGTAGTACCTGGCTTGCGACTGTATGTGATGGAGACACTTAGGCATCCAAGAGAGAGGACAATATAAACGTTATGTGCTACTTACGACAATTTTGTAAGGCCTGCGAGTTATAGGCAATTATTAGTATCACCATTGTTTGCCTTGATGTTGTAACCTGTATGTGCCCTATGACCTGATGATGGCGGCTTTAGTTTAGCCGAAACGGGTAAACATGGAATAAAAGGAATTCCTGCTATCTTGGATACCAGTTTATTGTTTTACAACCACCTAGATCGCTCCCACATGAGCACAATTTGCTCCCTCGAAAGTATCGGCATATTTTTATGCATGAATGTTGTCCAGAGTTTACTGTGTACGTTGTACCACACTGATGTACGAGGGTGGTTTGGAAAGTTCTCGGAATCACCGTCGGAGGTCAGCGCTAGCGCAACGAGTCGTTCACGTGATATTGACTGGACTGTTGGCTGTAAACGCGTGTCACGTCGGTGCTCTTGGAAGGGAGCTGTAGCGGTGACGTGGCTCTGCTGCTGTTCCCGCATAGTGATTTGCGAAGATGAAAAAAAGAAAAAAAATACCGAGATTCGAGCAGTGATTAAGTACTTCGTAACGAAAGCAATGAAAGCCAAGGACGTTCATGTCAATTATCGGATTACACTGCGGGACTCCGCTCCTTCATATTCAGCTGTTGCCAAGTGGACAAGTGAATTTAAATTTGCCCGGGAGAGCTGAAATGACGATCCACGCAGTGGTCGGCCAAGATGTGTCACTGCTCCAGAAGGCCGGCCGCGGTGGCCGTGCGGTTCTAGGCGCTGCAGTCCGGAACCACGGGACTGCTACGGTCGCGGGTTCGAATCCTGCCTCGGGCATGGATGTGTGTGATGTCCTTAGGTTAGTTAGGTTTAAGTACTTCTAAGTTCTAGGGGACTTATGACCACATATGTTAAGTCCCATAGTGCTCAGAGCCATTTTTCTGAACTGCTCCAGAAGTCACTCCAAAAGGGCACAAAATGGTCACGCAGGATCGCCGATTGAAAGTGGGTGAAACTGCTCACGCTTCCGACACATTATCTGAAAGGGTGTATCACATTATCTGAAAGGGTGTATCACATTTTAACTGAAGAATTAGAAACGAAAAAAAAAAAAATTTATCTGCAAGATGGGTGCCGCGACTCTCGACTTTGGATCAAAAACGCACGAGAATGGACATATCGGAACAATGTTTGGCCCGTTTTAGGGGAAACGGGCAAGATTTTTTGCGCCGGTTTGTGACCACGGATGAAACTTGGGTGCACTACTATAACCCAGAGACGAAAGCAGTGGAAACCAGCTGATTCTCCGCCACCAAAGAAAGCAAAGACAATTCCTTCGGCGGGAAAGATCACGGCATCAGTGTTCTGGGATGTGAGGGGGATTCTGTTTGTAGATCATCTCCCCACTGGGCAAACAATTACTGGAGAATACTATGCTAACATCCTCGACGAATTGCAGCAAAGGATACGAGAAAAAAGGCCAGGTTTAGCATGGAAGCAAGTTATTTTCCATCAAGACAATGCGCCCGCGCTAATGTGCCGTCGCCATGGCAAAATTACACTAACTAAGGTATAAACTGTGGCCCCCAACCGCCTCCGTTAGACTTTCATCTCATCAAAAAAATGAACATTTTCCTTGGTGGACGAAGATTCACTTCAAACCAAGAACTGGTACCGGAAGTTGAGAAGTATTTTGCAGGCCTGGAAGAAACTCATTTTCGAGATGAGATGAAGGCAACGGAACATCGTTGGACCAAGTGCATTGATCTAAAGAGAGACTACATTGAAAAATGAAAAGTTTCATTGATTTAAGTACTTTTTCCTCTGTTCCATTCCGAGAACTTTTGAAACCACCCTGGTTCCGATAATTAAAGAAAATTTTGCTACGAAACTTGAAAAAAATTTCTGAAAGTAAGAATTTCTCATAAAATGAGTGAATAAAACTGTTGAAGTATCTGTTCTGAATGTACGTAAAAAGCTAGAATATAGACACTTACGTCTGAGCACAAAGAGTTAGTTTTCCAGAAACCACTAATAATCATATTAAAAATTTAAAAACGAATGACGTCCTAGTGTTCGAAGTTTGTGTATAGGTTAATCTGTATGTGGTAGATATGATTTTGAAATTGGGCTTCAATGGACACTGCTGAAGAACAGTTAAATTTGTGGGTCGATTGTGACCTTACTTTGGAAGAACGGAGCCCATGACGTTCACATGACCAACACTTATCGATGTTTTTTTACGGTCTTTGAGATCCAGAATGCTTCCATTGGAACGCCTAAATTTTACTTTCGCCGTCACACGTTTCATACGCGAAACTAGCGAAAAATTCCACGGCTTGCACCAGCTGATGCGGCAGTACCGTCACAGACTTCCGTGACGGATTCGGCGATCGCTGACGGCCGTTTTCTTCAGCTATGGCATCGGCTGGCAGCATGCTGTGGTGCGCACGCCATTCGTCGTCTTCACTGCCTGCTCAGTAACGCTAACAGCACTCGTAAACCCTAGTTTTGTGCATAGCAGACTCACCAAAAGCAGTAGTCGACATGTATAATATTTTCTGTACTAATACACTTCTTACGGCGCAATTCAGTACAAATAACATACGTTTTCACACGAAATTTCACATTCTGTTCAGCCACAAATCGTAGTTCCGCACTATGGCAATATGGCGGCGACACGGAGCGAGGTGTGAATGTTGATGTGGTTTCGGAAGCAGACGGCGGAGTTGGTGTACGCTTCGTGGTGTGGAGAACGCTCAGGTATGATGGCTTCAGCTCACGGCCGATAGAGGCTGACCAACTCTCGACGGCATGTCCTGTTTTACCTCTCGTGCGACAGTATCGCGGTGTCGTTTTCCAACACGACAACGCTCCCCCACATACGGTGCGCGCCTGTTAAGAACAGACTGCGTGGTGCTGGGGTACGCCCGTGGCTAGCGAGATTCCCAGATCCGTACCCAACAGCACATCCATGGCACCGACTGGGATAACAACTCGGTCCCAAGTCCCGTTATCCAGAATATGAGGGATCACCTACAACGGTTACGGCAGCTAACATCAGAGGCTAACCAACCGAATCGGTGTATGTACGCTGGCCAGTGGCCAGAGGAAGTGCAACGTCATACTAGCATACGAACTGGTGCTGCCTGGTTGTCTGTAGGTGAGACTTAGATTGGATTTAGTTTTCGTTCCATAGATCCCAAATATAAGATGGTTTTCGTGGGTGTGGAACATGTCACAAGGTCTACCCATGTAATCTTCAGCGTCACTCAGTAGCACCACATTTCGAAAGCTTCTATTCTCTTCCTATCTGAACTATTTATCGTCCATATTTCACTTCCGTACATGGCTACACTCCATACAAATAGTTCCAGAAAAGACTTCCGGACAAATCTACATTCTACGTTGAATTTCTCTTCTTCAGAAACGCTTTCCTTGCCATTGCCAATCTACATTTTATATCCTCTCTACTTCGACCATTATCAGTTATTTTGCTTCCCAAATAGCAAAACTCCTTTCCTACTTTAAGTGTCTCATTTCGTGATCTAATTCCCTCGGCATCACCCGACTTAATTCGACTACATTCCATTATCCTCGTTTTGCTTTTGTTCATGTTCATCTTATATCCTCCTTTCAAGACACTGTCCATTCCCTTCAACTGCTCTTCCGAGTCCTTTGCTGTCTCTGATAGAATTACAATATCATCGGCGAACCTCGAAGTTTTAATTTCTTCTCCATCGATTTAAATACCTACTCCAAATTTTTCTTTTGTTTCCTTTACTGCTTGCTCAATATACAGATTGAATAACATTGGGGAGAGGCTACAACCCTGTCTCACTCCCTTCCCAACCACTGCTTCCCTTTCGTGTCCCTCAACTGCCATCTGGTTTCTGTACAAATTGTAAATAGCCTTTCGCTCCCTGTATTTTACCCCTGCCACCTTTAGAATTTGAAAGAGTATTCCAGCCAACATTGTCAAAAGCTTTCTCTAAGTCTACAAATGCTAGAAACGTAGGTTTGCCTTTCATTAATCTAGCTTCTAAGATACGTCGTACGGTCAGTATTGCCTCACGTGTTCCAGTATTTCTACGGAATCCAAACTGATCTTCCCCAAGGTCGGCTTTTACCAGTTTTTCCACTCGTCTGTAAATAATTCGCGTTAGTATTTTGCAGCTGTGATTTATTAAAATGACAGTTCGGTAACTTTCACATCTGTCAACAGCTGCTTTTCTTTGGAATTGGAATTATTATATTATTCTTGAAGTCTGAGGGTATTTCGTTTGTGTCCTACATCTTGCTCACCGGATGGTAGAGTATTATCATGGCTCAGGTACTTAAGCCAGAAACTTGGCTTGAGCACAGATCTGCTGCTCAGAAAGTCCATGGACAAATAGCATATCATGGGAACGATAGCCGATGTTTTCGGTGGACGAAGCCGTTCAGAAGAAGAAGAAGAAGAAGAAGAAGAAGAAGAAGAAGTATAAGTAGAAGAAGGAGAAGAAGAAGGAGGAGGAGGAGGAGGAGGAGGAGAGGAAGAAAGTGTAGACTGGCATTAAGGGATTCTCTTGCTTGTGATCATTCTCCTCCTGGCTTTGCTGGAGTTCGAGCACATGGTGCCAGAAATCGTTTTACGACGCGTGTGGTGAAATGTACCTTAATGGAAGAGTGCCTCGATTCCACTTCGATGCTAGATCAATCTGACTGATCAACCGATGAGAGTACCGAAGTCCGAGAAAGCACTCCGTCTTCAGGACACAAGTGGCGCATCGGGACCATCCGACCGCCGTGTCATCCTTACCTGAGGATGCGGTTAGGAGGGACATGTTGCTTGCACACCGCCCTCCCGGTTTTGTTTAACCGGAGCCGCTACTATTCGGTCGAGTATCTTCTCAACTGGCATCACGAGGCTAAGTGTACTTCCAGAAAATAGCACCCAGATTAGTTAGGTAACGTCACTAGATAATCGCTACGTTAAAAGCGTTCCCTTATTCTCCCCGTTTTCCAGTATGGTCGTTAACTACAGAAAATCGCCAGGGAAAACGCGCCAGGTTGCTGCGAGAAACCGCTTAGTAGTACACAAACGATCCGCGAGATGGCAGCGCAGCACGCGGTCGCCCGTGCGTACCAGTTGCGCGAGCTATCCGACAGATGTCAGCCGCTGCGCTTCCCGGCCTTCGCAGTGAAACAGCTGTGCTCGTGTCTTTTTTTGCGATGGTCAGTGTGGATTCCAGAGCCAACGGGCAAACATCGCGCCGCAACAGATAAGGCACCACCGGCCAGAATGGCAGATAAAAAATAAAAAAGGGGATTAGTCACGAGAGCGGGGAAATTCTGTTCCGCTGGCATCGGCGTCTGGAATAAAACAGACCAGAGTCCTGTTTAAATATATGCTTCAGGGATACACACAGGTTCAGTGTCCGCCGCTGTTACACACACCTACACCGAGCATCCCAAAATTTCTTCTTCTGTCTTCTTCCACTTTCTCCTCTAGTTTATCTGTCTTATAGCTTATTTCAACTGCAGGCTCTCTATCGTGTGCTGTTCTGGGCATCTTCCTTCGTCTGTTCGTCCATTTATAACATCGTCTATGTTTCAATTCTCTTCCTACCTCTTCCTCACATTCCTTTAACTTCCCATTATATATTCTTTGTTGGAAACAATTCCAATGCAATATATATCTCCAAGATATTTTCCACTCTTTGTGATCACTTCCAACTATCATCTTTCTCTCCCTGTTTTCTTTACTACTTTCTTCTTCAGCCTGGCAGTCCACTTCACCTTAACATTCTTCTCCATAGCCGCACGTCAACATTTTCTGAATATCTTTCTGCTTTTTCCGCTACACCCTGGACATAACATTTAGCAAATCTTTTTCTCAGCTCCATTGGAATTCTTCTAGATGTTCGTAACTGCTTCTCTTTTTCCAATGTTCTCTTTCCCATAGCTATGCTGCCTCATATCTTCTTTGCATCTTCCACTACATCTCAAACTTTCAAGTTACAAAATGGATTTAACTGCATATTTGCTTCTTCTCGTCACTTCTGTCTTTCCCATATTTATCTGCATCGCATACTCCTCGCCCCCTTCTTTCAATTCGCTTTAACATCTGCTGCAGCTCGTCTCTTAATTGCACCAGCACTGTTTTATTACGTATTATACCGTCTCATTCGTAGTACTCCAGTTGCATACCCATTAGTCGTTCAGTACGTACTTTCAGCAGCTTCAGTGACAGCGAGCATTCTTGCTTTCCACAACTTCCACTGCTGATCTCTTTCGTCTCCTCATTCCCTGCTCTCTTGCATTTTGCTTTGTTCACACCACCTCCATTAACCTATCTTTCCAGAGTGAGATTTTCACTCTGTAGCGGAGTGTGCACCGATATGAAACATCCTGGAAGATTAAAACTGTGTGCCGGACCGAGGCTCGAACTCGGGACCTTTGCTTTTCGCGGGCAAGTGCTCTACCATCTGAGCTACTCAAGCACGAATCACGCCACATCCTCATAGCAGGTAGAGCACTTGCCCGCGAAGGGCAAAGGTCCCGAGTTCGAGTCTCGGTCCGGCACACAGTTTTAATCTGCCAGGAAGTTTCAACTGATCTTTCTGTTGCATACGACAATCATTTAAATCTATTTGGCCACAATTACTTGTCCTGAAATAAAAATACTCAGCAAGCAAAGGTATTAGCATCTAGCCCCATCAACACTCCGCACGTAATTTTATTGTGTGTGGCGAAGGGTACTTCTGCTATTCTCTCACTCCCCCCCCCCCCCCCCTTTACACACACAGTCGATATGATCTCCGATTTATCAGAGTTTCTTGTGGTGGTCACTTCAGGAGACTTACGTGCGAGTAAGTAATACGCTGTTAGACTCTCTGTGGGAAGTACATTCTCGACACTTTAACAGTAAACATATCTGTGACTCACGATGCCTCTCTTGTCTAGCACTGGCGTTCGTTGAGCAATCCTGTGGTGTTCTCGCGCAAACTACACCATCCCGTGTCGAAAGGCGCCTTTGTTCGATCTTCTCTATCCCTTATCGGTTCTACACGGTGCATGTCCTTGACTGATAGACAGTAGTCAAGAATCGGTCCGTCAAGTCAACTTTCTTTGTCGACGAGTTACATCCCCTTAAGATTCTTCTTACGCATCTCAGCCTGGCGCCTGCTTTTCCTGCTATTTGTTTTGTGTGGTCATTCCACTTACGGTTGCTCTGGGCAGTTACTCCTAGGTATTAGTAGATACTGTTTCCAGCAATTTTACTATCAACATAGTAGTAGTACAGTAGTGGATTTTCTTTTGCTATGTCCTCACAGTTCAGGGCAAACTGCCAGAGCCTGCAGCATTCATCAATGTTGTACAGGTCAGTGTGCAAATCTACACTGTCTTCTGGCGTTGCCACCTCCTCGCAGACAGCCGCGCTATCTACTAATAGCCTCACGGAGCTTCCGACAACTACCAGCTACATTAATGGAGGGTCTCCAGCGAAGAGGTCCCTCTTTTCCAAACTAAACATTTCGAAAAGTAAGGTCGATATACGAGTGCAACAAAAGGTACGTTTACTGTGAAAGCTATAATGATTTTATGAAGACTTTTTAGAGATAATTCGAAAAGTGGCCAACTGATCGTGTTGTACACTACACAGCTCTTACAGTACCCAACGTGCGTAAGTGAACTGTAAAATATATTCGCAGATTTATTTATTTATTTATTTATTTATTTACACGTCAAGTTCCGTAGGACCAAATTGAGGAGCAAGTCTCCAAGTTCATGGAACGTTTCAGTACATGAAATTACAACGTAGAAGTAATAACAGATAAAAATAGTGTTTATAGACCCGAAAACAGTCAAGCCACTAGTTCAAGTAAACGCAATGAACAATACAACAAGAATCAGCTTAATTTTTCAAGGAAATCCTCGACAAAATAGAAGGAGTGACGCACGAGGAAACTTCAGTTTAGATCTGAAAACACGTGGATTTCGGATAAGACGTCTGAATTCTTGCGGAAGCGCACCTTTCTGCACAAGGGTGCAGAGTATTAACTGAGCGAAAGCTGCTAATTCTTGGGAATAAGCGGATACTGTTTACAAGGAACGACAGTACGGAATGTATGTATATATTCAGAGGCCAGGGTCAAAATAGCCAAACTAGTGAACAGGGGTGGACAAGAGGTTCACGTATTTGCACGACTCATTGCTTGAACTGCCCGTTTGTGAGCCAAAAATATGCTTTCAGTTACCCCAAAATAAAATACCATACGACAGAATCGATGAAAATAAGCAAAGTAGACCAATTTTCGTGTCTAACGGTCACTTACTTCAGATACCGTTCGGATAGTAAAAATGGCAGCAGGAAGTCTTTGAACAAGACCCTGAACGTGGGAATACATAGCAATTTAAACTGTTCAGGTTCACTAATCATAGGCCCATTCGGTGAAATTAAAACCTCGGGTTTTGTTGAATTGTATGTTAAAAGCTGTAAAAACGGGCTCTTAGTGTGATTTAGCATTAGTTTATTTTCTACAAGCCACTATTTGGACTGAGCCAATGTTGCACACAACATCCTTTACTACCAAACTAGTTTCATCAGCAACCAGAAAAATTTTAGACTCACCACCTAATACTAGAGGGCATATGATTTACGTAAATAAGGAACAGGAGCGGCCCCAACACTGATCCCTGGGGCACCTCCCACTCAGATCCCACATCACAGCCATTCTCCACATGTGAATAACTACCTTTTGTTCCCTATAGTTAAAGAGGTGAACCAATTGTGAGCTACTCCCCGTATTCTGCAATGGTCCAACTTCTGGAGCAATATTTTGTGATCAACACACTCAAATGCCTTAGTTTAATCCAGAAACATGTCTAGCGTTCGAAACCTTTTGTTTAGCCCATCCAGTACCTCACAGAGAAAAGAGAATATAGCATTTTCAGTTGTTAAACGACTTCCAAAGGCGAACTGTACATTTGATAGCAAATCGTGTGATACAAAATGATCAATTAGCCTTACATACACAGCTTTTTTAATGACTTTAGCAAATACTGATGGCATAGAAGTAGGTCTAAAACTGTCTACGTTATCCCTTTCTGTCTCTTTATAAAGCGGATTTACTACTGAGTTCTTTAATCGTTCAGGAAACTGACCGATCTTAGAGAAAAAATTACAAATATGGCCAAGTGCAGGGCTAACATGTGCAGCACAGAACTTTAATATTCCGCTAGACACTCCATCATATCCATGAGAGTCCTTCAATGATTTAGTTATTGACTCAATCTCTTGTCTGAACCACTGAGCAGTATTTAAGACATCAATCTCGGAAAGGCATTAGCCAAGAAAGTCATACGATTGCCTGTAGAAACCAAAATTTTTGTTAATCTACCAGCAGTGCTCAGAAAATGATAGTTAAATACTGTTTACGTATCTGACTTATCAGTAACAGCAACATTTTTACTACGAACTGACTTTATATCGTCGACCTTGCGCTGCTGACCAGACACTTCCTTCACAACTGACCACATGGTTTTAATTTTATCCTGTGAATTATCTATCCTACTTCCATACCACATACTCTTTGTCTTGCAAGTGACATTTTTAAGGTGGTTACAGTACTGTTTCTAATGCAGTTCTGTTGCTTGGTTGTGACTACTAACATTTTCATGTAATTACCGCTTTGTTCTACATCATGTCCTTATACCACTGGTCAGCCACCAAGGCTGCCTTTTACATCTAGTACCCGCTTAGAACGTTCTAATGGAAAGGAAGTCTCAAAGAGCACGAAAAATGTGTTAAGGGAATCATATTTATCATCTGTGTTATCAGCACTATAAACATCCTCCCGCTCTTGTTCCTTGATGAGATTTAAAAAACTGTATTGCTGTTGGATTAACTTTCCTACATAGTTTGTAATTATATGTCAGTTTGTTAGAGTACAAAAGCCTGTTAGTGTAAAAATTTGAGCATCATGGTCTGAAAGGCCATTCACCCTTTTACTAACAGAATGACCATCTAGTAATGTAGAATGAATAAAAATATTTTCTATGGCTGTGCTACTGGTCCCCCTGCACCTTGGTTGGAAGAAACACATTCTGCATCAGATCATATGAATTTAGGACATCTACCAACATCCTTCTTTTTTTTTTTTTTTTTTTTTGTGCAAGAAAATGTTCAAATGTGTGTGAAATCTTATGGGACCCAACTACTAAGGTCATCAGTCGCTAAGCTTACACACTACTTAACCTAAATTATCCTAAGGACAAACACACACCCACACCCATGCCTGAGGGAGGACTCTAACCTCCGCCGGGACCAGCCGCACAGTCCATGACTGCAGCGCCTGAGACCGCTCGGCTAATGCCGCGCGGCTTTCTTGCACCATCATAAACATTGACGTCACCATATGTATAACTAATTTCTGGTAGTTCCTACAAAGTGAGTCAAGAACCCTCTCTAGCTTGAGCAGAAATGCTATGAAGTCGGAGGTAGGGGGTGTATAAACAACAATAGTTAGAAGTTTGACTAAATTCAACTGCCCCTGCACAACATTCAAATATCTGTTCAGTGCACTGCCGTGATAACGTCTACGGTCGCAACTGGAGTAATGTCTTTTTACATGGCCACTCCACCACCCCACCACCCCACAAGGAACTCCTTGAAAAACAGCCACCTAATCTGTATCCTGGTAAAGGAAGCCTGCGAACTGTCAAATTATTGCCGCCCGGGGTGATCGAGCGGTTCTAGGCGCTACAGTCTGGAACGGCGCGACCGCTACGATCGCAGGTTCGAATCCTGCATCGGGCATGGACGTGTGTCATGTCCTTAGGTTAGTTAGGTTTACGTAGTTCTAAGTTCTAGGGGACTGATGACCTCAGAAGTTAAGCCCCATAGTGCTCAGAGCCATTTGAAGCATTTGTCAAATTATTTGTGCTCCGACATATCAGTAATGACAGAGTCAACATCTACAAGCAGTTCATTAACCTTATCTCTCATACCTCTTATATTTTGATGAAATATGCTAATTCCTTCTGTACTTGGAAACATGGCGTCCACTGAAGGTGAGCCCTTAGTTACTTTCTTTAAGCAGGTACGAGGGTCAGTCAATTGAGAACCTTAAATATTTTTTAAATATTTATTGTGCAGAAGTGGTACAAAGCTGTTTCAGTTTTCAAGATAATCTCCCCCACGCTCAATGCAAGTCCTCCAGCGCTTACAAAGTGCATAAATTCCTTTAGAAAATCTTTTTTTTTTTGGTAGTCCGCGCAACCACTTATCCACCGCGTGGCGTACCTCTTCATCAGAACCGAACTTCTTTCCTCCCATTGCGTCATTGAGTGGTACAAACATGGAAATCACTTGGGGGCACGTTCTGGTGAGTATGGTGGATGAGGAAGACACTCAAAATGCAGGTCCGAGATTGTTGCGCCGGCCGTGGTGGTCTAGCGGTTCTAGGCGCTCAGTCCGGAACCGCGCGACCGCTACGGTCGCAGGTTTGAATCCTGCCTCGGGCATGGATGTGTGTGATGTCCTTAGGTTAGTTAGGCTGAAGTAGTTCTAAGTTCTAGGGGACTGATGACCACAGCAGTTAAGTCCCATAGTGCTCAGAGCCATTTTGTGATTGTTGCAACTGTTGTACGGGCAGTGTGGGGCCTTGCCTCTTGTCATGTTGCAAGAGGACACCTGGTGACAGCAATCCACGCCGCTTTGATTTGACTGCAGGCCGCAGATGACTTTTTCGGAGATCTGTGTATCATGCACTGGTGACAGTGGTCCCTCTACGCATGTAATGCTCGAAAATTACTCCTTTTTCATCCCTAAAGAGAGTCAGCATAACCTTCCCTGCTGATGGTTCTGTTTGAAACTTCTTTGGTTTTGGTGATGAGGAATGGCCCAATTCCTTGCTCGCTCTCTGCTGGAAGTGAACCCAGGTTTCGTTGCCATTAACGATTCTTGCAAGGAAGCCACCACCTTCTCGTTCAAAGCGCCGAAGAAGTTCTTCACGAGCATCGACGCGTCGTTCTCTCATTTCAGGAGTCGGCTGCCGTGGCACCCATTTGCAGACACTTGGTGAAACTGGAGCACATCGAGCACAATGTGGTGTGCTGACCCATGACTGATCTGTAAACGTGCTGCAGTGTCATTCAGTGTTACTCGGCGGTTTTCCTTCACTATGGCTTGTGGAGAACAATGTTCTGTGGAGTCACAACTCGTTGTGCCTGACCTAGACGAGGAGCATTTTTCACTGAAGTCACGCCATTTGCGAACTTCCTACTCCATTCGTAGACTTGCTGCTGTGACAAACACGCATCACCGTACTGAACCGTCGTTCGTCGATGAATTTCAATAGGTTTCACTAGGCAAAAACCGAATAAGAGAACGCTGTTCTTCCCTGGTGCAAGCCGCAAGTGGGGCGGCCATCTTTATACTGATACTGTGACGGTTTGTGTGCATCTGCACTATGCTGCCACCTACAGGCGATTCTGCACGCCGTTTGTAGCACGCTTACCAACTTACAGGATAACGGCGCGAAATTTCGATTTCTTATTACAAATTAAAGGTTTTCGTTTGACTCACGCTCGTAGTTAGGCTATGCACGGCTTCGTCTTAAAAAGAACAGCTCGACGTAGTCAAGGGGTCGGTCTGCGCACGTCTGCTTTTATGCCCCGCACCGCCTTTCGGAAAACAACAAACACTGCCTCTACATCCCACGCACGAACAGCGACCTGTATTTCGCAAGATCCAGGCGACCCTGGTTCGAGACCCGTCCATGCTATTTTGTTTTCTTCTTTTCAAATGTCCGTCTGAATTTATGATTAATCAAAAAATTGCGCGAGAAATTGATTCAAAAGAATTACAAGCCTCTATAAATCAAAATTACACATTCAATGTCAAATTTTGTTTTAATCTTTTGCTTTTTTTATTGTAAAGGACACTTAATAGTAAGCTTAGGAACCTAACTTTGACCTGCTCAAAATCAGTCGAATTTCATCGTAGTGGTTTTCGAATACTTTTTTCAAAAATGTGTTCTTCCTTACGAGGGATAAGAAACATTTGTTAACACTGCTAATTCGTGGGGACGGCCGACTCATCTGACACTTGACAATGCAATCTTCACAGATGAAGCAAGAAGCACGCATCTGCGCTGCGATGTTTCTTGTTTTTTCTTCCTACAGACACACAGGCATCTCTTTGCTTAAAGCTTTGCTTAAAGCGCTACTCACGGCACGGCAGAGAAGTCACTGAGTGGCCAACACAGCAGGGCAGTCGCACTGACTCACCTGAAACACACGGGAGACACAAAGTAGAGGCGGACTTCGTGCAGCAACGGATGCGCGCACTCATACAACGACCAGCTTTGGGCGAAATTTATTCAAAAACTGCGTAGCCAAAAAACACAAAAAATTATTGATCCATTTTGGACGAATAATAAAGGCGGGACAGACGGCAGACTCATCTGACACTTGACAATCCAATATCCATAGACGAAGCAAGAAGCACGGATCTGCTTAAATTTTTTGACATTACAATGAAAAAAGAAAATGGCAGACATACATTTAACATCTTTAGAAAACGAACAGCCACAGACACAATAATGCATTCCACATCCAACCACCCCCACAGCCAGAAATTTGCAGCACTAAGACACGTGTTAGAATCCCACTCAGCAAGAGAAACTATGAACAAGAAATGAGTACAATCATACGAATAGCTAGGAACAACGGGTATGACACACATGCTCAATCAAAAAATAAAAACACAAATACGAAACAAACACAACATTTCCAGAATACAAAGAAACTCACAAGCTGAAAACTTACAAACACCCACAATGACAACACCACACAGAAAAGAACCAGATGGTACAGCATGACCTACACACATAAACTAACACACAGAGTTGCAAACATCCTAAAGAGGCAGGGCTTCAAAATAGCGTATAAGCCTGGGAAAACCCTCCAGTCATACCTAAGCCAGCCAGCTACCAACAGGGACAAATTCCAACAACCAGGAATATATAAACTTTAATGTCAAAATTGTGATGCAGGTAGGAGGGACAAATATCAGGTGGATCTCATTGCCTGGGAGAGGGAGTTGGTGTAAGTTGCTCTGGGGTAGGATGTGGAGTGTGTGTAATCGTAACGATGTAAGGGGGTGTGTGTGTGTGTGGGGGGGGACTGTGGGAATGTGATGAGATGTAGAGAATCCATGAGGGGGGGGGCAGAAGTAAAGGGGCGTGGAGAGAGAGAGAGAGAGAGAGAGAGAGAGAGAGAGAGAGAGAGAGAGAGAGGCCTTCCAAGATTTGGAGGCACTTTCACATTATACAATCCTGGTGCAGCGAACATCCATGCACTATTGGCGCAGCAGAGGACTGGGCGCCTCAGGGTTTTGTAGGCGTGCTCAATGGTGGAGGGGTGTAACCGCCAAATTTGACCTGTCAGTTGTCCACTCCATCAAAAAGTTTACGTTTATATAATTTTGAGGGTGCAGGGCTTGTGCTTCTAAACAAGCATTATGGTACGGGGTTGACAGTCACTGAATTTGTTTGAGGCTTTTAGCTAGGCGCAGCAAAGTATACGGTAAATAAAAAGTACCTACGACACTGGTTCAAATCGTTCAAATGGCTCTGAGCACTATGGGACTAACATCATTGGTCATCAGTCCCCTAGAACTTAGAACTACGTTAACCTAACTAACCTAAGGACAGCACACAACACCCAGCCATCACGAGGCAGAGAAAATCCCTGACCCCGCCGGGAATCGAACCCGGGAACCCGGGCGTGGGTAGCGAGAACGCTACCGCACGACCACGAGATGCGGGCCCTACGACACTCGTAAATTCGCAAACGGATAGAATTAGTCTGGTGCTGCCGTCTTTTAGTATAGCATTGACTTACGTAGTTAGTGCCGTCTGAACGTGACACCATGTTGTTGTTGTTGTTGTTGTTGTTGTTGTTGTGGTGTTCACTCCTGGGACTGGTTTGATGCAGCTCTCCATACTACTCTATCCTGTGCAAGCTTCTTCATCTCCCAGTACCTACTGCAACCTACATCCTTCTGAATCTGCTTAGTGTATTCATCTCTTGGTCTCCCTCTACGATTTTTACCCTCCACGCTGCCCTCCAATGCTACATTGGTGATCCCTTGGTGCCTCAGAACATGTCCTACCAACCGGTCCCTTCTTCTTGTCAAGTTGTGCCACAACCCTTCTCCCCAATTCTGTTCACTACCATAGCAGAGCCATTAAGCCGTCTGCACACGGACCGTGCATCCGATCGTCGAGCGAGCCGAGTTTCTGACGTCACACCGTGGAAGAGCACGTTCGGGGGTCCTTCCGAACGTGCAGAGCAGTATCTGGCAAGTCAGATATTCTGAGCGTCGACCAATGAGATGGCACAACGCCGCCTACGTCACACGCACGCCGTCTTCCTGCAGTACAGAGTTGTCAGCCGCCATATCGGCATTCACTTCACGCCTATACGTATATATATACCGTTTCTGAACACCATCAAATTGAGAATAACTGGAAAACCCGTTGTTAACTGTGTTATTCGTTCCAATAAAATAATGAGAAACATCCTATTTGTGGCAAAAGAATTATTGTAACTTGCGTATTACGAGAGTAGGCTATTTGAAGGCACCGAAGATCCACCCAAACCGCTTTGTTCTTGGTACAATTTGTTATAATTAAATTTCAATTAGTAACATATCTACGATTAAGGTTTTCAGCAACGGTAACGTAACTATGATTAGATTCAAAATGTGTGTTGTTGGTTCAGCGTAATGAGAGCTATACCCCACCTGGAAGAACAGCGCCGTCAACTGGCTGAATGGACACTCGGTATTTTACCTGCTCTCCAGTAAAGAAAGGAGCGAAGGAGATTTTTGGACGTTCATTTCCGACCAGCATCACGAGCTACTATGCATGAATAATTGCTACGATACATACGCCAACTTCCTCAGAAGAACAGTCACGTGAACTCCATTTTCGATGATGCGATTCAGAACATGGGAAAACGAGAGACAATTTGATCTTTGAAAAACAAATACCATCAATTGACGAACATCGCTATCTGGTTTAGACTGATTCTTTCTAAAATGCCAAGGAACCTCTAATTTTAGTTTGTTTTATTACTTTTAAATGTCAGTTGAAAATTATGTGCTACTGTGGAACGTTATGACTAATAAATTGGAAAATAAATAGTAGCGTAACTGCCCTGACATGACCTGTTTGTTGGGGGCGGTGGTTCGCGTCTTGACACTTCCGAATTTTTTTTTCGCTACATTTGCGTTTTTATTAGGTTCTGACACTGTATTATTAGTTTCATGTAAGTATATACTATAATATTTTACTTTCTGTAAATGTAAGTTACCTTTTTTGAGGGGGTGACTGTTCGATTGG
This sequence comes from Schistocerca nitens, assembly GCF_023898315.1. Taxonomy (NCBI): domain Eukaryota; kingdom Metazoa; phylum Arthropoda; class Insecta; order Orthoptera; family Acrididae; genus Schistocerca; species Schistocerca nitens. The sequence goes on from NC_064624.1 coordinate 208,887,661, forward strand.
CTTAATCTAAACGACAGCTTGCGCTACTTGTATAAATATGTTTTGCTCCTTTTTCTTTTACGCTTCGTAATCCACATGTTGCAAAGTTTCTGCTACTGGGTAGCAACAGTGATCAAGTAAGACTGACCTTGGAGTTTTGCTAAAATGTGGGAATTAGCCGAGCAGTCAGGGGCGCTGCAGTCACGGACTGTGCGGCTGGTCCCGGCGGAGGTTCGAGTCCTCCCTCGGGAATTGGTGTGTGTGTGTGTTAGTCGTAAGGATGATTTAGGTTAAGTAGTGTGTAAGCTTAGGGACTGACGACCTTAAGCATTCAAGTCCCGTAGGATTTGAACATTTGAACATTTTGAATGATGAAATAATGTTTATCTTATGCGGACAAGTGTTCCAGATTCGTACCGCACTGTTTGTAATCAATCTTATGTAAGCCTGTGTCCTTATTGATTGGACATGGTGCTTTCCTTTTCGTGGACGATGCAGGAAAATGTGCGTTTTAATGGAGCTAACGTGGGAATGTTACGCGCGGCCGTTTAGTAAACAGTGTGATTTACGAACTGGAAACATCCCTCAACTGCCGCCGGAGTGCGTTGCGATCGCGTATACCACGTTGGAGCCCACGTACCGTGTGCACGAGTTCCATCGTTCCTGAGCGTTTTGAACTTGGCACGCTCATCGTTGACGTTCGACAGCACGGCCCGTGTGCCGACGGCTTTACGCAAAGCTGAATAACGTTCAAACGCACGTTCAGAGTATCTGCTTCCCTACATAGTAACCTGCACGTTCGGGAAGGCTCCCCAGTCTGCTCTGTGTACAGATAGGCAAACTCCTTGGGAACTAGTTGACTGCTGATCGTTCTTTTTTGGGAACCGTTCATTTTTACTCGTTCACCGTTCATTTGTGCTTTGTTGTTGTTGTTGTTGTTGTTGTTGTTGTCTTCAGTCCTGAGACTGGTTTGATGCAGCTCTCCATGCTACTCTATCCTGTGCAAGCTTCTTCATCTCCCAGTACCTACTGCAACCTACATCCTTCTGAATCTGCTTAGTGTATTCATCTCTTGGTCTCCCTCTACGATTTTTACCCTCCACGCTGCCCTCCAATGCTAAATTTGTGATCCCTTGATGCCTCAGAACATGTCCTACCAACTGATCCCTTCTTCTGGTCAAGTTGTGCCACAAACTTCTCTTCTCCCCAATCCTATTCAATACCTCCTCATTAGTTACGTGATCTACCCACCTTATCTTCAGCATTCTTCTGTAGCACCACATTTCGAAAGCTTCTATTCTCTTCTTGTCCAAACTGGTTATCGTCCATGTTTCACTTCCATACATGCCTACACTCCATACAAATACTTTCAGAAACGACTTCCTGACACTTAAATCTATACTCGATGTTAACAAATTTCTCTTCTTCAGAAACGCTTTCCTTGCCATTGCCAGTCTACATTTTATATCCTCCCTACTTCGAACATCATCAGTTATTTTGCTCCCCAAGTAGCAAAACTCCTTTACTACTTAAAGTGTCTCATTTCCTAATCTAATCCCCTCAGCATCACCTGATTTAATTTGACTACATTCCATTATCCTCGTTTTGCTTTTCTTGATGTTCATCTTATATCCTCCTTTCAAGACACTGTCCATTCCGTTCAACTGCTCTTCCAAGTCCTTTCCTGTCTCTGACAGAATTACAATGTCATCGGCGAACCTCAAATTTTTTATTTCTTCTCCATGGATTGTAATGCCTACTCCAAATTTTTCTTTTGTTTCCTTTACTGCTTGCTCAATATACAGATTGAATAACAGCGGGGAGAGGCTACAACCCTGTCTCACCCCCTTCCCAACCACTGCTTCCCTTTCATGTCCCTCGACTCTTATAACTGCCATCTGGTTTCTGTACAATTTGTAAATAGCCTTTCGCTCCCTGTATTTTATACCTGCCACCTTCAGAATTTGAAAGAGAGTATTCCAGTTAACATTGTCAAAAGCTTTCTCTAAGTCTACAAATGCTAGAAACGTAGGTTTGCCTTTTCTTAATCTTCCTTCTAAGGTAAGTCGTAAGGTCAGTATTGCCTCACGTGTTCCAGTATTTCTACGGAATCCAAACTGATCTTCCCCGAGGTCGGCTTCTACTAGTTTTTCCATTCGTCTGTAAAGAATATGTGTTAGTATTTTGCAGCTGTGGCTTATTAAACTGATAGTTGGGTAATTTTCACATCTGTCAACACCTGCTTTCTTTGGGATTGGAATTATTATATTATTCTTGAAGTCTGAGGGTATTTCGCCTGTCTCATACATCTTGCTCACCAGATGGTAGAGTTTTGTCATGACTGGCTCTCCCAAGGCCATCAGTAGTTCTAATGGAATGTTGTCTACTCCCGGGGCCATGTTTCGACTCAGGTCTTTCAGTGCTCTGTCAAACTCTTCACGCAGTATCATATCTCACATTTCATCTTCATCTACATCCTCTTCCATTTCCATAATATTGTCCTCAAGTACATAGCCCTTGTATAAACCCTCTATATACTCCTTCCACCTTTCTGCCTTCCCTTCTTTGCTTAGAACTGGGTTGCCATCTCAGCTCTTGATATTCATACAAGTGGTTCTCTTTTCTCCAAAGGTCTCTTTAATTTTCCTGTAGGCAGTATCTACCTTACCCCTAGTGAGATAAGCCTCTACATCGTTACATTTGTCCTCTATCCATCCCAGCTTAGCCATTTTGCACTTCCTATCGATCTCATTTTTGAGACGTTTGTACTCCTTTTTGCCTGATTCATTTACTGCATTTTTGTATTTTCTCCTTTCATCAATTAAATTCAATATTTCTTCTGTTACCCAAGGATTTCTACTAGCCCTTATCTTTTTACCTACTTGATCCTCTGATGGCTTCACCATTTCATCCCTCAGAGCTGTTGCTTGGTATATGGTTCTTTTGAAAAACTGAAAACTAGTAGTGTAGGTGGCTGAAGGACGGAGGGCACCAAGAGGGCACTTGCCTCCCCCCTGGAGTACAGAGGTTTTATTCATTACAGAATTCTTACACAATTTTAGAAGTAATTTCTGTGATTCTGCAGAACCTCTAGTTTAGCCAACCGTAGCCTCGTGTGGCTGATCGCAGGGAGATAATATAGGGTGGCGCACGGAAAACCGGCCCCGAGTACAGACTGCTCGCCAATTACGGACGATGTGTTGGCCGTTACGAGCAGATACAACAGACAAACACGCAATGATTAGGCAGTGAAGAAGTAACAAGCTAATGCAAGCAACAACTGCGAAACAATCGATGACGATGTGTAGAGAGCTGGAGAAGAGAACATGAAAATCTGACGCGACGCGCATGGGCTATAGCACATGTAGACTTTTAAACCTGTTGGTGGCTGTTTCCCATCTTAATAGACCACAAGGGTCTTGTATAAAATTCTTCGTTTCGACTTCCACTACATAGCTATGCTACGTTGCAAACAATAATCGTTTACACCCTATGTATATATCACGTTGTGTCTGAGTTCGAAGGCGGAGACTTTATGGAAGCATAAAATAAAATGTGGTTTTCTGGTACTTGCGTCACACGCTTAGTAAAAATTAGGTTTTTATGTTGCATTATTAAAGTTAATACAGCAATAATAATAGTAGTTGACTTCACAGTAATAACGTTTTTGGTTTGAAAGCTGCTCCTGAACGAATATTTGAGATAATAAGTAAATACGATTTAATGGCAATCTGTGTCTTTTCAAATCGAGAGGCACCGCTTTTGCTACTGAGACAAAATGACGCACAACGCACTTTTTTTTCCAAAGAAACCGAAGTAGCAGGTAATGCAAATTGGAAACAACCAAACTTAAAAATAATTAGAGCCTTCCTAAATGTAATGTTTTGTGTATAAAAGATACACGAAAATCGTTTTATATGAATTTCCTTACACTAAAAATTAAGCAAATTATTGAAAGTTAGCCGGTAAATCAAGTCGATGAAACCAAAAAATATATGAATAACAAAAAACCTTGCCTTGTTATAAGTATATCTTCTGCTGTTCATCGATATAATTAAGTGAGCTCATATGCCCTTCTGTTACGTGAAAAGACGTACCTATTACATACAACGTAATTTTTATGCAATTTACGTAACTATAAAATACTTTTTGATTGCCGTTCGTGGACGCTGAATAGCCAGACCCAATTGCAAGAACAGTTTGGAACACACGTAAAATGTGCGAGCGCAGTGAACGAAACGAGCAACTGGATGCTGGACTGACTAGGAGCAGTCGGCAGTGGAACTGAGACAGGCGGTCATGCGAAGAACGACGGGGGAGGCCGAGGGAGACCGAGACAGAGACTGAGGCGAGCACGCGGCCGAGGCTGGAGCGAGAACTGCCCAAGTGACCGCAGCGACCCAAGTGAACTAGGGACCGATCGTTCCATGGAATTCGTTCCTCGTTCATCTTGGTGAACCGATCCTTTGGACCCGTTCGTTCGCGAACTACCCGTCTCTAGCTCTGTGTACGCTGTGACGTCACGAACTCGTCCACGCTCAACGTTCGACGGCACGGTCCGTGTGGCGCCGCGTTCACAGCCGTGCCCCCCGCGCCCCCCTCTTTTCGAAATGACGCGCCCGCTGTGCGCTGTTGCGAGATACGACCCGGGGCAGAGAGAGAGGCCCGGCCGGCGCTTACATACAACCTCTCATTTGCAGCCATTAAACCCGCCACCAACGACACCGACCGGTTCCACGAACTACCGAGTCCCGTCCGCTCTTCGTCCTCTCCACCGGACTGACTCCACACCTACCTTGCTCTGCCGGATACTTTCAAGAATCAAACCCTGTAAGGGGTCCGTAGGCCCTTACTATAACTTTGCACTCGGCACAGGTCGATAGGGCGAACAATCGATTGTGATGAGTTGCAAGAGCGAGTGTCGAGATGCGCCAGAGTGGTGTGTGTGCGTGTGAGTGTGTAAGAGAGAGTGGTGTGTGTGCGTGTGAGTGTGTAAGAGAGAGTGGTGTGTGTGCGTGTGAGTGAGTGTGTCAGAGAGAGTGGTGTGTGTGCGTGTGAGTGTGTAAGAGAGAGTGGTGTGTGTGCATGTGAGTGTGTGTAAGAGAGAGTGAGTGAGTGCGTGCGTGCGTGTGAGTGTGTGTAAGAGAGAGTGAGTGAGTGCGTGCGTGTGAGTGTGTGTAAGAGAGAGTGAGTGAGTGAGTGCGTGCGTGTGAGTGTGTGTAAGAGAGAGTGAGTGAGTGCGTGCGTGTGAGTGTGTGTAAGAGAGAGTGAGTGAGTGCGTGCGTGTGAGTGTGTGTAAGAGAGAGTGAGTGAGTGCGTGCGTGCGTGTGAGTGTGTGTAAGAGAGAGTGAGTGAGTGCGCGCGTGTGTGTGTGTGTGTGTGTGTGTGAGAGAGAGAGAGAGAGAGTGTGTGTGAGAGAGAGAGAGAGAGTGTGTGTGAGAGAGAGAGAGAGAGTGTGTGTGTGAGAGAGAGAGAGAGAGAGAGAGAGAGAGAGAGAGAGAGTGTGTGTGTGTGTGTGTGTGTGTGTGTGAGAGAGAGAGAGAGAGAGTGAGTGTGTGTGTGAGAGAGAGAGAGAGAGAGAGAGAGAGAGAGAGAGAGAGAGAGAGACCGCGTCCGCTGCGTATCATTGGATTCACTCGTTCTCTCACGCCTAATTTTGTTCGTGTTATATTTTACTCCCATGCTATTTCGTACACGGTGGATTTTGTTGAAGCTTTTGGGAGTTATTCGTAGTTCGTTCAGAGGGCTCGTAACAGACCCATTGGCTATGTCCCTGAAACCACACTACTCCTTTGCTGTTCGTAGTGGACTGTCTTCGAACTCATTTGTCACTGGCATTTCAGTAATTTAGTTTTGGGGGTATTTAAAGTGAATAGGTGCAAGCTAATTGTACGCGCAACCTGTTTCCTACGGGACCGGCGTCACGCAAAAAGCTTCGCGCGTTCCTCGTAACGAAGATAACGTTTTGCAAACTGGAGTTCGGACCCAGTCGATAAAGACCCTACAGAATCGATCTGCAGAGCAGATGTTAACAACGGATAAAAGGGTGGCCCAGACGTAGTTGTAGATTGCCTGTGTGACGACTTCGTAGCGGGCAACTAAAAATTCATGTAATTCTAGTCATAGGTACGTCAATAAAGACGCGCCATCTATGAGAGTCGTGTGGAACGTCGGAGATGACACACGCTCATCACAGCCAGACAAATGAGCTGGCGGCGAACGTCGTATTCATACCCGGCACCAAATTAACTACAGTGACGTGAATAGTCTAACATCCACCTCTTCCGTTTGGGATTCAGTCTCCGAAAAAGCTGTAGAGATTAGACTGGTTAATACTTTAATAAACAGAGATATCGGTTTTAATTTGGACAAAGCATGGAATCCGACTCGTGGGATAATTAAACCTCAGAGAAGTAGTCATGGTGTCATCGCCGCCAAACATACATCGATAAGGGAATCGAATGTGTGTACGTCTTCGCCACAGGCGGTGTGTAAGCGTATCTCTTTGCTGTGACTCGCAGGCGCTTACCGCCGCCGTCGATTATATAATGCCGCGCTTGGTGCCTTGTCGCGCCGTGGAAAGCCTGTATCACCCTAGAATCGTACCGGCCGATTAATTGTAATTAAATATCATTCTTCATCATCATCATCAGTTACCCGCTATAATAGCAGGTCCTTTGCCTCTCCATTTTCTGCGTCCCGTTGCTTCCTTCTTAAGGCTGCTGTATTTTGTACCGTCCATCACGTGATACAGCACCTGGAATCTCTTCCTTCCTCGCTTCCTTCACCCTTCTACATAACCTAAAACTTTTTATCAGTTCGTCATTCTTTCTTAATATATGCCCAATCCAATTTCTTTTTCTTCTCTTTATTACATCATGAACCATGCACCTTGCCGTTGGTGGGGAGGCTTGCGTGCCTCAGCGATACAGATGGCCGTACCGTAGGTGCAACCACAACGGAGGGGTATCTGTTGAGAGGCCAGACAAACATGTGGTTCCTGAAGAGGGGCAGCAGGCTTTTCAGTAGTTGCAGGGGCAACAGTCTGGATGATTGACTGATCTGGCCTTGCAACACTAACCGTGCCTCAGCGATACAGATGGCCGTACCGTAGGTGCAACCACAACGGAGGGGTATCTGTTGAGAGGCCAGACAAACATGTGGTTCCTGAAGAGGGGCAGCAGGCTTTTCAGTAGTTGCAGGGGCAACAGTCTGAATGATTGACTGATCTGGCCTTGCAACACTAACCAAAACGGCCTTGCTGTGCTGGTACTGCGAACGGAACAGCTGAAAGCAAGGGGAAACTACAGCCGTAATTTTTCCCGAGGACATGCAGCTTTACTGTATGATTAAATGACGGCGTCCTCTTGGGTAAAATAGTTCCCCATTCGGATCTCCGGGCGGGGACTACTCAACTAGGACATCGTTATCAGGAGAAAGAAGACTGGCGTTCTACGGATCGAAGCGTGGAATGTCAGATCCCTTAATCGGGCAGGTAGGTTAGAAAATTTAAAAAGGGAAATAGATAGGTTAAAGTTAGATATAGTGGGAATTAGTGAAGTTCGGTGGCAGGAAACACAAGACTTTTGGTCAGGTGATTACAGCGTCATAAATAAAAAATCAAATAGGGGTAATGCAGGAGTAGGTTTAATAATGAATAAAAAAAATAGGAGTGCGGGTTAGCTACTACAAACAGCATAGTGAACGCATTATTGTGGCCAAGATAGACACAAAGCCCATGCCTACTACAGTAGTACAAGTTTATATGCCAACTAGCTCTGTAGATGATGAAGAAATTGATGAAATGTATGACGAGATAAAATAAATTATTCAGGTAGTGAAGGGAGACGAAAATTTAATAGTCATGGGTGACTGGAATTCGTCAGTAGGGAAAGGGAGAGAAGGAAACATAGTAGGTGAATATGGATTGGGGGGAAGAAACGAAAGAGGAAGCCGCCTTATAGAATTTTGCACAGAGCATAACTTAATCATAGCTAACACTTGGTTCAAGAATCATAAAAGAAGGTTGTATACCTGGAAGAATCCTGGAGATACTAATAGGTATCAGATAGATTATGTAATGGTCAGACAGAGATTTAGGAACCAGGTTTTAAATTGTAAGACATTTCCAGGGACAGATGTGGATTCTGACCACAATCTATTGGTTATGAACTGAAGATTGAAACTGAAGAAACTGCAAAAAGGTGGGAATCGAAGGAGATGGGACCTGGATAAACTGAAAGAACCGGAGGTTGTAAAGAGTTTCAGGGAGAGCATAGGGGAACAATTGACAGGAATGGGGGAAAGAAATACAGTAGAAGAAGAATGGGTAGCTATGAGAGATGAAGTAGTGAAGGCATCAGAGGATCAAGTAGGTAAAAAGGCGAGGGCTAATAGAAATCCTTGGGTAACGGAAGAAATATTGAATTAATTGATGAAAGGAGAAAATACAAAAATGCAGTAAATGAAGCAGGCAAAAAGGAATACAAACGTCTCAAAAATGAGATCGACAGGAAGTGCAAAATGGCTAAGCAGGGATGGCTAGAGGACAAATGTAAGGATGTAGAGGCTTGTCTCACTAGGGTAAGATAGATACTGCCTACAGGAAAATTAAAGAGACCTTTGGAGAGAAGAGAACCACTTGTATGAATATCAAGAGCTGAGATGGCAACCCAGTTCTAAGCAAATAAGGGAAGGCAGAAAGGTGGAAGGAGTATATAGGGGGTTTATACAAGGGCGATGTAATTGAGGACAATATTATGGAAATGGAAGAGCATGTAGATGAAGACGAAATGGGAGATAAGATACTGCGTGAAGAGTTTGACAGAGCACTGAAAGACCTGAGTCGAAACAAGGCCCCGGGAGTAGACAACATTCCATTAGAACTACTGATGGCCTCGGGAGAGCCAGTCCTGACAAAACTCTACCATATGGTGAGCAAGATGTATGAGACAGGCGAAATACCCTCAGACTTCAATAACAATATAATAATTCCAATCCCAAAGAAAGCAGGTGTTGACAGATGTGAAAATTACCAAACTATCGGTTTAATAAGTCACAGCTGCAAAATACTAACGCGAATTATTTACAGACGAATGGAAAAACTGGTAGAAGCGGACCTCGGGGAAGATCAGTTTGGATTCCGTAGAAATGTTGGAACACGTGAGACAATACTAACCTTACGACTTAGAAGAAAGATTAAGAAAAGGCAAACCTACGTTTCTAGCATTTGTAGACTTAGAGAAAGCTTTTGACAATGTTAACTGGAATACTCTCTTTCAAATTCTGAAGGTGGCAGGTATAAAATATAGGGAGCGAAAGGCTATTTACAATTTGTACACAAATCAGAGGGCAGTTATAAGAGTCGAGGGGCATGAAAGGGAAGCAGTGGTTGGGAAGGGGGTGAGACAGGGTTGTAGCCTCTCCCCGATGTTATTCAATCTGTATATTGAGCAAGCAGTAAAGGAAACAAAAGAAAAATTCGGAGTAGGTATTAAAATTCATAGAGAAGAAATAAAAACTTTGAGGTTCGCCGATGACATTGTAATTCTGTCAGAGACAGCAAAGGACTTTGAAGAGCAGTTGAATGGAATGGACAGTGTCTTGAAAGGAGGATATAAGATGAACATCAACAAAAGCAAAACAAAAATAATGGAATGTAGTCTAATTAAGTCGGGTGATGCTGAGGGAATTAGATTAGGAAATGAGACAAAGTAGTAAAGGAGTTTTGCTACTTGGGGAGCAAAATAACTGGTGATGGTCGAAGTAGAGAGGATATAAAATGTAGACTGACAATGGCAAGGAAAGCGTTTCTGAAGAAGAGAAATTTGTTAACATCGAGTATAGATTTAAGTGTCAGGAAGTCGTTTCTGAAAGTATTTGTATGGAGTGTAGCCATGTATGGAAGTGAAACATGGACGATAAATAGGTTGGCTAAGAAGAGAATAGAAGCTTCCTAAATGTGGTGCTACAGAATGGTGAAGATTAGATGGGTAGATCAAGTAACTAATGAGGAGGTATTGAAGAGAATTGGGGAGGAGTTTGTGGCACAACTTGACAAGAAGAAGGGATCGGTTGGTAGGACATATTCTGAGGCATCAAGGGATCACAAATTTAGCATTGGAGGGCAGCGTGGAGGGTAAAAATCGTAGAGGGAGACCAAGAGATGAATACACTTAGTAGATTCAGAAGGATGTAGGCTGCAGTAGGTACTGGGAGATGAAGCAGCTTGCACAGGATAGAGTAGCATGGAGAGCTGCATCAAACCAGTCTCAGGACTGAAAACCACAACAACAACAACAACAACTGTCGTTTTTATGGCAGTAAGGGTTGATTGTGTTGTATGAAGTGGTTTGGAGATGTGTTATGTGCGTCAACTTTCCAGTCATTTACGCGTTCGGAGTATCTTATTCTAACCTTTATCTTTCAGACGTATGCTAAAATGATACCCTCACTAGAAGTTACTTAACGTATGCCTGAACAACTTCAAATAAATTCAGCAAAACGGTGTTTGTAACCTGGCTTTTCAGTGTGGTCATTAATCATATCGAGTACGTTAAGCCAAAAACACTTTCGGATAACGAAAGCTAAATGTCGAGATGTGGTTAGATCTCGGTTAAAAAAATACGATACATTCCAGATGCAGTTGTGTCTTAAGTAATGACGTGACACTTAAGATTTCGACGTCTGGGGATCACACCTTAACATTGAAGCCTAAACCACGTTCTGAGACGTACAATGTCAAAGTCTGTGTAAGTGCGCTATGCTCGATGCTATATACTATGGCGCGAAGACCAATTTACACGCTTGCACACCAAAAACTACTATACTTTAAATTTATTCTATACCAAATTTTGAAGCTATGCTTCGTCGCAAATGCACTAAAAAGACACTGACAAATTATACATGATTTCCTTTATTAAAAGCTACACATAATCTGAAATAATACTGCCGTCAAAAACCTTGGTACTTCCTTTCTCAAATCCACTGCGCAAGTGTTCCAGTACTAAAACGTGATTATCTGAATATCCAGCCACCATTGCACTAATTTTCACCATTTTTAGAATAAGATGAGCTGCTGTGAAACCACAAATCTCTCTTACTAATTAAATAATTGGTCCTCACACACTGACAAATCCTATCCGACTATCACATCACAGGAACAGCATGTACCTTCATCACGTAACTTAACCATTATGTGCTCGTAACCTCATTGGCAAAATCTTCATCCACATGTGTCTGCCACCCTACCACTGCAGCACAATAAACCACATGCGGAGCCATGTGTTTGGCAGGAAGAGCCGTAATGCGGTCTTTCGCCGAAACTACATACCTGTATTTGCTCAACATACAGTTATAAATCTGAAACGTCAACTGCATTTCAGATTCGAACGTAGCGGCTCCTCCTCGCCCTAATCGGTGGTCCGAGAAGGAAAACGTCACAAAGCATTTTTAACTTTTGTAGCATGGCATCTTCCACTTCATCTCTGTTGTTGTTGTTGTTGTTTTCAGTCCGAAGACTGGTGTGATGCAGCTCTCCGTGCTACCCTATCCTGTGCAAGCTTCTTCATGTCCCAGTACCTACTGCAGCCTACATCCTTCTGAATCTGTGTATTGATCTCTTGGTCTCCCTCTACGATTTTTACGCTCCACGCTGCCCTCCAATACTAAATTGGTGATCCCTTGATGCCTCAGAACATGTCCTACCAACCGATCCCTTCTTCTAGTCAAGTTGTGCCACAAACTCCTCTTCTCCCCAATTCTATTCAACACCTCCTCATTAGTTATGTGATCTACCCATCTAATCTTCAGCGTTCTTCTGTAGCACCACACTTCCAAAGCTTCTATTCTCTTCTTGTCCGAACTATTTATCGTCCATGTTTCACTTCCATACATGGCTACAGTCCAACCAATACTTTCAGAAACGACTTCCTGACAAATCTATACTCGATGTTAACAAATTTCTGTTCTTCAGAAACGCTTTCCTTGCCATTGATAGTATACATTTTATATCCTCTTTACTTCGACCATCATCAGTTATTTTGCTCCCCAAGTAGCAAAACTCCTTTACTACTCTAACTGTCTCATTTCCTAATCTAATTCCCTCAGCATCACCCGACTTAATTCGACTACATTCGATTATCCTCGTTTCGCTTTTGTTGATGTTCATCTTATATCCTCCTTTCAAAACACTGCTCGTTCCTGCTCTTCCAGATCCTTCACTGTCTCTGACAGAATTACAATGTCGTCGGCAAACCTCAAGGTTTTTATTTCTTCTCCTCCTCCAAATTTTTGTATTTTTTGCTTTACTCCTTGCTCAGGATACAGATTGAATAACATCGAGGGTAGGCTACAACCCTATCTCACTGCCTTCTCAACCACTGCTTGCCTTTCGTGCCCCCTCTACTCTTACAACTGCCATCTGGTTTCTGTACAAATTGTGAATAGCATTTCGTTCACTGTATTTTACCCCCGATACCTTCAGAATTTCAAAATGCATTCCAGTGAACATCGTGAAAAGCTTTCTCTAAGTCTACAAATGCTAGAAACGTGGCTTTGTGTTTCCTTAAAGGGCTCTGAGCACTATGGGACTTAACTTCTGAGGTCTTGAGTCCCCTAGAACCTAGTAGTTCTTAAACCTAAGTAACGTAAGCACATCACACACATCGATGCCCGAGGCAGGATTCGAACCTGCGACCTTAGCGGTCGCGCGGTTCCAGACTGAAGCGCCTACAACCTCGAGACCACACCGGCCGGCTTCTACCAGTATTTGCATTCGTTCGTAAACGTGTTAGTATTTTGCAGCCGTGACTCAAACTCATATTTCTGTAATTTTCACACCTGCCAACATCTGCTTTCTTTGGGATTGGGATGTTTCTTGAAGTCTGGCGGTATTTCGCCTATTTCATACGTCTTGCTGACGAGATGGTAGAGTTTTGTCATGGCTGGCTCTCCCAAGGCTACCAGTATTTCTAATGGAATGTTATCGACTACCGGGATCTTGTTTGGACTTCAGTTAATACACTTTACAAAGAGAATATGTTTTACGGAATTTTTCACCAGTGTTCAAAACAAATACCAAAAATAATTTACGTATTTTTGAAAGGAGTACGGAGTAAAATTCGTCTCACCGAAGGGGGCAGAGGGGGGCCAAATTTGAAAATATAAACCACCCGTGATTAATGGACGTCCCATCACTACATTCAGGCTGTCGATGCATTAACACCATTGCCGTAACATACGCAGTCCCGACGTTCACTGTTGTCAAAGTTGTTACCTTATGACAGTTGGAACAACACTAGCCCCTCTAGCGCGAGAACGTCAACCGTAAGACGGTTTTTAAAATTACTTTCTAAATAATTAACGAACGAATGATCGTGAAGTAAGTGTAATTACACGCCCCAGTATAAGTGATTTTTATGATATTCTGGAAGTTATTCATGAAGACCTTCGAGTAATTGTGTAACTGCAGTTTACTCCGCTGAAAGCAACAGAATATAAACACGTATTTCATGAATGAGAAGCCTGTGTTTGTGTTTTTGTCTGTTCAGATATTGACAGGTGCTCTAATTTTGGTTCCATATACGAGTATATTGATGATTCTTACCGCTTGTGTTTCAGAGGTAGGAACAATTGTGGAACTGCTTTCTTCTGTGTCGAGAATAAGTTTTATTTCTTTTCACTTTATATTATCACGTCTTTGTGGTTTTCCCCTCAGCTACAATCGTGGCGGCCTATTTGGCACGTCAAATAATGTACGTATTGTATTCCATATAAGGTCCCTACGTTCCGCATTTACTCATTTGTCTGTAGGAGTAGTGAAGGGAACTTCACATTGTTGAGCACATATACTACGTCCTTCTGAAAAAGGATTTTTTTTGTACTTAAAAATGGAAACGGCATTTGTTAGTGAATACATGTACGCGGGGAACAATCATAAATTAATGCCGTGCAATGTACCGTGTACAAACTGCCAGAGTCGAGGGAAGACAAGAATGCCGTGTCATTGTTTTGTTATCGCACTACACACGCTCCATAATGTAAAAACTATCGTACAAGTCAGTGTAAACGATGTGAATTGAGGTTCGTTAATACTGTGCGTGCATGGAAACAAGGACTTTGAAGATCACCCGGGAACACAAACTACTGAACAGTATAAAAACTAAGCTATATAGAGCTCTGCTGTTGCAGTATATGGAAAAATGAGCGGCAGTCTACAGCTACATGTTTTCTCTGCAGTTCAGAATTAAGTGCAATGCTGAGGGTTGATCCAACCACCTTTCATTTGTTTCTCTACCGTTCCACTTTGGAACAGCGCACGGAAAAAACGAACAATGACATCTCTCCGTGCGAGCTCGGACTTACTGTATTACGGTCTATGTGAGCGTCGCAATGTAAGTTATTTGTAACTGTAAGAACCAAGAACGTAGCTGAGGTCACGGCTTTTAAAGCTGAGTGATCTATGACTTGAGAGTAATTTAGTGTATTTCTTTCACTAGTCACCCTACGTAGGTGGACGCCAGCAAAATATTTGCACAGTTTGCGGAGAAGGTGGGCGACTGAAACTTCTGTAGAAGATTCCGCCGTAACCACAAACGCCTTTGTTTTCATGATTGACACACAAATTCGCGTATCGTATCCGTGATACTCTATCCCTTAATTCACGGTACTACAAAAGGAGCTGCCCTATTTTTTTCGATGTCCTCCGTCAATCCTATCTGATGCGCTTCCCACACCGCGCAGCAGAGCTCACGAAGACGACGGACAATTGCAATGTAGGCAGTCTCTTTAGTACACCGGTTGCAACTTGTACGCGTTCTGCCAATAAATCGCACTCTTTGGTTTGCTTTCCACACAACAGTATCTGTGTGAGCGTCGCAATGTAAGTTATTTTCAACTGTAAGCCGCAAGAATTTAGTTGAGTTCACGGCTTTTAAAGCTGGGCGATTTATGACGTAAAAGGAATTTAGTGGATTTCTTTCAGCATCACGTGGTTGACAACACTTTTCATTATACAGAGCCAACTGCTACTTTTCGCACCATAGACATAGCCTGTCTGATGACTTTGCAACTTGTTTCTATTATCCGTTGCCCGGCCGAAGTGGCCGAGCGGTTCTAGGCTCTACAGTCTGGAGCCGCGCGACCACTACGGTCGCAGGTTCGAATCCTGCCTCGGGCATGGATGTGTGTACTGTCCTTAGGTTACTTAGGTTTAAGTAGTTCTAAGTTCTAGGGGACTTATGACCTCAGAAGTTAAGTCCCATATTGCTCAGAGCCATTTCTATTATCTGTTGACTTTGCAAGATGGTAAAAGACAGCATCATCTGCACACAATGTGAGAGGGCTGCTCAGATTGCCTCCTAAATGATTCATATGGATCGGAAACAACAGAGGGCCTTTAACACTTCCTTGGCGAACGCCAGATACTACTTCGCCTCAAATACTAGGAAGTGTAAGTTCCCTGACAGGAAACCACAAATCCAGTCACGTAACTGGGATACACTCCGAAGGTAGGCAATTTGATTAGAACCTGCTTGTGAGGAACTGTGTCCAAAGCCCTTTAAAGATCTATTTGACTGTAGCAACAGTTTAGTACTTGGGCACTGTGGTCTAAAGTATCCGCACATCCCCAAAAATATACGTTTTTAATGTTAGGTGCACTGTGCTGCCACCTACTGCCAGGTACTCCATATCAGCGACCTCTGTAGTCATCAGACATCCTGAGAGAGCAGAATGGGGCGCTCCGCGGAACTCACGGACTTCGAACGTGGTCAGGTGATTGGGTGTCTCTTGTGTCGTACGTCTGTAGGAGAGATTTCCACACTCCGAAGCATCCCTAGGTCCTCTGTTAACAATGTGATACTGAAATGGAAACGTGAAGGGACACGTACAGCACAAAATCGTACAGGCCGACCTCGTCTGTTGACTGACAGAGACCGCCGACAGTTGAAGAGGGTCGTAATGTGTAATAGGCAGACATCTATCCAGACGACCACACAGGAATTCCAAACTGCATCAGCATCCACTGCAAGTACTATGACAGGCGGGAGGTGAGGAAACTTTGAGCGACTGCTCATAAGCCACACATCACGCCGGTAAATGCCAAACGACGCCTCGCATGGTGTAAGGAGCGTAAACATTCGACGATTGAACAGTGGATAAACGTTGTGCGGAGTGACTAATCACGGTATACGATGTGGCGATCCGATGGCAGGGTGTGGGTACGGCGTATGTCCGGTGAACGTCACCTGCCAGCGTGTGTAGTGCCGACAGTAAAATTCAGACATTCAGAGGTGCTCGTGTTACGGTGTGGTCGTGTTTTTCATGGAGGGGGTTGCACCCATTGTTGTTTTGCGTGGTACTATCACAGCACCGGCCTACATTGATGTTTCAAGCACCTTCTTGCTTCCCACTGTTGAAGAGCAATTCGGGGACGGCGGTTGCATCTTCCAACACGATCGAGCACCTGTTCATAATGCACGGACTGTGACGGAGTGGTTACACGACAATAACATCCCTGTAATGGACGGGCCTGCACAGAGTCCTGACCTGAATCCTACAGAACACCTTTGGGATGTTTTGGAACGCCAGCTCCGTGCCAGGCCTCACCGACCGACATTGATACCTCTCCTCAGTGCAGCACTCCGTGAAGAATGGGCTGCCATTCCCCAAGAAACCTTCCAGCACCTGACTGCGAGAGTGGCAGCTGTCAGCAAAGCTAAGGGTGGACAAACACCACACTGAATTCCAACATTACCGACGGAAGGTGCCACGAACTCTTAACTCGTTTGCAGCCAGGTGTCCGCATACATATAAAAACACAGTGTAGTTCCGTTAGTACTACTACCGCTGCTGTCGTATTCGCTTTCGACTTCTTGAATGTAATTCGCCCGGGGTAGCCGTGCGATCTGAGGCACCTTGTCAGGATTCTCACCTCCCCCCCCTTCCCCCTCCCCGTGTGAGGTTGGAGTCCTCTTTCTGGCATGGGTGTGTGTTGAAGGTTAGTTAGATTACGTCAGAGCAGCTAGTGTGTAAGCTTAGGGACCTATGACCTCAATAGTTTGCTCGCATGCACTCTTACGACAAATTTCCAAAAAAGTCATGAATGTAATGAGTAATACTAACAAGGGAACCTCCCATCGCACCCCCCTCAGATTTAGTTATAAGTTGGCACAGGGATAGGTCTTGAAAAACTGAACACAGATCAATCGAGAAAACAGGAAGAAGTTGTGTGGAACTATGAAAAAAATAAGCAAAATATACAAACTGAGTAGTCCATGAGCAAGATAGGCAACGTCAAGGATAATGTGAGCTGACGAGCGCCGTGCACCCGTGGTTAACGTGAGCAGCTGCGGAACGAGAGGTCCTTGGTTCAAATCTCTCGGGTGAAAGTTTTAATTTTTTATTTTCAGATAAATATCAAAGTTCAGGCACTCACACATAATCAACTTCGCTCTCCAAAATTCCAGGACATGTTCAGATTTGCTTGGACATATGCAGGATTTGACGGTCTACGCACGGAAACATTTGAAAACGTAAAAAACATGTGTTTTGACAGAGCACAGGGAAAACTGTGCGACTGTGAAACTGTTGCATTCATTTGTTGCAGTTTATGTGGCAAACTCTTATGTTTTCATCACCTTTTTGGGAGTGATTATCACATCCACAAGAAAACCTAAATCGGGCAAGGTAGAAGAATCTTTTTACCCATTCGCCAAGTGTACAAGTTAGGTGGGTCGACAACATATTCCTGTCATGTGACGCACATGCCGTCACCAGTGTCGTATAGAATATATCAGACGTGTTTTCCTGTGGAGGAATCGGTTGACCTATGACCTTGCGATCAAATGTTTCCGGTTCCCATTGGAGAAGCACGTCCTTTCGGCTACTAATCGCACGGTTTTGCGGTGCGGTCGCGAAACACAGACACTAAACTTATTACAGTGAACAGAGACATCAATGAACGAACGGACAGATCATAACTTTGGGAAAATAAAGAAAGTAAAATTTTCAGTTGAGGGAAAACTTGAACCAAGGACCTCTCATTCAGCAGCTATTCACGCTAACCACGGGACCACGGCGCCCCTGAGCTCAAATCTTCCTTAACGTTGCCTATCTTGCACATGGACTACTCAGCTTGTATATTTTGCTTATTTTTTTCATTGTTCCACACAACGTCTTCCTATTTTCTCGCTTGATATGTGTTCAGTTTTTGAAGACCTATCCACTGTGTCAATTTATAACCAAATCTGAGGGGGGTGCGATGGGGAGGTTCCCTTGTAAGTAATCTGGCGTTTGATGCGGTTTTGCACATGGCGATTCCAGTCTCCAAAGAATCATGGCGACGTGGATCGTTACTAGCAGTACCGGAATCTACATCTACATCTACATTCATACTCCGCAAGCCACCCAACGGTGTGTGGCGGAGGGCACTTTACGTGCCACTGTCATTACCTCCCTTTCCTGTTCCAGTCGCGTATGGTTCGCGGGAAGAACGACTGCCGGAAAGCCTCCGTGCGCGCTCTAATCTCTCTAATTTTACATTCGTGATCTCCTCGGGAGGTATAAGTAGGGGGAAGCAATATACTCGATACCTCATCCAGAAACGCATCCTCTCGAAACCTGGCGAGCAAGCTACACCGCGATACAGAGCGCCTCTCTTGCAGAGTCTGCCACTTGAGTTTATTAAACATCTCCGTAACGCTATCACGGTTCCCAAATAACCCTGTGACGAAACGCGCCGCTCTTCTTTGGATCTTCTCTATCTCCTCCGTCAACCCGATCTGGTACGGATCCCACACTGATGAGCAATACTCGAGTATAGGTCGAACGAGTGTTTTGTAAGCCACCTCCTTTGTTGATGGACTACACTTTCTAAGCACTCTCCCAATGAATCTCAACCTGGTACCCGCCTTACCGACAATTAATTTTATATGATCATTCCACTTCAAATCGTTCCGCACGCATACTCCCAGATATTTTACAGAAGTAACTGCTACCAGTGTTAATTGTTCCGCTATCATATAATCGTGCAATACAGGATCCTTCTTTCTATGTATTCGCAATACATTACATTTGTCTATGTTAAGGGTCAGTTGCCACTCCCTGCACCAAGTGCCTATCCGCTGCAGATCTTCCCGCATTTCGCTGCAATTTTCTAATGCTGCAACTTCTCTGTATACTACAGCATCATCCGCGAAAAGCCTCACGGAACTTCCGACACTATCTACTAGGTCATATATATATATATATATATATATATATATATATATATATATATATATATATATATATATATATATTGCGAAAAGCAATGGTCGCGTAACACTCCCCTGTGGCACTCCAGAGGTTATTTTATGTCTCTAGACGTCTGTCCATTGAGAAAAACATTCTGTGTTCTGTTTGCTAAAAACTCTTCAATCCAGCCACACAGCTGGTCTGATATCCCGTAGGCTCTTACTTTGTTTATCAGGCGACAGTGCGGAACTGTATCGAACGCCTTCCGGAAGTCAAGGAAAATGGCATTTACCTGGGAGACTGTATCTAATATTTTCTGGGTCTCGTGAACAAATAAAGCGAGTTGTGTCTCACACGATCGATATTTCCGGAATCCGTGTTGATTCCTACAGAGTAGATTCTGGGTTTCCAAAAACGACATGATACTCGAGCAAAAAACATGTTCTAAAATTCTACAACAGATCGACGTCAGAGATATAGGTATATAGTTTTGCGCATCTGCTCGACGACCCTTCTTGAAGACTGGGACTACCTGTGCTCTTTTCCAATCATTTGGAACCTTCCGTTCCTCTAGAGACTTGCGGTACACGGCTGTTAGAAGGGTGGCAAGTTCTTTCACGTGCTCTGTGTAGAATCGAATTGGTATCCCGTCAGGTCCAGTGGAGTTTCCTCTGTTGAGTGATTCCAGTTGCTCTAGTTAGACGTTTCGCTCCAACACGCTGCATTGACTAACAAATCTTACCCTGGTTTTAGTCGGCTCTCCTTGAAGAGCGCTACGCTTGGTTAGACGGCGCGAGTTTCCCAACAGCAGGGGCGCTAGAATTCTTTCCGCGCCACTCCATTTGGTGCTGGAATAGGATGGTCCGCGAGTGACGCGAGGTGAAGATGACGCAGCGGCTGCTCGTACAAAAAACCGGAGGCAGAGGTAGGGCAGGGCAGGGTAGGGCAGGGTTACCGCGGTCTGCGTCATCAGCGGCTGTGACGGGCCAGCCGGATGTAACGTACACCAGCCTGCGACAACACAGTTTGCGGAAACTTGAGCAAGTGGCATTCAGAGCTGCGGCTTGCCGTAGCGGCGCCTCTGGGGAAGATTCGTTACTGCCGAACTGACTTTTACACTACTGGCAATTAAAATTGCTGCACCAAGAAGAAATACAGATGATAAACGGGTATTCATTGGACAAATATATTGTACTATAACTGACATGTGATTACATCTTAACGCAATTTGGAAGCATAGATCCTGAGAAAACAGTACACGGAACAACCACCTCTGGCCGAAATAACGGCCTCGATACGCCTGGGCATTGAGCTTGGATGACGTGTACAGGTACAGCTGCCCGTGCACCTTCAACACGATACCACAGTTCATCGAGAGTAGTGACTGGCGTATTGTGACGAGCCAGTTGCTTGGCCATTGACCAGACGTTTTCAATTGGTGAGAGATCTGGAGAATGTGCTGGCCAGGGCAGGAGTCCAACATTTTCTGTATCGACAGAGGCCCGTTCAGGACCTGCAACATGCGCTCGTGCATTATCCTGCTGAAATGCACGGTTTCACAGGGATCCAATGAATGAAGCGTAGAGCCACTGGTCGTAACACATCTGAAATATAACGTCCACTGTTCAAAGTGCGTTAATGCGAACAAGAGGTGACCGAGACGTGTAACCAATGGCACCCCATGCCAACACGCCGGGTGATACGCCAGTATGGCGACGACGAATACACGCTTCCAACGTGCGTTCACCGCGATGTCGCCAAACACGGATGTGACCATCGTGATGCTGTAAACAGAACCCGGATTCATCCGAAGAAATTACGTTTTGCCTTTCGTGCACCCAGGTTCGTCGTCGAGTACACCATCGCAGGCGCTCCTGTCTGTGATGCAGCGTCGAGGGTAACCGCAGCCACGGTCTCAGAGCTGATAGTCCGTGCTGCTGCAAACGTCGTCGAACTGTTCGTGCAGATGGTTGTTGTCTTGCAAACGTCCCCATCTGTCGACTCAGGGATCGAGACGTGGCTGCACGATCCGTTACAGCCGAGCGGATAAGATGCCTGTCATCTCGACTGCTAGTGATACGAGGACGTTGGGATCCAGCACGGCGTTCCGTATTACCCTCCTGAACCCACCGATTCCATATTCTGCTGAGAGTCATCGGATCTCGAGCAACGCGAGCAGCAATGTCGCGATACGATAAACCGCAATCACGATAGGCTGCAATCCGACCTCTATCAGAGTTGGAAACGTGATGGTACGCATTTCTCCTCCTTACACGAGGAATCACAACAATGTTTCACCAGGCAACGCCCGTCAACTGCTGTTTGTGTATGAGAAATCGGTTGGAAACTTCCCTCATGTCAGCACGTTGTAGGTGTCGCCACCGGCGCCAACCTGGTGTGAATGCTCTGAAAAGCTAATCATTTGCGTATCACAGCATCTTCTTCCTGTCGGTTAAATTTATCGTCTGTAGCACGTTATCTTCGTGGTGTATCAATTTTAATGGCCAGTAGTGTGTTTACCGAGGAAACGAAAGTCGTGTGTTACCTATATACTAATGTCTGTACTATCGCGTGCACAAGGCACACGGCACTGGCCTAGGTCTAATTTGTAGTCGGCTGATTCCTGTAAAAACCTTTGCGACTATTATGGTCGCACGACGGTAAGTACCGGAGTCTGAACGCGGAGTGGTAGCTGGAGGTAGATGCATGGTGCAGTAAAACTCGGCCCGAACAGGCCTTCGAAGGTCCAACGTTACCGACCGACCGCCATGTCATCCTCAGGCGTCACTGGATGGAGGGGCATGTAGTCAGCTCACCGCTCTCCATGCCGTACGTCAGTTTCCGAGACCGGAGCCGCTACTTCTCAGTAGAGTAGGTCCTCAGTTTGTCTCACAAGGGCTGAGTGCAGCCCGCTTGCCGACGGTGCCCGGCAGACCGGATGGTCACCCATCCAAGTGCTAGCCCAGCCTGACGGCGCTGAACTTAGGCGAGCTGACGGGAGTCGGTCGTTGGCACCACGGTACCGTAAATTTCGAAAATCGTTACGCAATTCAATGTTCAGAAATCCACATTGTCAAGATTCGACCGCGAATACCAAATTTCAGGCAATGCAGTCGCTTACGGCCTTCACTTAACGACCGACAGCAGCGGCGTCTGTGTGTAGTCGTCAGTGCTAACAGACACGCAACACTGCAGGGAGTAACCGGTCAAATCAATGTGGGACGTACGGCGAACGTATCAGTTAGGACAGAGCGACCTGTAGCCACACCCTTTCTGCGCAAAACCCTAGTCGCCGTTTTCCAGCACGACAACTCAGAACCACTTGTTGCTGCACGAAGGTGTGCCTTGTCGGCGGCGCACGATGTCAGACTTTTTTGTCCGGGCGCGCAAGATCACCAGACTGGCCGCCGATCGCAAATGTGTGGGATACGGCGAAGTGACAGCGTGTGACCCAATGCCGACCATCACAGGTGAACTTTGGACCAAGTGAATGCAGCGTGTAGGGCTACGCCACAGAACGCCATTCGCCGTTCTAGGTGTTCTGTTTCTCTGAATATGAGGCGTATACAGGAGGATCGTGTGTCAACGTTCGGCTACAGCGTGGCACCTCCAGAACTGTTTTGTGCAGAAAGATTACGCTATCATTTGTATGTAGTTCGAGCAATTCTCTTTCAGTTCATAGTGAGTCAGTGTGGGGAAGTACTGCAAGATGGTGAAATGATGCTAATACTCTACGTTGGAACATATTAAAGCATTTATCAAGAGAAACCAATATGGGATGTTTACGGAGAGAGTAAGAAACGGTGGCCTAGTATCTTCTCGTTCTTCATTTGTGCAAGAATCTTGAGTGCCTTTGTGCTTCACAAGGAACAGAAATTTGACACAATACCGATGAAAAATTTTGGAAGGCAAGTGTAGAAAACTGTTGTGAGCAGTGCGCTGCTGGCTTCAACCAAGAATGGCAGGCAGGTGCGAGAGCAATGGTGTGTAGATCACCGAAGACAATCCTCTTGTCCCTCAGGGTGCGACAACAAAATCCAACACTTCGGCCACAGAGAACTATGCGACGAAGATGCGCAAATTCCAGCACCAAGGAGAACGTAAAAGAACCGAATGGATGTGCTGCACGTGGCATGAGCCTCTTTGTTTACGAAAAGAAAAAAAAAATCCTGCTTCCATGATTACCACAGAACTTAGAAGTGTTACATATAGGACGTTTCTCATTCCTACAACAGCAAATACTGCACCCAATACTTCTACACGACAGTCGCTGTACGCATAACGTACCACCAATATTTTCAAAAAAATTTATAATGTCTATTGTTATTGTTGTTATCGTCGTCGTCGTCTTCTTCAGTCCTGAGACTGGTTTGATGCAGCTCTCCATGCTACTCTATCCTGTGCAAGCTTCTTCATCTCCCAGTACCTACTGCAGTCTACATCCTTCTGAATCTGCTTAGTGTATTCATCTCTGTCTCCCTCTACGATTTTTACCCTCCACGCTGCCCTCCAGTACTAAATTGGTGATCCCTTGTGCCTCAGAATATGCTCTAGCAGCCGATCCCTTCTTCTACTCAAGTTGTGCCACAAATATCTCTTTTCTCCAATTCTATTCCATACCTCCTCATTAGTTACGTGATCTACCCAACTAAACTTCAGCATTCTTCTGTAGCACCACATTTCGAAACCTTCTCTTCTTGTCCAAACTATTTATCGTCCATGTTTCACTTCCATACACGGCTACACTCCATACAAATACTTTTAGAAATGACTTCCTGGCACTTAAACCTATACTCGATGTTAAATTTCTCTTTTTCAGAAACGCTTTCCTTGCCATTGCCAGTCTACATTTTATATCCTCTCTACTTCGACCTACATCACTTATTTTGCTCCCCAAATAGCAAAACTCCTTTACTACTTTAAGCGTCTCATTTCCTAATCTAATTCCCTGAGCATCACCCGCCTTAATTCGACCACATTCCATTATCCTCGTTTTGCTTTTGTTCATGTTCATCTTATACCCTCCTTTCAAGACACTGTGGATTCCGTTCAGCTGCTCTTCCAAGTCCTATGCTGTCTCTGACAGAATTACAATGTCATCGGCGAACCTCAAAGTTTTTACTTCTGCTCCATGGATTTCAATTCCTACTCCGAATTTTTCTTTTGTGTCCTTTACTGCTTGCTCAATATACAGATTGAATAACATCGGGCAGAGGCTACAACCCTGTCTCACTCCCTTCCCAACCACTGCTTCCCTTTTATGCCCCTCGACTCTTGTAACTACCATCTGGTTTCTGTACAAATTGTAACTAGCCTTACCCTGCCCCCTTCAGAATTTGGAAGATAGTACTCCAAACAACACTGTCAAAAGCTTTCTCTAAGTCTACAAATGCTAGAAACGTACGTTTGCCTTTCCTTAATCTATCTTCTACGATAAGTTGTAGGGTGAATATTGCCTCACGTGTTCCAACATTTCTTCGGAATCCACACTGATCTTCCCCGAGGCCCGCTGACAGTTTTCCCATTCGTTTGTAAAGAATTCGTGTTATTATTTTGCAGCCGTGACTTATTAAACCGATAGAATGCGGCGTTTGAGTCGGTGAGCCCCGAAACCCATGTAGCAGCTGCACCAGCGCTTAACTCTGTTGTCACCCATGACACAGATCGCCGCCTATGGTGCTATACGTGGCTGGCAAGCCGGGTTTACAACCTCCTTCGCAGCTGACCACCTTCCATTTCCGAGGTACCCCTTCGCAGGTCTTTATCAGCCCTGCTGCCAAAGTCGCTTACGTCACTGCATTTCGCCATTTGTGGCAGAAAGAGTCGCCATTCGCTCTGGCCGTTTAGCGTATACTGACGGAATGTGTCCACAAAGAGGTCGCCTTTGGGACGTGTGAGGGACGACGTATGAAGAAGTAACGTATGAACGACTGTGCACTCCAACATGACAATGGACAAACGGATGGGCTTACTATATTTGGGGCGTTTTCACTAAAAACTGCCGTCAGCGCACCGAAGTGTGTTGGGACAGTCACTGTTCATGATTTATAATAAAACCTTTCTGGCAATATTAATAGTTATCTCTGAATTTTGCACACGACAAGGGCAGCACAAATATTCTGTCAGATCCTGATAGTACGGGCCACTTACTTTGAATGTTCCGAAATCTAACATTGTGCACTTCACAAAACGTAAAACGTAGTATCGTAAGACTGTAACATCAGCGATTCGCACCTGGAATCGGCATACAGTTCCTAGGGATATGAAATGCAATGACCAGATAGGCTGAGTTGTGAGTAGAACAGGTGGTAGACTTCGGCTGATCCGGAGAATAGCGGGGATATGCAATCTATCCAAAGGGTGACCCAACCTAGAATATTGCTGGAGTGTGTGGGATCTGTACGAAATAGGACTAGCGGCGGATATTTAACGTATGCACACAAGGGTAGCACGAATGGTTGGCTGGTTGGTTGGATTTGGTGAAAGAGACCAAACAACGAGGTCACTGAAGTTAAAATCTTCTGGGTTATTAGGCCGCGTCATGTTTCTTCTAAAATGTTCGACGTTTCGACCCCTCTGCTGAGACCTTCCTCAGGAGCTTTTGGTGTCCATTGTTCTAACAGTAGTGGTCACCAAAAGATCGTGAGGAAGATACCAGCAGAGGGGTCGAAACGTCGAACATTTTAGAAGAAACATGATGCGGCCTCATAACCCAGAAGATTTTAACTTCAGTGACAACAACATAGTGAAAGAACTGGAAGCGAGGTGTAGCAAAGCTAATGCCGTGAGCGCTCAGCTACGCTCTGCTCTCTTCTGCAAGAAGGAAGTCAGCACCGAGACTGTCTGTGCAGCGTCCAATCTTTCGACCAACTTTGTTGTATGGGAGCGAAAGCTGGGTGGAATCAGGTTACCTTATCAACAAGGTTGAGGTTACGGATATGAAAGTTGCTAGGGTGATTGCAGGTACTAGTAGATGGGAACAATGGCAGGAGGGTGTCCACAATGAGGAAATCAAAGAAAAGCTGGGAGTGAACTCCATAGATGTAGCAGCCAGGGCGAACAGGCTTAGATGGTGGGGTCATGTTACACGCATGGAAGAAGCAAGGTTACGCAAGAGACTCATGGAGTCAGCAGTAGAGGGTAGGAGGAGTCGGGGCAGACCAAGGAGAAGGTACCTGGATTCGGTTAAGAACGATTTTGAAGTAATAGGCTTAACATCAAAAGAGGCACCAATGTTAGCACTGAATAGGGGATCATGGAGGAACTGTATAAGGGGAGCTATGCTCCAGACTGAACGCTGAAAGGCATAATCAGTCTTAAATGATGATGATGGTGGTGGTGGTGATGACAACGGCCACGAGAGCCTGCAGACTTACAAAAAACGAGGTCATTGGTCTCGTCCGATTAGAGAAGGATGGGCAAGAAAGGCGGCCGTGCCCTTTAAAAAAACCATCCCAGTATTTGCGTGATGCTATTTAGGGAAAGGTCGTTATCCCGAAGCGCGAATGGGGCAAACACACTTGTGAATGTGTGTTTGCCCCATGGGGATGTGGCATGGAGGTTTCTAAAGAACTGAACTGCCAGTCTCTTTAAGAGAGAATAGAACTACTACGCAAGTTTCAAGAATTGGCTTTAAACGATGTCTTTCGGAATATAATCCCACTATATGTGGCTCCCGTAGAGATCGTCAGCACAAGATTAAGTTAATTATAGCAGGAGCAGAACCATTGGAGTAGTCACTTCAGAGTACAGACGTTGAGGAGAGAAATTCGTGCAAAGTTCGCCCACGTGCGCTCCGCCGCATACTACTGAATAGATCTGGAAGTGTTGATCGCAACCGCGACTCCGCCGCATTCCATCCGCACCGCGCCGGCGCCCGGGCGAGAATGGCCGGGCCGGCGCTCGCAAAACAAAGGACGACCTTGGTGGGGTGACGTCACCGGGCGGCGCATGCGCAGCCAAGGGTGCCCGCATTGCGCACGCGCGGGTCGCGCGCCTCTGCGCGCAGGCAGCGGGCTGTTTACTGCCCCGATAACGGGATAGCGTGACGCAGTTCCCGCGGGAGATGGCGTGCCGCGCGTCCCAGCGCTCACACGCAAAGGCAGGCCGAGTTCCCACACGGCTGTGCGCTTCCTGGACGCGGGCAGCGACACGCGGAGCGGCGAGACGCAGACAAAAACTGAACTCCGTCCGAACAGGTCTCGGATGACCGTGGCACCGACCGACCGACCGCCGTGTCATCCTCAGCACTTAGACGTCACTGGGTGCCGATATGGAGGGAGTGCGGTCGGCTCTCCCGCCCGTTGTCAGTTTTCGTGACCGGAGCCGCTCCTTCTCAGTCGAGTAGCTCCTCAGTTTGTCTCACAAGGGCTGAGTGCACCCCGCTTGCCGACAGAGCTCGGTAGACCGGCCGGTCACCCATCCAAGTGCTAGCCCAGCCCGACAGCGCTTAACTTCGGTGATGTGACGGGAACCCGCACATAATCGCGCTGCCGTCAAACAGCTGTATCAAACACTTTGGGCGCCCTTACGTACAGCGAAAGGACGGCCCGGCCTAGAAATCGCACACTGGTTGCCGACTGGCTGGCAAAGCCGTCCCGTACTCGGCCCAACTCTGAAACGACAAACTGCAACTTCTGTCCTCTCCCCATTGAATTTTACATACACTATCTGGTCAAAAGCAGAGGAAACCAGGACTGCACATCAATATGGGGAGAGTCGACCTCATGTAACTCTACTCCAAATCTGCTAGGAGCAATCCAGTGGGGTGTCCGTGTCCGTGGAGGAATAGCAGCCCATTCTTCCCGAAGAGCGGAAACCAGTGAAGATAGTTACATTGGACACTGAGTATGAGCGAAATCTTCGTTCTAACTCACCCCAAATATGTGGCAAATGGATTCATGTCGGTACTGATGTCAGGTCATCCATTTCACCCATGTTACTGTCCACTGACTCACAGACGCCGTTTCGCGACTCACAGACGCCGTTTCGCGACTCACAGACGCCGTTTCGCGACTCACAGACGCCGTTTCGCGACTCACAGACGCCGTTTCGCGACTCACAGACGCCGTTTCGCGACTCACAGACGCCGTTTCGCGACTCACAGACGCCGTTTCGCGAGTGTACATTTTCATGCCGGTATAAATAATCGCCGTCTCTGAAGTGTTTGCTTCATAGCCATTTGCTAGGTCCAACATTGAGTGCTTTCTGGAGCCCCTCAGGCAGATAACGTTCAGGGTTGGAAAGAAAATCAATGGCACTGTCGGTGTCTGCCGTGTGGGCCTCATCTGAGATGGGGGAGGCGGACAGGGCTGTGACGGTCGAGTGTTCTGCTGGTACTTAATTCCGCCGATCCGTTCTTTGGAGGGTCTCAAACAAAGGCTTCGTCGATTCTGTGACGGCCTCAGCTGCAGATTCCTAGACCTGAGTTATCATGTGGGAATTCGTACGACTCGCCCCTCGCTAGGGGTTCACTACACAAAAGAAGCGCCTACTCGGATGTCACAGTACTTTTGCAGTGCACATTAGTATTTTCTATGTTAGGCAGTAGTTTGATGTATTCTGATAAACACTCGCCAGTCGATACACAGCAAGGGAAATCTGACTACATTCAGAATGAAGAAAATTCTGACTCTCAAAATTGTATCAGTAAACTGTCCGAGTGTCCGCAATGTGAAGTTCCGAGTGTCCGCAATGTGAAGTTCCGAGTGTCCGCAATGTGAAGTTCCGAGTGTCCGCAATGTGAAGTTCCGAGTGTCCGCAATGTGAAGTTCCGAGTGTCCGCAATGTGAAGTTCCGAGTGTCCGCAATGTGAAGTTCCGAGTGTCCGCAATGTGAAGTTCCGAGTGTCCGCAATGTGAAGTTCCGAGTGTCCGCAATGTGAAGTTCCGAGTGTCCGCAATGTGAAGTTCCGAGTGTCCGCAATGTGAAGTTCCGAGTGTCCGCAATGTGAAGTTCCGAGTGTCCGCAATGTGAAGTTCCGAGTGTCCGCAATGTGAAGTTCCGAGTGTCCGCAATGTGAAGTTCCGAGTGTCCGCAATGTGAAGTTCCGAGTGTCCGCAATGTGAAGTTCCGAGTGTCCGCAATGTGAAGTTCCGAGTGTCCGCAATGTGAAGTTCCGAGTGTCCGCAATGTGAAGTTCCGAGTGTCCGCAATGTGAAGTTCCGAGTGTCCGCAATGTGAAGTTCCGAGTGTCCGCAATGTGAAGTTCCGAGTGTCCGCAATGTGAAGTTCCGAGTGTCCGCAATGTGAAGTTCCGAGTGTCCGCAATGTGAAGTTCCGAGTGTCCGCAATGTGAAGTTCCGAGTGTCCGCAATGTGAAGTTCCGAGTGTCCGCAATGTGAAGTTCCGAGTGTCCGCAATGTGAAGTTCCGAGTGTCCGCAATGTGAAGTTCCGAGTGTCCGCAATGTGAAGTTCCGAGTGTCCGCAATGTGAAGTTCCGAGTGTCCGCAATGTGAAGTTCCGAGTGTCCGCAATGTGAAGTTCCGAGTATCCGTAATGTGAAGTTCCCAAATTTACTGCCCTCCATGAAAATTGTCGCGCTCGAATTATTCTTGGGGCCAAGAGTTGGCTGAAACCCAAGATGGAAAGGTCCGACATATTTAGTGAGCCGTGGAACGCTTATCGGAAAAGACGGGTTAGAGGCTGTAGGAGGCGTAGTGTTCATTGCAGTTGACAAAAATGTTTTCTCTGCTGAGGTCGAAGTCCAGTGTGACAGTGAAGTTATGTGGTCGCGTGTAACAGGTGTAGGAGAAACCGAGCCAATTATTGTATATTTTTAATACCCCACGCGATTCTGCTGTGACAATTGTAGAGCCGGTCAAAGCGAGTGTACGGTCAGTAGCGCGTAAATACCCAGTTGGAGACAACTATAACCCACTGAGTACAGACTGAGATGTATATTGGTTCGGTGCTGGGCGTAAAGACAGACAGTCATGCGAAATACCTCTAAACACATTTTCTGAAAATTGTCTTGAGCAGCTAGCTCGATACCCCACACGCGATGGACATATCTTAGGCCGGTATTCCACTATCGTATTTCTTTGTCAAAGTTGATATGTCAAATGAACATGGCCAAATCTAGGGCCTCGCTGCAAATGTGAGCATAGAAGTCGTTCGTCTTCTGTTCACTGCAGTGCGAAATTTAACCGCTTCGCTACAGCTCTGTGGTGTGTTTGTAAACACGGCTTCAAAGTTGTTCTGTTCCTTCGAGTCTTTTTCGTTTGTAACTTTGCTTCGACTAGGCTGGGGGTTAACCGAGGGGCTCATTTCATGCTATTAACTGTGTGTCGATTGGCAGGTGGAATACGCTACAGGCGACTTCACGTCCACAATCCACTTCTGCATCTGGAAAAAATGCAGGCAGCTTTCCAGCAAGCCGGAAGAGAAGATGTGGTCTCACACTAAAATAAAAAATTCTGCCTTAGCTTTCCATTCTACTTTGCCTGTTTTTGAACTCTGCGTGCCGCTAAAAAGCGCTCCTTCTATTTCTTACTTTTTATTTTGTAGTTGTTGGAACACTAATTCCATTAATTAAATCATTCAAAATCAAAAAAAGTGCTTACTTCGCCACATAGTGTACTAAACATTTATTTACCTCCTCATACTTTCCCCTGCAGTTCTTTAAAAATCGCTTCACACATTTCTGGTACTACTGTATTTTGGTTAATGTGCAGTGTGATATTTGAGTGCTGTGTTGTAAACTGGAGTAGCTCTCTCCCGTATATATATAAAAAAAAAAAGAAAGACTGTCCCACTTTGCCTGTCTTCTGCACGCATAGCATTTGTCAAGAGAGTATTCTGTTTTGTAATATGAGAAGCCGTTTTACTGAGCAAATACTGGTATACATTCTCATCCATTCGTAAGTAATTTGTATATTAAGACCTGACTCCCTCCCTGCAAGTTTTTGTCCGCCATCTTAAAATTTGACGAAAAATATGAGGACAGTGCGATTACCACGTTTTAGCGCGACGTCAAATATCTGTGTCAAAGAAATTTCACAAATATTTTGATCATGTTACAGTGCAATAGCAACCTTAGACATTGTAGCTACAAATAGGCCGGAATAGAGACGGCGATTACCCATGTCAGTATAACAACTACGGATACTAAACTTAACAACTCAGTCACTAAGGCCAGGCAGAACACAATCATTTCTTAGCATCTCACTTAGTTAATTGGCATCACGTAACTGCAGTAAGATGGGTGTAGAGCAATTATGAGCAAAGTTCATGCGGATTGTAAATCGTGGAGAGGTAAGTACCTATAACTGGATGAAGGATGGAAAACACCCACCACGGTTTAATAACGAAATTCGGAGGTTGGTGGGCAAGCAGAGGCTGTTGCACTTCCGGTTCGAAACCGAACGCACAGATGACAAGCGAAGGTTAGGAGAGATTCGTGCGTCTGTGAGAAAACCTCTGCGTGAAGCATAGAACTACGATGCCGTCATACCTTAGCAAAAGGCCTGGCGGAGAACCCGAGAATGTTCTGGTCTTACGTAAAATCGCTAAGCCGGTCTAAGGCTTCCATTCAGTCCCTTTGACAAGTTCGGTGCGGCAGCTATGAAAACAGCAAAACGAAAGCCCAAGTTTTAAACATCGCGTCCAAGAAATCGTTCACACAGGAGAACCGTACAAACACAGCGTCATTTGATCATCACCAGGCGACGCAGTAATAAGCATCGCTGGGCTAGAGGAACAACTGAAAGATTTGAAGGCAAATAAAATCACCAGGTCGGGAAGGAATCCCAGTTCGATTTTACGAAGACTACTCTACGGCATTGGCCCGTTATTGAGCTTGCATTCATCGAGAATCTCTAACGCAGCACAGAGTCCTAAGCGACTGGAGAAAAGCGAAGGTGACTCCAGTAGGGGAGAGTGCCCCATTATCGAATACTTTTTTTAATATTTGACGCACTTTATTTCACGCTACATGAAAATAAAATACACTTTCACATGCCACAAGCATCCCAATAAAATATGTTACCAAGGTTTTCATTACTGATATTTTGGTCACGAATTGTACAGTATCTGATTTATGAGCATTTCGATGTTTTTAAATTCGAGTTCCTATTATCGTATAGTAGTCACGGTGAAGAACAATACTCGTTTTTGGTCGAAGTTAAACAATTTGGAAACAGACTTCGCAGTTGAAGTTTCATGGCCAAAACGACCAAGGAAAAAAAAAGGTTGGTATGAGCAACAGGATATGCCGACATCATCAACAACCTCTCTGATGATGCTTAGGCAATTTCCCAGAACCATTTTCTTTACTTCCTCCACTTTTTCGTCAGTAATTGATGCGCTAGGGCGACAATATTTGAAACGTTTGTAGAACTTGTAAACTCTTGTCTTACTCGTCCAAGATTCGCCAAAAGCCACAGTTTACATACCAAATGCGGCGCTGCACATTGTTATATTCATCAAGAAAAATTTAACACACTTTCTTTTATCCAATTTTTGCGAAAGCAGTTCACGGATCACTCTAAGACAGAAACCTTTTCGACTCTCAACATTAAATATTCAAAACAGCTCACAATTCAAGCATACATCATGAACATGTGTCCGAAAAAGATAAAATTAAGAGAGCCATAAAGACCATGAAATTAAAAAAATCTTTACTTTCTGATGGCACTTCATATTATAGAAACTGTCTTCTTCTTCTTCTTCTTCTTCTTCAGTCCAGAGACTGGTTTGATGCAGCTCTCCATGCTGCTCCATCCTGTGCAAGCTTCTTCATCTCCCAGTACCTACTGCAGCCTACATCCTTCTGAATCTGCTTAATGTATTCATCTCTTGATCTCCCTCTACGATTTTTACCCTCCACGCTGCCCTCCAATACTAAATTGGTGATCCCTCGATGTCTCAGAACATGTCCTACCAACCGATCCCTTCTTCTAGTCAAGTTGTGCCACAAACTTCTCTTCTCCCCAATCCTATTCAATACCTCCTCGTTAGTTACGTGATCCACCATCCATCTTATCTTCAACATTACTCTGCAGCATGACGTATCAAAAGCTTCCTATTGTCCTGTCGTCTAAACTATTTATCGTGCGTGTTATGTAATAGCTTTTTATTTTTCTCGCAATGCCAATTTATATGAGTGTTTTCTTTTCCTCATTAGTAATAAGAAATTAGTATATCGCCGCAGAAGACGGCAAATATAGGAATTTGAAATAACCTTTGTAACAAAAGAGATATGTCAAGACAATATTCATTTTTCAACAACTTTTGTTTCAATGTCGCTTCACAGTACCTATGTTTCAGATAGCACACAAGAAGGAGGTGTAATTTTTTACCGTGTCAACACTAAGTACTGCAAATGCTATGTGTGATACAAATCCAAGAAAAATTGTATTTATATTGCGTGTTATAAAAGACGACCCATATCTTTTTTTTTATTTCTACTTACGCCTTTAACCTGCAGCTGTAAGAAGAGGCAGTAAATTTTTCCTATCTGGCAGAACATCTGCTTATGATCAAAATTTAATGGATGGACTGTATCATCGGCAACCACAGAACATTAGAGGTAACATCAGCGTAAGTTAAGTGACTATATTATATATATATATATATATATATATATATATATATATATATATATATAATGTATTATATGCTCCAGGAACTGACAATCCCTGGTTCACACCCAGTGGAAACACTGGACCAAGACTTACAAGCTATCATGATTCGTGAGAGTAATGACAGAATTACCCCAGGTGGTAACCAATCCACTCGTCGACAGACGACAACTGGGTTTTAGGATTCTGGGGAACCCGGGCCATCACGATCAGTGTTCTCAAGCAAACTTCGTCCCAAGGTTCCCATGTACATTGGTACCTTTAACATTCAGACCCTAATTCAACCTGGAAAATTACACAACTTAGTAACAGAGCTAGACCAACAAAAAATTAAGATCTTAGCGTTACAAGAAACTAGATTCACGGATGAAAATACAATAGACTATGGAAACTATCGCATCTTCAAGAGCAAGACTGACAAACGAACTGCCAATGGTACGCCACTCCTGGGCATGGCATTTGCGGTGCACAGAAATATATTAGGCTCAATTAGAGGGGTCTCTTCCATAAATAATCGCCTCATGACCATGCGTATCCAGTGCGCCAACAAGAAATCGATAAATGTTCATGCACCCACAAACATAGACAACAAAAAACGCCAACTACAAACTGAAAAATTCTGGACAAAACTTGAAGATGTCATGGCCAAAATTCCCCGGGATGATATCAAAATCTTAATGGGAGATTTCAATGCACAAATTGGCAGAGAGAAAGAACACCAAAAAACTGTAGGAAAATATCCAGCACACAGATTCACCAACAGAAACGGACAGATTTATTGAACTATGCCAACAAAATAATCTAAAAATGTCTACATCTTTGAGAAAAAAACCTAGAAAACAAAAGACCTGGAGGTCCCCCATACAAGAGATCGGCGAATATCAGATTGACCACATTGCCATCTCCTATTTCGTACAGAAAGAGATCCATGATGTCCAAGTCCGCAGAGGGGCGAACATTGACTCAGACCACTACTTAACACGCATTAAAGTGAAATTCACCCCAAAAAAATTCTATCCGAAGAAAACACACATGATGAAATTTGACACACGAACAATCAAAGAAACCAATCTGAAGGAGGAGTGGGAAAAGGAACCGGCTGACTCTTGGGAAAAATTTCGAACAAAAATTACAAAGAAGGCAAAAGAACTGATCCCATTGAAAAAGAACACAAAACACCCCTGGTGGGACTCTGGATGTAAAAAAGCGCTGGAAGAAAGAAAGAAAGCCTTTCTGAAGTATAACAGTAAAAAATCCCCAAAAAATCTAGATCACTTCCACAACACCAGAAGACAAGTGGCAAAAACAATCAGACAAGTCAAGAGGAAGTACCTCAAGGAACAGTGTGAGTCTATTGAAGAAAATTTCCGTAACTATAATGTACGAGACTTCTATAAGACCTTTGCTGGGAGAATCAATGGATACGGCTCACGAAATCTATGTTTCAGAAAACCAGATGGAAAACTAGCGCTCACAAATCGGGAAAATTGTGAGGAGCTGGCGAGATACTTTTTCCGGACTCCTCAATTGCCCTGAACCTTCTTCAAGATTTCCTCAAGAAACTGCTGTCTACACAAATCAAGAATCCCCACCACCTACACTAGAGGAGATCCAAAGACATATTCATAGACTGAAAAACAACAAGGCATCCGGAGAAGATAATATCACTGCAGAACTACTTAAAAATCTTGGACCAAATTCCCTCAAAGAACTCACTCAAATCATCACAGACATTTGGCAGACAGAAAAACTACCAGAAGATTGGAAATGCGCCCTAATTCATCCACTGCATAAAAAGGGAGACATGGCAGATATAAACAACTATCGAGGAATCTCCCTTCTCCAAGTCACTTATAAAATCCTCTCAGCTTGTCTTCTTCAACGAACACAAGAACAACTCGAACACAGTATTGGTGAATACCAAGCTGGCTTTCGCCCTCACCGATCCTGTGCAGAACAAATTTTCAATTTGAAGACAACACTAAAATACAAAGCAGTCAGAAACAGTCCGATCATTTGTTCCTTTGTTGATTTCGCAAAGGCTTATGATTCAATCGATAGGCAATCTCTCTTTATTATCCTTGAGGAGCTGGGACTCGATCCGAAAACCCTAAACCTTATGAAAGAAACGCTCACAAACACAACTTCTAAGATAAAATTCCTGGGTGAAATATCAGAGCCCTTCCTGATCAAAACCGGCGTCAGACAAGGTGACGGCTTGTCTCCACTCCTCTTCAACCTTGTCTTAGACAAAGTCATCCGAGAATGGGAAAAAGAACTGAAGAATCAAAATTACTGGAAGCCTATACAACTAGGAAGATCTAAAGATGGTATTAAAATTTCATGCTTGGCATTTGCAGATGACGTGGCCATTCTAGCAGAAAACGAGACCACAGCAATTAAACAGATAGACATTCTCAAAGAATGCGCCGAAAAAGTTGGGCTACAAATTTCCTTCCAAAAAACCAAATTCATCTGCTCAAAATTTGAAACTCAAAAACTAACTACAAAATATGGACAAATTGAGAGAGTTCCATTCTTTAAATACTTAGGCGAGGTCCTAGAACCCACAGGGGGAGAGAAAACTGCACAAAAAGTTCGACTGCAAAAACTGAAAAGAGCATACTGGAAAACCCACAACATCTACAATAAAAAGTGTCTCTCCATTCACTCAAAAATACGACACTACAATACAGTAATCAAGCCCGAAGCACTATATGCCAGCGAAACACTCACACTCCATAGAATAGGCGACCTGGAAGGCATCCTGAAAGAGGAACGCAAAATTATCAGAAAGATTCTTGGCCCAAAAAGAACTGAAGATGGATACAGGTTACAGTCTCGGAAAACTACAGAAAAATTATCTAACCTCGCCGCAGACATCCGGAAAAGAACACTAAAATTTTACGGTCATATCCACAGACTCCCAACACACAGACTCTCCCACAAAATTTTAATATACATTGAAAAATTGAAAACCATACCCTGGATACAAGAAACCAAAACAGATCTAGCAAATGCACAAATAAATTCTTCAGAAGTTATAAACAGAAATGTATACAGGCAAACAATCAATAGTTGGAAAGTACAACCCGAGAATGAAGTTTGCAGGGGACAGGGGACAAAATGGACAGAGGAAAGAAAGAGAATTCATGGGGAAAGAATGAGAGAAGTTTGGAGAATTAAAAAATTGAATCGGAAAAGCTTTGCGTGATCCGTATGGGTCCAATCGCACATAATAATATATATATATATATATATATATATATATATATATATATATATATATTATATGTGTGTGTGTGTGTGTGTGTGTGTGTGTGTGTGTGTGTGTGTGTGGAGTGTAATACCCAGAGAAAGTAGCTTTTTGCTAATAAAAATACGATTTTTGTAACTTTGGTACGTTACATTGTAATTTTCTTATGTTGCGAGGAAAGCTGCTCATGGCACCAAATTTAGTTTCAACAAGAACTCGTGCTTTAATTTCAGTACTGCAAGTATTAATTCTCTCTCATTACGTAAATTTCATGGCGATTCATACACTCTATATTAGCTGTTGGGCTGCCTACAAGCGCGGTCAAACCAACCAACCAACAAGAGCTAAGAGAATGTTTCACTTCCATACATGGTTACACGACATACGAATACTGCCAGAAACTACTTCCTAACTAATCTATAGACGATGTTAATAAATTTCTATTTTCTAGCCTTTGCCAGCGTACATTTTACATCCTCTCTGCTTCGACCAAATAGCAAAGCTGATGTATTTTAAATATCTCCTTTACTAATCTGATTTCGTCAGCATTACCCGATTTCATTCGCCTACATTCCATCCTCGTTTTGCTTTTGTTGATTTTCGTCTTATATCCTCCTTTGAAGACACTGTCCATTCCGTTCAACTGCTCATCTAAGTCCTCGGTTACGTCAGACAGAATTACAATGTCTTTGGCAAACAACGTTTTTCTCTCTTCTCCATGGATTCTTTTTCTTTGGTTTCCTTTACTGGTTGCTCAATACACACATTAAATAACATTGGGGATAGGCTACAACCCTGTCTCACTCCCTTCCCAACTACTGCTTCCCTTTCATGCCCCTCGACTCTTATAAATGCCATCTGGTTTCTGTACAAATTGTAAATAGCCTTTCGCTCCCTGCATTTTACCCATGCCACTTTCAGGATTTGAAAGAGAGTATTCCAGTAAACATTTTCAAAAGCTCTCTCTTACAAATGCTAGTGCTAGGTTTGCCTTCCCTTGATCTTCTTGGAATGTCGCTTTTTGAATAATCAATAAAATATGACAAATGTTTAATTAATGGTAAAAGACGTTGAAAATAAATTCTCTCTGTGTAAATGTATGTGTAAATTCTGGGGAAAAGGTCATAATTTAATCTAAAAAATGCATCGGAAGTTTATGATAGTGTGTAAAGCAAGTTGAAGGCAGTCGCCGTAATTGGACTGTATAGAAGTGGGAACTGCGCTCCTATTCCTGTTCCTATTCTCTCTCTCTCTCTCTCTCTCTCTCTCTCTCTCTCTCTCTCTCTCTCTCTCTCTCTCTCTCTCTCTCGTTATTGATTGCTGTCTCATACAACGCAAGTGTCGCTCTTGTATCTGTAACCTTTGGTTAAATATTTACGTTAATTTAATGGTAACAGCCATGTTTTCGATGGAGAAACTACACTCCTGGAAATGGAAAAAAGAACACATTGACACCGGTGTGTCAGACCCACCATACTTGCTCCGGACACTGCGAGAGGGCTGTGCAAGCAATGATCACACGCACGGCACAGCGGACACACCCGCGGTGTTGGCCGTCGAATGGCGCTAGCTGCGCAGCATTTGTGCACCGCCGCCGTCAGTGTCAGCCAGTTTGCCGTGGCATACGGAGCTCCATCGCAGTCTTTAACACTGGTAGCATGCCGCGACAGCGTGGACGTGAACCGTATGTGCAGTTGGCGGACTTTGAGCGAGGGCGTATAGTGGGCATGCGCGAGGCCGGGTGGACGTACCGCCGAATTGCTCAACACGTGGGGCGTGAGGTCTCCACAGTACATCGATGTTGTCGCCAGTGGTCGGCGGAAGGTGCACGTGCCCGTCGACCTGGGACCGGACCGCAGCGACGCACGGATGCACGCCAAGACCGTAGGATCCTACGCAGTGCCGTAGGGGACCGCACCGCCACTTCCCAGCAAATTAGGGACACTGTTGCTCCTGGGGTATCGGCGAGGACCATTCGCAACCGTCTCCGTGAAGCTGGGCTACGGTCCCGCACACCGTTAGGCCGTCTTCCGCTCACGCCCCAACATCGTGCAGCCCGCCTCCAGTGGTGTCGCGACAGGCGTGAATGGAGGGACGAATGGAGACGTGTCGTCTTCAGCGATGAGAGTCGCTTCTGCCTCGGTGCCAATGATGGTCGTATGCGTGTTTGGCGCCGTGCAGGTGAGCGCCACAATCAGGACTGCATACGACCGAGGCACACAGAGCCAACACCCGGCATCATGGTGTGGGGAGCGATCTCCTACACTGGCCGTACACCACTGGTGATCGTCGAGGGGACACTGAATAGTGCACGGTACATCCAAACCGTCATCGAACCCATCGTTCTACCATTCCTAGACCGGCAAGGGAACTTGCTGTTCCAACAGGACAATGCACGTCCGCATGTATCCCGTGCCACCCAACGTGCTCTAGAAGGTGTAAGTCAACTACCCTGGCCAGCAAGATCTCCGGATCTGTCCCCCATCGAGCATGTTTGGGACTGCATGAAGCGTCGTCTCACGCGGTGTGCACGTCCAGCACGAACGCTGGTCCAACTGAGGCGCCAGGTGGAAATGGCATGGCAAGCCGTTCCACAGGACTACATCCAGCATCTTTACGATCGTCTCCATGGGAGAATAGCAGCCTGCATTGCTGCGAAAGGTGGATATACACTGTACTAGTGCCGACATTGTGCATGCTCTGTTGCCTGTGTCTATGTGCCTGTGGTTCTGTCAGTGTGATCATGTGATGTATCTGACCCCAGGAATGTGTCAATAAAGTTTCCCCTTCCTGGGACAATGAATTCACGGTGTTCTTATTTCAATTTCCAGGAGTGTACTTTCCT
The DNA here is from genome assembly GCF_023898315.1 of Schistocerca nitens. NCBI lineage: Eukaryota > Metazoa > Arthropoda > Insecta > Orthoptera > Acrididae > Schistocerca > Schistocerca nitens. Next base: position 208,927,560 of record NC_064624.1, read on the forward strand.
CGTCCATTAATACAACATTTCTGTTTAGTACGTTAAGTTGCGTTTTAGAACTTCTTCAGGCTGCGTAATTTCGAGATCGGCGAATGGTCTCTACGGTCTCGCCAGTCTGATGTCGATGCGATGCTGGACGGTTGAATGCAAATCAATTAAGAAGCTAGGAAGTATTTTCAATTTACCGTTTTACTGTGTCAGAAATTTGGCACCAGGAGAGATGATTAGAAGTTTTATGCCTATTAACTGTTCAACAACCAGTACATGTTTTTTGGGGAGTTAAATCAATTTTATCGGGAATATTTAAAGAAGGTATCATAAATTAACTTCCACAACCAATATTTAGGCGAGTATTTCAAATTAACTCCCCACCCCCGAAAGATCGTAATATAATGTTGTAATATTAGTAATATTCTACACCTTCTGAGGTAAGTCGTATGGTCAATATTGCTTCGTGTGTGCCACATTTCAACGGAATCCAAACTGATCTTCTCAACGTCGACTTCTGCGAGTTTTTAGAGGAAGTAGAGGTAACACAATTTCTCTCTATCTGTTTTGGTCAAGCACAAATTGCCAGCATCTGACAGGTGAAGTGAAGCAAATATTTTAGAAGACTTTTCATAGGATGAAGGCTTTCACGACCGGATGACATATATGCTGGTAAACCTTTTGGGAATGTGAGGTCGTGGTCCAAAAAACTTTTCTGTTCCTGACGTTTCGGCCAGGACTGCGCTGGACATCTTCAGAAGCGCTCCTCCGTTGAGTCTTGCGACTGACCGGTCGGACGTGCGAGAGCGACATAAATACTGTAGCAAAGGGGGGCGTGGTCGAAGTAACACGTGAGGGGCAGAGATAATCATTCGCGCGAAGATAAAACTGAACTATCGATTGTCGTCTTGTCATTAAATTGTCTAGCGGTTCTGTAGAGCATTCCGCTAAGTTTCATTGCCTCCTCTTTCCTATTAAAATTATCCTTGGCTTCTCTACATAGTCGTGGATAATAATTAGACATTGTAGATAAAATTTCTGTTTCAGAAAACTTCACTTCGTGGTTTCCTGACTGAAGAGCATCTCTGCTAAAGCTGATTTCTCTATTTTTTCCTAGTCCGCGTAGACTTTTGTGCTCTTTTAGCCGTGTATTTACGCTCCTCTTCGTAGTTCCAATACAAACTTTGCCACACGTACACGGAATATTGTGTACACCTCATGTCGACAGAGGAGGGCATTTATACTTCACCGATCGGAATACTTGTCTTCTTTGTTGGTCTAAAGACCGGTCTGATGTCATGTTTCTGTAGAATCTTACAGATCTGATCAGTTACTTTTTTAATAAAAGGGAGAGGAACTGTATTTTTCCGTCGTTGTGGTTCATCCTTGTCCTTCGGTCTTCTGTTCGTTGCTCGGAAAATTTTCTTTACCTCTTTCCCCGAGTAGTCTTTTTCTCGAAGGCCTGCTTCAGATATTTTATTTCAGCGTCGAGGTGTTCCGATGTTCACATGCGCTCGGCTCTATTGACTAGACTTGTTGTGGATGGTGACTGGAATTTTTATGCAAATATGAGAGTGTATGTGTTACTTTCCTAAAAAGTTTATGGTCCAAACTTCCATGGGATCGTCTCGTAACTAAAATATTCTATCATCGTTTTCCATTTCCATGGAGAGCTCTATTTTTGATTTAATTTTATTCAGACGATCAAAGAATTCGTCCACAGCCCATCTACCATGAGGCCAAACCTGAATGTGTCATCTACAAACCTGTACCTATCACAGGACGTAACGTGTTACCCACTGCTACGCCGTAAAATTGCTCATAAAATTTATCGTCCCACTGGAAGTGACCATGTATGGCAATGTCTAAAAAGAGCAGTCAAATATCCTGGAATGGAAAAATTTCCTGGAATGGAAAAATTTCCTGGAATGGAAAAATTTCCTGGAATGGAATATCCGTTATGAAAATCGTAACTTCGTTGCCTGGAATCATAGTGAATGAGGACTATGTCCAAATTTGCAACAATATCTTCAGGAGCTAGAATTAGTCGTCAAAGTCTCTCAATAAAATGACACGAGTCAGTTTTCCCAATACATGGTTGTAAACGAGTCGCTAGATGTGTTGCTATTTCGTGTGTGGGAGAATTGATGGCATTGACTATGGGTCTCAAAGGAAAATCTGTTTTATGAATTTTGGGTACACCATACACTCTAGGACACACAGCTTCATTCTTCAACAAAGCTCTGATCTTCTTTCAGAATAGAGGTAGATGACTTAATCAGACTATTTGTTCTCCTGAGTACGCTGGCTGTAGGGTCCTTCGTAAGTTTTTTTTGTACTGTCCTGAGGTACAAAAGTTTGCTTCCATAATCCTCTGTATTCATAAGAACAGTAGCATTCCCTTTATCAGCAGGAAGAAGCGCTATTTTTTTTTATCTGCACTGAAATGACAGAGTCTTCCTTTCGCTTTTGGTTAAATTACTTTCCAAAGGTTTCAATTATTCAAAATGACAGTCACAATCGCATTATTTATTTTGCCGCCAACCGTTTTCAGCCCGTGATGGGGGTCATCTTCAGGGCAAATTGCACCATTTGGTCGATAGTTAGCAACCGTGCGCAGATAGGGTGACGACTCCAGCGAGCGACCAAATGGTGTAAATTGCCCTGAAGATGACCCCCATCGCGGGCTGAAAACGGTCATCATTTAACCATACAGTAAAGCTGCATGTCCTCGGGAAAAATTACGGCTGTAGTTTCCCCTCGCTTTCAGCCGTTCGCAGTACCAGCACAGGAAGGCCGTTTTGGTTAGTGTTACAAGGCCAGATCAGTCAATCATCCAGACTGTTGCCCCTGCAACTACTAAAAAGGCTGCTGCCCCTCTTCAGGAACCACACGTTTGTCTGGCCTCTCAACAGATACCCCTCCGTTGTGGTTGCACCTACCATACGGCTATCTGTATCGCTGAGGCACGCAAGCCTCCCCACCAACGGCAAGGTCCATGGTTCATGGGGGGGGGGGGGGCTGAAACCGGTTGGAGGCAACATAAATAATGTGACTGTCGCTTTTAATAATTGATTGTAAGTTATTGTTGTTGTTGTTGTTGTTGTTGTGGTCTTCACTCCAGAGACTGGTTTGATGCAGCTCACCGTGCTACTCTATCCAGTGCAAGCTCCTTCATCTCCCAGTACCAACTGTAACCTACATCCTTCTGAATCTCTTGGTCTCCCTCTACGATTTTTACCCTCCAATGCTAAATTGGTGATCCCTTGATGCCTCAGAACATGTCCTACCAACCGATCCCTTCTTCTAGTCAAGTTGTGCCACAAACTTCTCTTCTCCCCAATTCTATTCAATACCTCCTCATTAGTTACGTGATCTACCCACCTTATCTTCAGCATTCTTCTGTAGCACCACATTTCGAAAGCTTCTATTCTCTTCTTGTCCATACTAGTTATCGTCCATGTCTCACTTCGTAACATATTTCTCTTCTTCAGAAACGCTTCCCTTGTCATTTCGAGTCTACATTTTATATCCTCTCTACTTCGACCATTATTGCTGTTTATCTCCATACAACTATGTTGTCTAAAAATTCCGAAGGTTTACTGTGCCATAAGACCCTGGTGGCTTCGATTCTAATTGCATTCGCAGTTTCCGTGGGGAGATTTCATATCTTCAGCTGGTAGTCTGGTAAGTGTTATAGTAAAGTTTTATGCTTTTGCAAGCACGGAAATCTCGTTTCGAGATGACACTCTCTCCGACGTGCTGACAACAGTATCAGCCATCACCGTATTGCTTGTAGCTGCTACATTAGTTTGTAACTTTCCGAAATTTTTCATATTTCTACTAGTAGTCGTTTCCATCACAGCTTCCATAGGTTTAAACGTAAAGTGAAAGACTTTTGCTGAGTAGCGTTTTCAGAGAAGCTAGTGAGGCGTAGCGCCATATACCGATCCTGCCTTGGAGGCGGTTAAGTGGGAGGTGTGTCTCACAGCTGGACAGTGACAGATGGTGACGCGAGACTGGACGCGCACGTAGTTTATGTATCAGCCGATAGAGGTCAATAATGGATGGGGGGACTGATTTTAGTTTCGATTGTGCCCACTAGAGTGCACTAAAGTAATAGAATGTTTTTTATTAACTGTTGTAGTATTTACATAAAGTGTTATTTCTTTTTGTGTATGTAAAATGTTATAAATGTGTTTTAGCAGTATGAATCATGCGTGAGTGTGGTTTAAGGTTAATACGAAGATAATTCCAGAATGAGATTTTCACTCTGCAGCGGAGTCTCCGCTGATATGAAACTTCCTGGCAGATTAAAACTGTGTGCCCGAACGAGACTCGAACTCGGGACCTTTGCCTTTCGCGGGCAAGTGCTCTACCAGCAGAGCTACCGAAGCACGACTCACGCCCGGTACTCACACCTTTACTTCTGCCAGTATCTCGGCTCCTACCTTCCAAACGTAACAGAAGCTCTCCTGCGAACGTTGCAGAACTAGCACTCCTGAAAGAAAGGATACTGCGGAGACATGGCTTAGCCACAGCGTGGGGGATACATGCATGTTTTAACGAAAAGAAACACATTAGCATTACAGGAGCCTGCTCACTGAGAAACAGAAGTATTGAGTTGTTGATAGGCACAAACAAAAGAAAGAAAACTTGCTAGCTTTAAGATTTATTGTTTGAGGAGCTAGACTAACAAAAACAAACTCTCTACCCGCACTTGCCCGCGAAAGGCAAAGGTCCCGAGTTCGAGTCTCTTTCGGGCACACAGTTTTAATCTGCCAGAAAGTTTCACGAAGATAATTGTTTGACGGGTTATGTAGTAGGATTTAGTGTGGGAACATTTCGAAGAAGTATGGATATGAACAAAGGGTTTTTTTGCAGAATAGATTTGTAAAGTAAGTTAATGATAAAGGGAAAGTTAATTCAGGTATAAATAACAATAGTAAATAACTTTATGCATAAGCAAACCTTGAGAATCTTAGATAATTACGTCGGTAAAAAGTGCAGTCGTTAGGTTTACTATTTTGCAATTGGTTATTGACGAAAAGCGCGGACTGACGCGGGAGAATGTAGTTTTGCTATTGGCTGTTGAGTAAACTGACCAATGGTAAAGCAGTATTCTTCGCACGCCTTTTCTCTGCTGGTAGGGAAGACTTGGAGTATTCTAGAGAGGAGTCGAAGCCTAGCTATGAAAGAGACCGGACGTGTGTAGTAGTAGTTCCGATGGAAATGCTAAGTTGCTGAATGTAGCCGTGTTTCATACATCAAAAGTGTTAGAAGGTGATGGCATAATTATTCCGGTGTGTGTGTGTGTGTGTGTGTGTGTGTGTGTGTGTGTGTGTGTGTAGAAATTTCGGAATTTTTCAGTGAATTTTGTAACGAGAAAAAACAAATTACGCGTGGCGTATTGAGCAGGTGGGTGGCTAACAACTGTGACTGCATTTGGTACAGACAGACTTTGTATTTGACGAGCCTTCTCAATCAAAAACAATCAGTATATTTGTAGCTATTACGTTTTCGGGAAATGCAACACCATATACATGCTAACGTGAGTGAAAGGTTTTGTGAGTGACTGTGTTAAGACTAGCACGGGTTTCAGAATATATTAATTGATGAGAAAATTTCCAACCTTACATTTCGTGTGAAAAACTTTTTCCCGAAACGTAGATTATTGACTTAAATTGCAGCCTGGTTCACGTCGAAGTACAGTAGGTTTCACTCGGCTTTCCTACTGATGATCTGCTGGGACAATGTTCACAGGTAGGTGCAGGTCCGGGTGTGCGGACATTTGCCATGCTTCACCCTTGGCCAGGTAGCTCGAGTAGCGATCCCTCAGGTAAGGGACGCCCTTCCTCGTACTACTTCTGTCCGCTTTCAAACCGCCGTCTCCACATCTCAGTCGACACAGCCAGTACGTAAGGGACCTTCTCCTTCGACATCTTGGCCAAATACGGAGCTTCTTTTCCAAAATTGAACTATTTATAACTTTTGGGAAACGAAAGCAATTCCGACGATTATGTCGGTATGTAATTAGTTCTGCCAAGTATAAATGTAGATCCCTCTGCCTGTACGGTAGCTTCCTTTCACGCTTACTGATCGCGATAGAAACAGTCCATCGCCACGGGAGCAACGAGAAACGGACGATGTAAAGAGAATGCGAATGTACGCTAATCATTTCTTTTTCATCACTGCATTTGTGCTTACTTTAATTACTACAACTGCATGTCCAAAAGACAATAAGGAGAAAGAAATAGGAATGTGAATGTGAGAAAAGAAGAACGACATACTCCATATTAATTTACTCTGTAAAATGCGATAGGCCTTGCTGCGAAACATTAGCTGATAAAGTGCAGCGGGACAATGTTCAAAACTTGACTGAGAATACGTTCACTGAATAGAGGTAAGAACATCAAAGTCGACGTACAATTTTAAAATGTTTGAAATAAGGATTATTTACAGGGTCACAGAGAAAGCATCCTAGGTTTTGGAGGGAAAAGCCGTAATTGTAATGATCTGCACTGCAACAAAAACAAGAATCGCAGCATAAGGAAAAATAATTAATGTGTGTTCCAGCTCAGAAGTAACAGTGAAGCAGATAGTTTCTGTGACTTAGTATGGGCAGAGGTTATATTCGACAACCGGAATAAATTAATTACTGGCTCCTCTTACCGACCCCCGGTCTCAGACGAAACAGTTGCTGAACAGTTCAAAGAATAGTCTCATCACAAATAGGTACCCTACTCATACAATTATAGTTGGCAGTGACTTCAATCTAACTTCCCTATGTTGACAAAAATAAATTTTCAGACCCTTATTGTAGATAGAAAACAACTTCCGTAATTGTTCTAAATGCTTTTTTTTAATTATTTTGAAGAATTCAAATTGTAAATGGTTACGAAAACACACTTGAACTCTTAGCCACAAATAATCCTGAGCATCACGACGGATACAGGGATTAGTGAACACACAGTCGTAGTGAGGCTCAATTCCGTAACAAAGAAATTCACCAAAACTAAACGCGAAATATATCTGTTTATAAAAGCAACTAAAAATTCGCTTGACGACTTTCTAAGAGACAGTCTCCAATCCTTCCAAACTTTGTACGTGAAGACCATATGTGGCCTCAGTTCAAAGAAATAGTATCAACAGGACTCCAGAGTTTGCTGCCAAATAAATTAGTAAGAGACGGAACTGATCCCTTATGGTACACAAAACACGACAGAAAGTTGCTGCAGGAGCACCGAAAAAGGCACGTGTAATTTAGAATCCCCAAACTATTTTCGACAAGTGACCCGTTTTCCAAAATGGACTGTTACCTCAGACCCCCATGGCCAAATTACCTACACTCCTGGAAATGGAAAAAAGAACACATTGACACCGGTGTGTCAGACCCACCATACTTGCTCCGGACACTGCGAGAGGGCTGTACAAGCAATGATCACACGCACGGCACAGCGGACACACCAGGAACCGCGGTGTTGGCCGTCGAATGGTGCTAGCTGCGCAGCATTTGTGCACCGCCGCCGTCAGTGTCAGCCAGTTTGCCGTGGCATACGGAGCTCCATCGCAGTCTTTAACACTGGTAGCATGCCGCGACAGCGTGGACGTGAACCGTATGTGCAGTTGACGGACTTTGAGCGAGGGCATATAGTGGGCATGCGGGAGGCCGGGTGGACGTACCGCCGAATTGCTCAACACGTGGGGCGTGAGGTCTCCACAGTACATCGATGTTGTCGCCAGTAGAGATGGGCAAAACTGTTCTTTTCAGAGATCGGATCCGAACTGTTCACTCCCTGAAATGAACTAGGTCTTTTTCATGACTCACCACTCATTCACAATAGAAAATAAATGGAAGGCACATTGCCCTTTAAACTTGGTTTATTCCAGTACTATACCAGTATTTTGATCTTATTTGATCCTATTTTGAAGTAACACAGATAATGAGTAAGAATTTTGTATTGTTTATTGAAATTTCCACGATATGACAAAGTTTTTGATTATCGATTTATTTTGCACTATCGTGGTTTTTTGGGTGATCGGAAAATGTTGTAACTTGAGATTTACATTAACAATGTATTTAGCTATCATGTACTAAAATTTCATTAACCTCGTACAAATACATCCCAAGCCACATATTTTTCAAGTGAACATTTCCTTCCGAAGACGCCCAAAATCGCAAAATCCGTACTACAATTAGAAAAAAAATATAAATTTGACTGTAAGACCAAAGTGCTGCATATAGCCTTATGCAGAATAAAACAAGGAAAATATTGGTGTATCACATTTTGCGATACGTTTATTGGTTCGCTCGTAATTAAAGTTTAAATTCGAGTGTCCATAATAAAAAATCCTATAGTAAGAGGAGTCGTCAGGAACCTCATCTGATCAGTTTAAACAAATAAAAATAAAATAAAAACAAATGATGTATACATAACATAATTATGTGATATACATATCGGTATTAGTACGAAGAACAATATCCAGAATAGACGAACTCCGATGCAGGGGCGCTGAGTCAAGCTGGTCGAGCCGCGAGCTGTATTACTGCATGAGCTGAGACCGCAGAGACCAGAGTGACACCTGAGCTGCTTTGCTCAACGCTCTGGCTAGAGTCGAGAACGGTGGGGTGAGCGTTGAGCGGGCGAGTTCCGAGGGTGGGGGGAGCGGTGAGCGGCCACCACTCACCCGCTCCGAGGCAAATCGTCGGTTCTCTTGCGAGCAGGTTGTTGCAAGTAGTTCTTATGTTCTCTGCTAGGAGGCTCTCTGTCCTGTTGCTCGCATCAACCGCCCAGAGGGCAGGACGTGCGACTGAAACGATCGCCGACGGAGTTCGATGCTAAGTTAAGGTGCGCCAGACACTGCACGCGGCAGAGGAAGCACAGAGACGGCACGGCAGATGTGAAACACAAAATCCAATGGGGCACTGCACAATGCAGGCAGCCAAGGCAGAAGCAGGGCAGAGGCCGGCGCCGGCTGTGTTGTGTGGCGTGCAGTGTGCTCTGACCAGCAGAGGCGCTGCTGATATGCTCCGTCTCTCTCTCTCTCTCTCTCTCTCTCTCTCTCTCTCTCTGCCGTGGGAAACGTTTGGAGCTACCGTTCTTTTTTTCTGAATCACTGATTGTTCACTCCTTTGAAAGATTCAACTCTATAAAACAGTTCAGGAGCGGATCCCCCATCTCTAGTCGCCAGTGGTTGGCGGAAGGTGCACGTGCCCGTCGACCTGGGACCGGACCGCAGCGACGCACGGATGCACGCCAAGACCGTAGGATCCTACGCAGTGCCGTAGGGGACCGCACCGCCACTTCCCAGCAAATTAGGGACACTGTTGCTCCTGGGGTATCGGCGAGGACCATTCGCAAACGTCTCCATGAAGCTGGGCTACGGTCCCGCACACCGTTAGGCCGTCTTCCGCTCACGCCCCAACATCGTGCAGCCCGTCTCCAGTGGTGTCGCGACAGGCGTGAATGGAGGGACGAATGGAGACGTGTCGTCTTCAGCGATGAGAGTCGCTTCTGCCTCGGTGCCAATGATGGTCGTATGCGTGTTTGGCGCCGTGCAGGTGAGCGCCACAATCAGGACTGCATACGACCGAGGCACACGGGGCCAACACCCGGCATCATGGTGTGGGGAGCGATCTCCTACACTGGCCGTACACCACTGGTGATCGTCGAGGGGACTCTGAATAGTGCACGGTACATCCAAACCGTCATCGAACCCATCGTTCTACCATTCCTAGACCGGCAAGGGAACTTGCTGTTCCAACAGGACAATGCACGTCCGCATGTATCCCGTGCCACCCAACGTGCTCTAGAAGGTGTAAGTCAACTACCCTGGCCAGCAAGATCTCCGGATCTGTCCCCCATTGAGCATGTTTGGGACTGGATGAAGCGTCGTCTCACGAGGTCTGCACGTCCAGCACGAACGCTGGTCCAACTGAGGCGCCAGGTGGAAATGGCATGGCAAGCCGTTCCACAGGACTACATCCAGCATCTCTACGATCGTCTCCATGGGAGAATAGCAGCCTGCATTGCTGCGAAAGGTGCATATACACTGTACTAGTGCCGACATTGTGCATGCTCTGTTGCCTGTGTCTATGTGCCTGTGGTTCTGTCAGTGTGATCATGTGATGTATCTGACCCCAGCAATGTGTCAATAAAGTTTCCCCTTCCTGGGACAATGAATTCACGGTGTTCTTATTTCAATTTCCAGGAGTGTACTTACAAGATCAAGCCCCTTATTCATAATGGTCCGCTAACTTGAAACAGCTGCTACAGAGAGTTATTTTTCATTCTGACTTAGGTCAATAGAAGAAGACAGAGTGAGAATTAGCAATGCTTTAAGTTAGCAGACTATTATGAATAAGGGGGGCCTACCTTTAGTTTAGAGAACAAGTCAAAACGCGCCTGAAAGACGTACGCTCGAACTTATTACCTTGCACAAACTTGTCCACACAGACTTGCCGAGTTTTTCATCTCGTACGAACTTGATACTTTACATTACAACAACAATGTTATTTCCTACAAAAATATTAATTATTCTTAGTACACGTGACAACATAAACAACACAGTACCTACCCATCTTGAAAGTTTTAAATAAGTTGTGTTAATTTAATAGGGGTCGATTTTTAGACCTCGTCGACCCCAAAATCAGTTTTCAATTATGTCGACGCCTAGGAAACCGATATCGACCCCTTGGGGTCGATATCGACCACTTTGGGAATCCCTGATTTAGACGAACGCAAAATCTCCAAGACTGGCGAAGTTTTACTGAGGCTCGAAATCCGGTGCAGATTTTAATGCGGGATGCATTTAGTAGCTTCCACAACGAAAGTCTCTCCAGAAATGCGGCGGAAAATGCAAAGAGATTCTGGTCCCGTGTTAAGTAAACCAGCGGAAAGGCTCAGTAAGCGGTGACGAGGAGGAGGGGGGAGACAAGCGACCCAACCCTTCGCTGAGCGGGTGAAATCGTGGCAAATGTCCGGCATTCGCAGGTGCGTCCTGAAGGAACGGGAAGAACCGCGCCGCCGCACTAGGTACCGGGGTTTGGGGGAGGGGGGGGGCAGTGAGGTAGCGCGGGCGGTCTTCGCCCGCCCCCGCAGTGAGTGACCTCGGCTGGGGAAGCCGTATCAGGCCCCGGGCCGCCTTAGCTGTGGCTCCTCAAGCGTGGCCGGGTCGTGAGGCGGTCGTTCGACAGCGGCGGTCGATAGCGCGCCGTCTCGCACCGACCAGCGTCACCGCAGGATCTCTGGTTCGATTCCTTCTCCAGCAATTTTTTTTTCTTCGGCCGATAACACAGCATCGCCACAGATTTCTTACGAAGATGTCGATGATATTAAATTATTTTTCCGTCAACAGCTTGTAACACCCACGAGATGAATTTTAGCTACAGTGCGACGAGAGGAAATTATGCCTGTAACAGTTATAAACTTTATCTATTCGACATATGAAAAAATAGTGAATTAATTATTTATATAATATTCTATGATGTAATTGGATATATCGATGTGTATCATACGAAGACAATGTTAATTGCAAATTCCTTTTATGATCTGCGTTTGTCTTCGTTTGTTTTCACCTTTTGTTGGTTGGGTTTTGTAAGTTGCGGACGCATATCAAACTGAGGTCTGTTAAGAAATTTTAATTATTTGTTAATTATTACTTGAAAATACAGTTCATTATTATTGCAAATATGAGTCCATAATTATTTGTAACTTTAATTCCTCTCTCACTAAGCATTATCTGTGTTAATTATTTCTTTCCGCTGCAACGAGCGCAGCCATTGATGATAGCGATTTGTTTCGTTTTTGTCTGTGTTTCCCTTAGAAACAAATCAAATGTTTGCTTGATGATGTCTAAATAGTGCACAATACGAAAGTAGAGTTTCTGTGAAGTTTAATAATCATTTCAAATACTTACTTATTTGGTCTAACAATAAAAAGTCTGTATCAATAGCCTGCCGCCAGCTTAACAATTATCTCAGCGGCAAATTCAAATTACGCAACTCTGCAGACATAAATGCCGAACGTAATACAAATGTGTAAAAATAAATGTGCACCGGTGGTCCCGAACTAATTTTAATGAAAATAATTCGAATCACATTGGTTCTCTAAAAACAGTGCTCATAGCACGATCGTTATAACAAACGTTTCTAGCTGATGTTTGGAGCCGAAATTAATCACGCACGACTTGCGAAGAATATTGTTTCAGGTAACATACGTCAGTGTTGTGTGCGGCTGATATTCGGTGGTTTTAATGATCATTTTGCTGAAGATAACTGTTTCCATCATAATCCATAGTTGTGTAGAATCTGTTGTACGAACTGTGATTTAGTGACACACAACTTACAGACAACACTTTAACACAATATTAACTTTGAGTTCTTTAGCAACTTGACCAATTCTTTAGCCGGGAGAAAATTTATTTAGTAATTACTCAATGTAATAAAATAAGATCATTTTCATTTACAAATTAGTTAAATACCAAACCACTGAGTAACCCAACGAACGCCACAAGGTTTTCATACTACACCACTGCGCCCTTCATTTGTAATTTTGATAGATCACTGTGAACGGATGCGAGGTGCCGGGGCTAGCAGTGTATTTAACACTAAATTCTTCTTGAATCTAGATATGTAAATGATGCTCTAAGCCCCCCCTATTCTAACTCCGACTTTTGCTGTTGCACAAGGATAAAAAAAAAAAAAAAAAAAACGCGAACTGACTCTAATCAACCCTGCCAGTGGAGTAGAAGAGAGTTTGGCACCTGCAATAATTTAATTTGATAAATAAGTTAAATAAACGAAGGTTTCATTAACATAGTGGGAAATGATGGGTTGCTCTACCGATTAACAGAATGAAAGTTCTGTCCAAAATAACAATATGATTTATTAAGACTAAACACAAAATAATAAAAATAACACATGAAATATTTATAATACATCAAATTGGCTCAAATTGGAGACATACAAACACTGTAAAGGTGAAGTTGTCCCTAAACTAGATCGTGAGGTTGAAGACGAAGTGGTATGTGGAGTCAATTCCTTGCCACTCAAATCTTAGGAGAGACACACAGCTAACCTAACATTAATTGCTGCTACTCAAGACAGAACAAAGTTAGAAAAAGACGAACAGGCGCGCTCTGCTGAGCTCTGATTATCACCTAGGAAAATCCCTATCTGCCGCTGCTGCGGACATACATTACCAAACTGTCTTCTTGACTGCCCGAAACACGATGTGGCGTACAGGAGGCAATGGCTGGTTGCTTCGACGTCCTCGACCGAAAGGCGAGAGCCGACTACACTGAGCACCCGTACATTCCCGCCCCCACGACAGTGGCCGTGGTTAAACGTTCCAATCAGCAACTCGAAAACCGGCGGAAAATTCCACTCCATTGCCGGAGCACTACCATTCCACCAATGGAGATTCTTGGCGCCAATTTCTGCGCTGATTTTGCTACGTCACGGAGCTATGCCCTGAGCAAACCAATCACCGTTACTATTTTGCAGAAAGCGCGGTAATTTTCCCGCCACCACTGCCTGGGTACACAAGTCATTCCCACGCCTCGCTGGTAGCCCGCCAGAAAGTGTTTTCGCTAAGTTTCTGTGAAGTAACGGAACCTCTAGCCCAGCCGCTACTTCAGGCGCCGGCGGGCGTGTCTCTTGACAATGTCGGCGTCTGGAAAGCATTCACTCGACTTCCTCACACCCGTCGGCTTAACCCTTCCGAGATCAGCAGAACCCGCCTGCCACCTGACCATCCGGGTGACGAGAGACGCTGCGTGGGAAGTCCGCGTGTGAAGGAATAGCAACTTTCCACTGCATGCAATTAGAGAGGAGAATCGTAAGATAGAAATATGAGAGGGGGCTCATGCCACCTCTCACGGATTCTTCAGGAATTTCTTCTCCTATTCCAGATGAGCCAGCAACTTTTTCAGTCGACATGTTTAACCTCGGATCGGAACAACACGTTGAACTTTGAAACAGGCACGTCTGTTCACGACGAAATCGAAAAACAAACTGCCGTTCGCTTCTCACAGCTCGCGCACTCCTATGCGCAGATGACCGTTATAATCCCAAGGGGACCCTTACAAAGTCCCTTTGAACCTTGAAACCCGTACAACGAAATAGAACAACGAGCAAGAATATTTTCAGTGAATGAAAAACTTTACGTTCTTGAGCTAAAATAATGTTTTAAAAATAGTGTAGGTTTGAGGAACTTTTTGAATTTTGATGGAATAAGGAAAGAAGAAGAGAAGAAAAGAGTGCCGGAGGAGGAATCGAACTCAAGACCTCTGGCGTAGGAGTCCAAGCCCTAAACACCTAGCCCAGACGGGGGCTCGGCAATGGACTAACGTTTTATACTCTTAAGGCACCTAAAAAACTTTGGATCTATTTTTCCCGGGATTTTCCGCGTAGTGCGTCGTAATATTATAACCAGGTGAGGTTTTAGGGGTCCTCTTTCACCACACAAAATCGCGGACAAATCCCCGACCCCACGGTCGTGCCGTCTCCTTGTTACTGGAGCACCAACTCGCCAAGTCCCCTGCAGAAGTACTGTGCCTCTACAGCCGACCACAACGGCGAAAGAGTTGCCAGTGTGGGAGTTTGTGCCCGAATTCGTCTCTCGATTGTGCCCCAACAACATCCTATGGCGTTCAAGTCTGGCCACCTGAGTGGCCAAATCATTCACTCGAATCGTGAACAACTGCGGCCTGGTCACATCGCCCATAGCCATCCATGAACATTTCTATCACTGTTTGGTAACACGACGTCCATGAATGGCTACAAATGATCTCCAACTAGCTAAACATACCCAATTCCAGAACGAGATTTTCACTCTGCAGCGAAGTGTGCGCCGATTTTGAAACCTCCTGGCAGATTGAAAGTGTGTGCCGGGCCGAGACTCGAACTCGGGACCTTTGCCTTTCGCGGACGAGTGCTCTAGCATCTGAGCTACCCAAGCACGACTCACGCCCCGTCCTCACAGCTTTACTTCTGCCAGTACCTCGTCTCCTACCTTCCAAACATTACAGAAGCTCTCCTGCGAACCATGCAGAACTAGCACTCCTGAAAGAAAGGATATTGCAGAGACATGGCTTAGTCACAGGAGACTGTGTGAAGTTTGGAAGGTAGGAGACGAGGTACTGGCAGAATTGAAGCTGTGAAGACGGGTCGTCAGTCGTCCTTTGGTAGCTCAGTTGGTAGAGCACTCGCCCGTCAAAGGCAAAGGTCCCGAGTTCGAGTCTCCGTCCGGCACACAGTTTCAATCAGCCAGGAACTTTGATACCCATTTCCAGTCAATGATCGGTTCACTTGGACCAGACGACCCAGTGCATTGTAATGTCTCTTGCAGCGGTCTCTCCCCGATATTTTCAGAAATTTTATAAATTATATAACTCAGTACATATCGCGAAATATCTCTTCTTATCTTACCGATTATCAATGCAAATTAGTTTCAAGCCCAATTATTCCTTGGAGCGTCCATTTACTCCATAGAATAGCTTTTCTGCTATCTGTGTTTTCTCTTATGAAAAGAGTAGATGACTTCTTGCCGATTAGCCGTGAAAGAACGAAGATGTATATGTATGTACTGTTGAGCTAGTCGCCATCTTCATGAGATTCTGTATGAGAAGGAATTTAATACATGAACTAAACAATAGTAATTGTGTTCGCGTATTATTTAACTGATTATTATTGACAGTGTCTGCTTACTACGGTGTGTTGCACGGGATCGGTGGGGAACGTCTGAGTTACACTGGACGAACCTGCCCTTTTGTACGCTCAAGATATCCAGTTTATGACTTCCAATAAATGGGCCAACACGGTCTTACCAGCAGATCTCCGTCTTCCTCATGTGATCACCGAAAGTTAATAATTATTACAAATGTTTCCAGGAGATCGACTGACAATTTTCGTCGCACCGAGACTTCGAAATTGCTTCACTGCCTTATGGAATTTAACTTAAGCTCAATTTAATCAGGATAGAACAGTATTGAACTGTGTGAATGTGATAAGCCTGCTTTGTCAATGAAAATTCCCTTAATATACGCTTGTTTTTTACTATCCTGATCAGTGAAGCTAAATCAGGCCGGTGTGTGAGAGGTTTTTAAATTTTAGAAACATTAAAGCATTCAATGCAAACACAGCCCACACCATTATGGAGGCACAATCAGTTTGGACAGAGCCCTGTTGACAATCTGGGTCGGTGGCTTCATGGCGTGTGCAGCACACTACCATCATTCGCTGACCACCTGTCTTCCACTCACCTAGGACCCTACCGCTACGGTACGACAGACGCTCCAGGCGATGTGGTGCTCTTACCAAAGCCACTCGCATCGGTCGTCTGAAGCCGAAGCCATTAACGGCAAATTTCGCCGCACTGTCCTGAAGTATACGTTCGTCGTACGTGCCACATCCATTTCTGCGGTCATTTCATGCAGTGCGCCGACGGTCACGTCGAACAATGATGTCTGCTGTTATTGCTGGTCTGTTAGCACCGACAAATCTTCGGAAACGCCACAGCTTCCCGGTCGTTAAGTGGACGCCGTTCTCCGTCGTGAGCGGTACGGCCTGACATTTGGTGCTCTCGGCACACAATATTGACACTGTGCGTCTTGGAATATTTGATTCCCCTAACGATTTGCGGTACACACTGTCCCGTGTGCCTAGCTCCAACAAGCGCTCCGGGTTGTAAGTCTTAAGGGGCTCCGGAAAGGCTCAAAATCATGAAAAGTTCAATTTTTACTTTTTTGCGTTTTCTCAATCTGCAGACTATTACCTTTTAATAGATATATAATTTATTCAATTCCGAAGACTACAACTATTTTTAAATTTTTTTTGAAATGTGTTCTACATGGGCGTGACCCACTGTGGCGCTGTTAAACTGCTGTCAAATGGTGTTATTATTAACGTCCGTGTTCATCAGGTACATTTTAGTGATGTGAGATAAAGTGTGTGTTGTGGCTAACCTGTGATGGTTCAATATATATCGCTCGTGTGATTGTCGATTGTTTCATGTTTATTTACTCTGTCGTTATCTCGAAAATATTCGTAATTAATTGTTTCTTGAGTCTCTGTTTTGTTGAAGTATAATAATGAGTAAAAGTAAAGTTATTAGAAATCCTCTCAATGCTTTTAAGAAAAGGAGAAATGTTGGAAAGCCAAAGGTATGTGTTATTACTGTAAACAATAAAGACGATAACCAAGTGAGTGAACCTAACCTATCAAGTACACCTGCCCATAGCAGTCAAAGTGGGAAAGAAAATACTTCACAGAAGAAGCTTGGTTCAATGAGTGAAAACTATGAATGTTTTATGGGCGAATCGGATGTGAATGAAATATTTGATATGTCGGTTCTCAAAGGAAATTTTTCAAACTGTGTAAGATGTATTCATCGTAGTGAAGTTGGTCTGGAACTCTCCATAATAAAGCACGTAGGACTTGCTAGTGAAATACAACTGAAATGTGATAAGTGTTCATACATGACCACCTTTTCGAACAGTGTTGCAGTAACTGCAACTGAAGAAAGTGGTAGCAAAATCTACGAACACAACAACGAGCGATGCTTGCTTTAGACAAGGAACGCCTTCGGGCTGCAGACAGGGCTGTAAAGAGTCTAGAAATACAAGCAAGAGTAAACAGGAGGAGGAACAAGAGGAAGCTGGAGGAGGAGTTTGCAGAGGATGAAGATAATCCATCCTATGGACCTGGAATGCACTAAAAAGTTAATCCAATCTTTGTCGCTCGATTCCCAAAAATTTTATTTTCTCATACTAATTACATGTTTTCTAAGGATCTTCCAAACATATTTGTTTCAAACTTTCAGTAAATGTTACACAGTACCTTCTGCGTAATTTAACACAGCCTTTTTCCAAAAAACTGTATATTTTTGAATATATAAATAAAAAATTGCAAAAAATGTGAATTTTCATTACAACTGAAAAAAATCATCTTTAATAACTGAACTAAAATTTTGTAAAATCCCTGTGTTAAGTTGTAGCCCATATTCCAATAAATAATCTGTAAAAAGTTCAACTTCCTACCTCAAATACTTTGTGAGGAAAGATGTAATTTATAATCGTTTTTTTAACATTGCAAGTATAGGGCGTTCCGGAGCCCCTTAATTCCTTTCGTGCGACCATCATCACACCGGAAACCTTTTTCACACGAATCACCCCGAGTACAAATGACGGATCCGCCAACGCGCTGCCCTTTTACACCTCGTGTGCTCGACACTACCGGCACCTGTATACTTGCATACAACTATCACACTGCTTTTGTTACCTCAGGATACAGCTTGAAGGTGAAGCTCTGATAGAGAGGCGTACAGCTCGTGTGCAGCCATGACGGCTGCAAGTTAGCCGATGGCGGCATGTTGACACTTGCTACCGAAACGGGTAGCCAGGTGGTGAAGTAAATTTTTCGAGTAATACACTGTACCAAATTAGTTACTCCGCTTGTGTTGGTCACTGTTCCGACGCGCTGTCTCTCACGAAGGTGTACGGCCCCTGCTTACATCATCTGAAGCAACTTGAGTTTCGAACTTTGTATGAGGATAGATGCAATCTGTATATTGAGCAAACAGTAAAGGAAACAAAAGAAAAATTTGTAGTAGGAATTAAAATCCACGGAGAAGCAATAAAAGGTTGCAGGTTTGCCGACGACACTAATTGTGTAAGAGACTGAACGACCCGGAAGAGCAGTTGGCCGGAATGGACAGTGTCTTGAAAGCACGATATAAGATTAACGTCAACAAAAGCAAAACGAGGATAATGAAATGTAGTCGAATTAAATCGGGTGATGCTTAAGGAATTACATTAGGAAATGAGGCACTTAAAGTAGTAAAGGAGTTTTGCTATTTAGGGAGTAAAATAACTGATGATGGTCGAAGGTGAGAGGATATAAAATGTAGACTGGCAATGGCAAGGAAACAGTTTCTGAGGAAGAGAAATTTGTAATCCTGGAGTATAGATTCAAATGTCACGAAGTCTTTTCTGAAAGTATTTGTATGCAGTGTAGCCATGTAGGGAAGCAAAGCATGGACGGTAAATAATGTATACAACAAGAGAACCGAAGCTTTCGAAATGTGGTACTACAGAATAATGCTGAAGATTACGTGGGTAGATCACATAACCAATGAGGCACCGAATAGTACTGGGGAGAAGAGGGATTATTGGCACAACTTGAGTAGAGGAAGGCATTTGGTAGGAGACGTTCTCGGGCATCATCAAGGAATCACCAATGTAGTATTGGAGGGAGAGTACATTTTCATTATCACTTTATGCGTTTGGTCGTTTACTAGTCGGTAGTTATGAATATTATATTATTTGTGATAATAAATAATTTTTACACTGCCAAATAGCCGGCCGAAGTGGCCGTGCGGTTAAAGGCGCTGCAGTCTGGAACCGCAAGACCGCTACGGTCGCAGGTTCGAATCCTGCCTCGGGCATGGATGTTTGTGATGTCCTTAGGTTAGTTAGGTTTAACTAGTTCTAAGTTCTAGGGGACTAATGACCTCAGAAGTTGAGTCCCATAGTGCTCAGAGCCATTTGAACCACTGCCAAATAACATTGTAAATTTAATATAAGTTTATTCGATTACATGTATTTTTCCTATTACGTGAATTCTAATATAAATAGTGAAGAAAATGACTGTTAGAAATAAAAAAAAACTGACGAGCGGGACTCGATCCAACGACCCAGCGATTACGCTGCTTGATCGCTAACCAATTTTTTTTTTTTTTTTTTTTTTTTACAATTTATTGGTCCTAACATTCCTCAGTAGCACATAATTTTCAACTGACATTTAAAAGTAATAAAACAAACTAAAATTAATTTCAGGTTCCTTGACATTTTAGAAAAAATCAAAGTCTAAACCATATAGTCATGTTCGTCAATTGATGGTATTTGTTTTTCAAAGATCAAATTGTCTCTCGTTTCTTGATGTTCTCAATCGCATGATCAAAAATGGAATTCACATGACTGTTCTTCTGAGGAAGTTGGTGTATGTATCATAGTAATTATTCATGCGTAGTAGCTTGTGATGCTGGTCGGAGATGTAAGTTCAAAAATCTGCTTCGCTCCTTTCTTTACTGGACAGCATGAGCATGTTCCTTCAACCAGTTGACGGCATTTTTCTTCCAAGTGGGGTATAGTTCTTCTTCCGGGTATAAAAGGCAGGCTGGCGTTATCAAATACGGCGGTTTTCTCTGCATAGTTGCCAAGTTTTTTCTGATTGACAATCATATATTATTTGCATTTCCACAGACAATTGTCAGTCAGGCTGCAAGTGCTACGCAAAGGGGAACCCGCCAGATGAATGGGAAGTAGTCTGGAGTTCGTTGGAAATTTCCTATTCACAAAATAATAGCACAATGACCGTACTTCTCTTGATAAATGCGGGTGGTGTATGTTCCTCCAGATACCATGCCAAGAGTGACCGACGTATTTTTGTTCTATGATGTTCTTGGTCTGAAAGTTCGTTAAGTTTTGGTATATTTTCTTGACTTTGATGGCATCTTTCTTGGGTGTTCCCAATCTAATGTAGCTATATTCTACGAAGTAATGTTTGTGACGGCGCTTCATAGTAAATATGGCCACGCACAGGTGTATATACACTCCTGGAAATGGAAAAAAGAACACATTGACACCGGTGTGTCAGACCCACCATACTTGCTCCGGACACTGCGAGAGGGCTGTACAAGCAATGATCACACGCACGGCACAGCGGACACACCAGGAACCGCGGTGTTGGCCGTCGAATGGCGCTAGCTGCGCAGCATTTGTGCACCGCCGCCGTCAGTGTCAGCCAGTTTGCCGTGGCATACGGAGCTCCATCGCAGTCTTTAACACTGGTAGCATGCCGCGACAGCGTGGACGTCAACCGTATGTGCAGTTGACGGACTTTGAGCGAGGGCGTATAGTGGGCATGCGGGAGGCCGGGTGGACGTACCGCCGAATTGCTCAACACGTGGGGCGTGAGGTCTCCACAGTACATCGATGTTGTCGCCAGTGGTCGGCGGAAGGTGCACGTGCCCGTCGACCTGGGACCGGACCGCAGCGACGCACGGATGCACGCCAAGACCGTAGGATCCTACGCAGTGCCGTAGGGGACCGCACCGCCACTTCCCAGCAAATTAGGGACACTGTTGCTCCTGGGGTATCGGCGAGGACCATTCGCAACCGTCTCCACGAAGCTGGGCTACCGTCCCGCACACCGTTAGGCCGTCTTCCGCTCACGCCCCAACATCGTGCAGCCCGCCTCCAGTGGTGTCGCGACAGGCGTGAATGGAGGGACGAATGGAGACGTGTCGTCTTCAGCGATGAGAGTCGCTTCTGGCTTGGTGCCAATGATGGTCGTATGCGTGTTTGGCGCCGTGCAGGTGAGCGCCACAATCAGGACTGCATACGACCGAGGCACACAGGGCCAACACCCGGCATCATGGTGTGGGGAGCGATCTCCTACACTGGCCGTACACCACTGGTGATCGTCGAGGGGACACTGAATAGTGTACGTTACATCGAAACCGTCATCGAACCCATCGTTCTACCATTCCTAGACTGGCAAGGGAACTTGCTGTTCCAACAGGACAATGCACGTCCGCATGTATCCCGTGCCACCCAACGTGCTCTAGAAGGTGTAAGTCAACTACCCTGGCCAGCAAGATCTCCGGATCTGTCCCCCATTGAGCATGTTTGGGACTGGATGAAGCGTCGTCTCACGCGGTCTGCACGTCCAGCACGAACGCTGGTCCAACTGAGGCGCCAGGTGGAAATGGCATGGCAAGCCGTTCCACAGGACTACATCCAGCATCTCTACGATCGTCTCCATGGGAGAATAGCAGCCTGCATTGCTGCAAAAGGTGGATATACACTGTACTAGTGCCGACATTGTGCATGCTCTGTTGCCTGTGTCTATGTGCCTGTGGTTCTGTCAGTGTGATCATGTGATGTATCTGACCCCAGGAATGTGTCAATAAAGTTTCCCCTTCCTGGGACAATGAATTCACGGTGTTCTTGTTTCAATTTCCAGGAGTGTATTTGACGACCGGAATTGTCTTGCTATTTTCTCAGTAAGTCTTCAGAAGTACGCGCTACTGCTCACACATTTTGTTGTCGTGGAGTACTACGAGTGTGCGAAGTTTGCAGTAAGTCCGCGTCCCAAACGTCGTGGCCTCCCGTTGTGAGTACTTTAATCGTTCAGGAAAGTGACCAGTCAAAGGAAAAATTACAAATACCGCTAAATACAGGGTTAATATGTGCGGTAGAGTCTTTCAGTATTCCGCTAGGCACTCCGTCATATGGCGAAGAGTCCTTAGTCTTAAATGATTCCGTTAATCCTATTGCGAATATACTTAACGGATTCGAAACGTCACAGATTCGAAACGTCACAGATTCGAAACGTCACAGATTCGAAACGTCACAGATTCGAAACGTCACAGATTCGAAACGTCACAGATTCGAAACGTCACAGATTCGAAACGTCACAGATTCGAAACGTCACAGATTCGAAACGTCACAGATTCGAAACGTCACAGATTCGAAACGTCACAGATTCGAAACGTCACAGATTCGAAACGTCACAGATTCGAAACGTCACAGATTCGAAACGTCACAGATTCGAAACGTCACAGATTAAGCGGGAGTTTTTCCACGCGTCTCGCTGCTTAACAACGTCTTGTGCCCTGAACTATGTTAGTAGGCGGGTTCTTATGACGACGGCAGGGTGTGTGTACACCAAGTTCGGGTGGAATCGCTGAAATGGTTTAGGAGAAAACGTGGGAAACACACACACACAGCATGCTTGTGCTACCAGAACAGTACGTGGGGCACTGCTGTACGCTCGGTTTGCTGTGACGCGACGCGCGGAAATCCGACTGCCCGAGACGAAAGCTGCGCAGTACGGCGCCCCGACCCCGATATTAAACCGGGTCCCGGGTTCGTGCCCCGGCGCGGTTCGTCGATGTCGTAACTACGCGCTCGCCGTGCGCTGCTCCTAATGGCGCGCCCGCCAGCGAGTAATTAAACGCTGTGTTTAATTCCGGAACTGGGGCGCATCGGGGACGCAGCCTGTGGACGCGGCGCTCCGGCGGCTACGGTGATAAGGCGACGCCGACAACGAGCGAGCGTGGGTGGGTGCGTGGGTGGGTGGGTAGCGGCCGAGTCGCTTTCAGCGGACTCACCCACTCTCGCCACCCCAGAGAACACTGACGCGATTGAACTTCCTGCGATGTCCTTCAGACAGCGTGAGGGCGGGTTGACTGACGGATGGTGCCTTGGAAACAGCTTACAAAGTGAATGTGAACGAAGGTAATTAAATGCAGTCGTTTTACAGTGTCATTATAGTTACACTTTCAGAACGCTACAGAAACAACACCATTGGTCAGAATGACGTCAAATTGCAAGGAAATATTATCGGAAAAGGGAAAAAAGGTACGGCAGAAGAAAAAAAATTGTGTAAAAATTGATCAATAGATGGCGCTGTATGTGCCAGAATATGTAAATGAAAACACCTGTGATGCGGACGACCCACTGATGTTGGTAGAAACCTTCGACCATAAATATGATAGGCTGGCCCTGACGTCATTTTCGTGGCTCCAACATCTCTGGGCTAAAGTCACGTGAATGTTGGCAACACATGGTTGTTTCGTGCTGCGCTTATGCTGTACTCGGCGTTTTGTCGGGGGAAATGGCATTACATTTCACGTGTAAGTGTTTCTATGATAGTGCAGATGCGTTTATTGAAATCTGGTGAAGTGATTTTTTATAAGTTTTTTACACTTGAAATAGAGTATCACCTAAATTAAAGTGTTGAAAGTGATGCCTGTGAAGTCAGACTCATGTTACATTTTGGAAAGTATCTGTGATAATTCGGTCACAGAAGTAGGTATAACTGTTTCTCGTTCCTACTCATAGGTTCCCTAAGGATGAAAACCGAAGGCAGCTTTGGACAGAGGCCCTGAAACGGAAAAACTTTAAGCCATCTGCATATACGCGCCTTTTTGTATATACAAGTGAGATTATAATAAGGTAAGAGCACCTACAGTCGACACATTAAGAGAATTTTTTCTACCTTCCAATACTATTAAATAAATGTACGCTCCAAAATTATTTTCTGAAACTTCAAAGTGTCACATTTCATCTAAAATATTTTTTTAAACTGACAGTTTTAACTTTCGTAAAAATAGTAGGAACTGAACGTTTGAAGTGGACCTAGAATTGATTAAAATGGACCTGCTCCTAAAGTCGACAATTTTGGCACCTATACTTGACATAATTCCCATATGCCATTTTCTTTTGTGAGTGACTAGAGCTCAAAACGCGGCGAATCCAATGTTTAAAGTTTTCACACGAGCTCACTCTCACTGTTTAAAAGAATTTTAACGACACTTTAGCTTAATTGATAGTTTATAGTAATTTAGTCCCGCTGCCCACCAGAGGGGCGTTCGATGTATTTCTTAGATTTTATAAATATGGTACTGTGAACAAATCCAGGTCGAATGTAGTTCTGGCATAATTTTTCGCAAATAAAAAAAGTATTTTTTGTTGGGAGCGTTTGGCAGTTAATTGAGAAATGTGGGGGAAATACGATACAAACATAGGCCGGCAGACCGCTGATTTGAAACCCCGCCACGTCTTGCCAACAGTCACGTGCTTTACGTTGGAGCCAACCAGCCCTATAGCCTCTGCACAGCAAGGCCAGCCTACTAGTATCTATGGTCGAAGGTACGAACACGCCGGCTACACGGCTTTTTCTCCTTTCGCGTCTGCGACGTTGGCCATGGCTCTCTCAATGCAGGATCGCGCTCTGCTTGTAAAGCTGTATTACAAGAATGGTGGCTGTGCACACGTCGCTCTGCGGAAGTTCCGGACACTGGAGGGTTTGGAGAGAAAGAAAAAAAAGCGTCGGTCCGATGACTGCCGTGGGTCTGGAGAAAATGATTCGGAAATTCGAAAAGACGCGTTTTTTGCAGATTGAGATTTTCACTCTGCAGCGGAGTGTGCGCTGATATGAAACTTCCTGGGAGATTGAAACTGTGACACGAACTCGGGAGCTTTGCCTTTCGCGGGCAAGTGCTCTACCAACTGAGCTACCCAAGCACGACTCACGCCCCGTCCTCGCAGCTTTTACTTCTGCCAGTACCTCGTGAAAGGGTCCGGTAGCCACCTTTCATTGCCAACTCTCGTAGTGGTCAAGTCGGCAAAGAGGTTTCCGCTACTTGTGAGAAATCCACCTGCGTTAGGTTGGTGGCGGAAATGGCATCCTGGGGTTTTCCGGTCCACGCGGAGCGTGGAAGAGGCTGGAGAAGAAGCGGAAGGCAGTCTGCCGCCGGTACGGGAAGCGTACACAGCTGTGCTCCAGTCGAAGAAGGCTGAGTTGGACTGACCGCGTGGCGCGTTGTCACATAGAGAGGGGAGCTTTTAGCTTTTGGTCTCGAATTTCGTCTTATAAAGATTTATTTCCTGGGTTGCAGCAGCGAATGCAAGGCTTTTGTAGACTTTCAATTTGATTCCCAATGCAGTCTCGACTTTGATCCGTGAGAGGAACGCAGCACAAAGGAGTTGCATATGTTGAAGTGCCCTCGCTTCAGTGTGAATGTTTATGTGCCTACAACTGTGTGTGTATGCTTCTAATCTTTTCCGGATCTTGGTAATTTTTGTGTATTTGTGAATTTTCTTTGTCTCATGTGATTAAAATTTGGCCTCGGTCCATAGAAATTGTCTCCGCGGATCGAGTGGGCGCGCGAGTCTGTCATGAAACGTGTAGTGTTTCACAAGCAATTGTACATAGCTAGCATGCAACAGCAGTCTATAGATGCACTACATCAATGTTTTAAGGAATAAATAATCTTGCCTTCAATCTTATCTTGTGTACCGATGTTACGTCGCCGTTACCTTCGCCATTTACCTTGTAGTTTTCCTTGGTGGCCCACCTATAGCGTTTCCATGTGCACAGGTGTAGTGATTAGTGTCCCTTTTTTCATCTGGAACAAATGCTCTGGAATAGATCGTGTTTTCACGAATCTTGCTGCAGGCTGCACTTCCGCATGGTGTTCACGCCCTCTTTACTTTACTCAATATTTGATTCACGGGAAGAATGCCTGGATCATATTAATAACTACATCCCATTCTTTATCAATGACTTTACAATGAATGTTCTTTTGTGAGTTTTTCTTATTAATAAAGTAAGTAATTTTCCGACTCGGTGCTACCTCTTTGTCGTGTGGCTAGAGTTGGTGGCGACCCTATCTTTTTTATTGATTTCAGTGTCAAATAGCATTTTCTTATTCAAAGTGCGCGTGGTTCTTTTAGCTATCAGGATACATTCAAAGGGCGCTTCATGCTTCTTGCACATAGCGTCCTTTTATTCACGCCACTTACACTCGTCTCCTACCTTCCAAACTTCACAGAAGTTCTCCTGCAGTTTTAATCTGTCAGGAAGTTGCACGGGTTCTTTTGGTGTCCAATGTGGTAGAGGGGAGGGGGGGGGGGGGACGAACGAATTGATTCGACGTCAGTGGAAGCAGTGGCGACAGCAAGTGCAAGACGAGACGAGTGGTGGTGTGCAAACGTTCAGTGCACGGAGAACTGCCCCAACATTGGACATAGCCGTGAGCAAGGTGCGTAAAAGCCTACGAAACACCCTCCTTTGCTACAGATTCACAATCACCTATGTCCACGAGTTGCTTCCTGTTGACCTGTCAGCAAGAGAGACCTTTGCTTCAGAAATTCTTGCTCGCATGGAAGAGAACAATGAATGACCGTGGAAGATTTTGTGGACAGACGAAGCCATCTGACGGGATATGTCAACACACAGAAATGCCGAACATGGGCAACGGAAAATCCACGCGCAAATCAACCAGTACCGCTTCATCCTCCAAAGGTGACTGCGTAGTGCGGGTTTACAGCATAATTTATCACAGGGCGATATTTTTTTCGAAGAGACAGGTGTTTCCGGTCCTGTTAGCTGTACAGTCACTGGTAAGCGCTACGAGTGTGTTTTGCGCAACCATCTCATTCCAGGTCTCGAAAAGCGTGGATCTGTGGATGGGATCGTTTTTATGCAAGACGGCACATCTCCGCACACTGCAAAACCAGTTAAGCAGCTGCTGAAGCGCCATTTCGGAAACGCTAGAATTATCAGCCACCATTTCGCTACAGCCTGGCCGTCCCGATCACGTGATCTTGATCCGTGTGACTCCTCGCTGTGCGGCTATGTGAAAGGTGTCCGCTGTTCCGATTGCAAACTCAGCTGCATTGAAGGCACGCATTGCCCAACACATTCTCAACGTGACCCCCCAGAACACTTCGATCAGCTGAGGATCGTGCTGTTTCTCGATTTGTACTCTTTGCAGAAAACGGTGGACAGCATACTGAACATGTTTTGCGCGCCTGTCACACGGAAATTAATAATCCGATTTCATTTTGACTGATGCTCCTTATGCGGTTTTGTGCCTCAGGACAATTACAAACCGATTTTTCGCATCTGATGTGATACGACCTTGCCGTGCTGGATGGGCTTACGTAACTAACAGTAGCACGCCTCTACGCCCATGCACACTGGCAAGGGGAGGCTATGACGTTTGGAACGCGGATTTACTGCGAACCTCGTACATTCGTAGTACTCCATGAGGACAACAAAATCTGTAAGCAGTAGCGCGTACATCTCAAGCGTTATTAAGAAAATCTCAAGATAATTTCGGTCTCAGATACGCACCTGTACGTGGCCATTTTAACCATGAATCGGCGGAAGCCGAGTGGTTAGCGTTCAAGCCCCGTAATCGTTGGGTCGCTGGATCGAGTCCCGTTCATCAGTTTTTTTTCAACACAGTCATTTCTTTTACTATTTATATTACAACTGATATAATGCGAAAAAATGCGTGTAAGCCGATGAACTTTTATTAAATTTACAATGTTCTTTGGCTGTCTACAAATGTTTACTATCACAATATAATATAATTTACTATCGACTAGTAAACGACCAAACGTATTGATACTGAAAATGTATGCTTGTCCGTGAATTGAAATGTCTCATACTTTGGAAGAAGCCCAAAGCGACTTATTACCTCCAAGTTTATGAGCGGCACCGACGGCTTTAAAAGACTTACAATTAATCGTCGCTTTCGACATTACGAGTGCAAGTTGCTGGATGGTATTTTTCGTAAAAACATGGAAAGCAAAGTTAAACGGCGGCCAGCTGCATTGAATAAATGCTATGTTTCCGCATACACAGGGTCTTTTGAGGTTTTCTGTGGGGGAACAAACCTCGTTGACATTTTCAAAAACCTCTCTTTCAGCCAATAATTTGGAAGCAAACCATGCGTAACGCACTATTTCCTTAAATATCGGCGCTGCTAATTGGTCATGCAGTATCGACTGTATTAAATAGCGTCTTTACGAGAAGCAATTTCTCGTTCTCTTCCGATTAAATACGAACAATTTTGAAGACACGGACAAGCATACATTTTCAGTACCACTTTATGCGTTTGGTCGTTTACTAGTCGGTAGTAAATTATATTGTCTGTGATAGTAAAAATTTGTAGAGTGCCAAATAACATTGTAAATTTAATAAAAGTTCATCCGATTACACGCATTTTTTCCCCACTATATCAATTGTAATATAAATAGTAAAAGAAATGACTGTGTTGGAAAAAAAACTGACGAACGGGACTCCACCCAACGGGGCTTGAACGCTAACCTCTCGGCATCCGCCGATTCATGGTAAAAATGCTCACGCACAGGTATACAGGGTGTTACAAAAAGGTACGGCCAAACTTTCAGGAAACATTCCTCACACACACAAAGGAAGAAAATATGTTATGTGGACATGCGTCCGGAAACGCTTACTTTCCATGTTAGAGCTCATTTTATTACTTCTCTTCAAATCACATTAATCGTGGAATGGAAACACACAGCAACAGAACGTACCAGCGTGACTTCAAACACTTTGGTACAGGAAATGTTGAAAATGTCCTCAGTTAGCCAGGATACATGCATCCACTCTCCGTCGCATGGATGCGCTGATGCAGCCCTGGAGAATGGCGTATTATATCACAGCCGTCCACAATACGAGCACGAAGAGTCTCTACATTCGGTACCGGGGTTGCGTGGACAAGAGCTTTCAAATGCCCCCATAAATGAAAGTCGAGAGGGTTGAGGTCAGGAGAGCGTGGAGGCCACGGAATAGGTCCGCCTCTACCAATCCGTCGGTCACCGAATCTGTTGTTGAGAAGCGTACGAACACTTGGACTGAAATGTGCAGGAGCTCCATCGTGCATGAACCACATGTTGTGTCGTACTTGTAAAGGCACATGTTCTAGCAGCACAGGTAGAGTATCCCGTATGAAATCGTGATAACGTGCTCCATTGAGCGTAGCTGGAAGAACATGGGGCCCAATCAAGACATCACCAACAATGCCTTCCCAAACGTTCACAGAAAATCTGTGTTGTTGACGTGATTGCACAATTGCGTGCGGATTCTCGTCAGCCCACACATGTCGATTATGAAAATTTACAATTTGATCACGTCGGAATGAAGCCTCATCCGTAAAGAGAACATTTGCACTGAAATGAGGATTGACACATTGTCGGATGAACCATTCGCAGAAGTGTACCCGTGGAGGCCAATCAGCTGGTGATAGTGCCTGCACACGCTGTACACGGTACGGAAACAACTGGTTCTCCGGTAGCACTCTCCATACAGTGACGTGGTCATCGTTACCTTGTACAGCAGCAACTTCTCTGACGCTGACACTAGGGTTATCGTCAACTCGTCCATTGCAGGTGTCCTCGTCGTTCTAGGTCTTCCCCAGTCGCGAGTCGTAGGCTGGAATGTTCCGTGCACCCTAAGACGCCGATCGATTGCTTCGAACGTCTTCCTGTCGGGACACCTTCGTTCCGGAAATCTGTCTCGATACAAACGTACCGCGCCACGGCTGTTGCCCCGTGCTAATCCGTACATCAAATGGGCATCTGCCAACTCCGCATTTGTAAACATTGCACTGACTGCAAAACCACGTTCGTGATGAACACTGACCTGTTGATGCTACGTACTGATGTGCTCGATGCTAGTACTGTAGAGCAATGAGTCGCATGTCAACACAAGCACCGAAGTCAACATTACCTTCCTTCAATTGAGCCAACTGGCGGTGAATCGAGGAAGTACAGTACATTCTGACGAAACTAAAATGAGCTCTAACATGGAAATTAAGCGTTTCCGGACACATGTCCACATAACATCTTTTCTTTATTTGTGTATGAGGAATGTTTCCTGAAAGTTTGGCCGTACCTTTTTGTAACACCCTGTATATCTGAGACCGAAATTATCTTGCGATTTTCTCAGTAACGCTTGAGAAGTACGCGCTACTGCTTACACATTTTGTTGTCCTCAGAGTACTACGAGTGTACGAATTTTGCAGTAAATCCGCCTTCCAAACATCGTAGCCTCCCCTTGTGAGTGGTACCGTTTGTTTAACGTCAAACGTACATCTTAGGCACTGTTGTATGATTCATTTGCGATTTGTAGTCTACCAGTATTAAACTATGATGCTTAGAGCGCCATCTATGCTAGATTTCGTAACTATTTTCCTTCTGCCATTGCAATTTGACGTCATTCTGACCAGCGGTGTCAATTCCACAGCCGTTCGGAAGTTTATTAAAATCGCCCTCTACATCAGCTGATGCTGCAGGAAGTAGGAGATATGTGGCCCTAGATATAGCAGATATGGAAAACCTATTAGCACTGGGCAAGTAGAGGATATCTAGGAGGCGTTCACGAAGTTTCCGTCTGAGCGCGTTGCTCCAGCATATATGCAACGCAGCGCGACTTCGATGCCGGTATGTAAGCACCGACACGTACTCAACGCAGCGCTGTGGCGTTCGTGTGTTTGCGACGTGTGCGCTCCAAATGCGGAACCGTAAACAATGGCGACATCTTTACCAACTGCATCGAAACAGCGCCGGAGTAACGCTAATTCTCTTCCTTGCTTCAGACCGGTAGACATCCGTGTAGCATTCACCTCACGCTACATGAGGAGAACCCTACGTCACAGTGACGTAACGCTACGTCATCGTGACGTAAATAACCTAAATCGACTACGTGAGTACGTATATCCATCTTTGGAGTTGTACCACAGATGTTGCACCGATGACGTGAGAGCGAAATATAAACAGACTTGTACAAACAAAGAGACAGTAGTTGTGTGCTACGCTCATCCCAGGTGAATTAGATATTAAGGTGTAATCCCAATTATTTTGTATCTTATGGAGTGTTTCTTGAACGTAATGAAAGTCTGAACGAAGGTACCATAACAACAACGAAAGTCAAAAATAGCGTCGAGTCATTTTTTTTTTAAATCCGATTAATTGTGCATAAATCATATGGATAGAAACGTGAAAGACATAGGAAGTGTTTCGTCTTTTTATTAAAGCCAATAGATTCTACATAATTCTTCTGGGCAGAAATTAATGTAGCTCCGACGGTAATTCCGAATGTTGCTGGACTTTTTATTTTTGCCTTCATGTTTTAGATCAATTCAGGCACCTTTGCTCCTCAAAAATGAATTATTGCTGATGATTATAATGTACTGAGCTGTTTATAACACACGTTACTATTTTTATTTATTCTGCGAAAAAAAAAAAGATATGCAAGTCACATTTACCAGCAACTGAAAGCAGTGACTCCTGTTCCCTTTCTCAGCTACTTTTTGTACGACTCTTAGGCAATATGGAAATAGCTATAGTAATCATGCCAAACACCACCAAAATTTATACCGTGTATATTGACACCCCCCATGAACCATGGACCTTGCCGTTGGTGGGGAGGCTTGCGTGCCTCAGCGATACAGATGGCCGTACCGTAGGTGCAACCACAACGGAGGGGTATCTGTTGAGAGGCCAGACAAACATGTGGTTCCTGAAGAGGGGCAGCAGCCTTTTCAGTAGTTGCAGGGGCAACAGTCTGGATGATTGACTGGTCTGGCCTTGTAACATTAACCAAAACGGCCTTGCTGTGCTGGTACTGCGAACGGCTGAAAGCAAGGGGAAACTACAGCCGTAATTTTTCCCGAGGACATGCAGCTCTACTGTATGATTAAATGATGATGGCGTCCTCTTGGGTAACATATTCCGGAGGTAAAATAGTCCCCCATTCGGATCTCCGGGCGGGGACTACTCAAGAGGACGTCGTTATCAGGAGAAAGAAAACTGGCGTTCTACGGATCGGAGCGTGGAATGTCAGATCCCTTAATCGGGCAGGTAGGTTAGAAAATTTGAAAAGGGAAATGGATAGGTTAAAGTTAGATATAGTGGGAATTAGTGAAGTTCGGTGGCAGGAGGAACAAGACTTTTGGTCAGGTGATTACAGGGTTATAAATACAAAATCAAATAGGGGTAATGCAGGAGTAGGTTTAATAATGAATAAAAAAATAGGAGTGCGGGTTAGCTACTACAAACAGCATAGTGAACGCATTATTGTGGCCAAGATAGACACAAAGCCCATGCCTACTACAGTATTACAAGTTTATATGCCAACTAGCTCTGCAGATGATGAAGAAATAGATGAAATGTATGACGAGATAAAAGAAATTATTCAGGTAGTGAAGGGTGACGAAAATTTAATAGTCATGGGTGACTGGAATTCGTCAGTAGGAAAAGGGAGAGAAGGAAACATAGTAGGTGAATATGGATTGGGGGGAAGGAATGAAAGAGGAAGCCGCCTTGTAGAATTTTGCACAGAGCATAACTTAATCATAGCTAACACTTGGTTCAAGAATCATGAAAGGAGGCTGTATACATGGAAGAAGCCAGGAGATACTGACAGGTTTCAGATAGATTATATAATGGTAAGACAGAGATTTAGGAACCAGGTTTTAAATTGTAAGACATTTCCTGGGGCAAATGTGGATTCTGACCACAATCTATTGGTTATGAACTGCAGATTGAAACTGAAGAAACTGCAAAAAGGTGGGAATTTAAGGAGATGGGACCTGGATAAACTGAAAGAACCAGAGGTTGTAGAGAGTTTCAGGGAGAGCATAAGGGGACAATTGACAGGAATGGGGGAAAGAAATACAGTAGAAGAAGAATGGGTAGCTCTGAGGGATGAAGTGGTGAAGGCAGCAGACGATCAAGTAGGTAAAAAGACGAGGGCTAATAGAAATCCTTGGGTAACAGAAGAAATATTGAATTTAATTGATGAAAGGAGAAAATATAAAAATGCAGTAAATGAAGCAGGCAAAAAGGAATACAAAAGTCTCAAAAATGAAATCGACAGGAAGTGCAAAATGGCTAAGCAGGGATGGCTAGAGGACAAATGCAAGGATGTAGAGGCTTGTCTCACTAGGGGTAAGATAGATACTGCCTACAGGAAAATTAAAGAGACCTTTGGAGAGAAGAGAACCACTTGTATGAATATCAAGAGCTCAGATGGAAACCCAGTTCTATGCAAAGAAGGGAAGGCAGAAAGGTGGAAGGAGTATATAGAGGGTTTATACAAGGGAGATGTACTCGAGGACAATATTATGGAAATGGAAGAGGATGTAGATGAAGACGAAATGGGAGATAAGATACTGCGTGAAGAGTTTGACAGAGCACTGAAAGACCTGAGTCGAAACAAGGCCCCGGGAGTAGACAACATTCCACTAGAACTACTGATGGCCTCGGGAGAGCCAGTCATGACAAAACTCTACCATCTAGTGAGCACGATGTATGAGACAGGTGAAATACCCTCAGACTTCAAGAAGAATATAATAATTCCAATACCAAAGAAAGCAAGTGTTGACAGATGTGAAAATTACCGAACTATCAGTTTAATAAGTCACAGCTGCAAAATACTAACGCGAATTCTTTACAGACGAATGGAAAAACTGGTAGAAGCCGACCTCGGGGAAGATCAGTTTGGATTCCGTAGAAATGTTGGAACACGTGAGGCAATACTGACCTTACGACCTATCTTGGAAGAAAGATTAAGAAAAGGCAAACCTACGTTTCTAGCATTTGTAGACTTAGAGAAAGCTTTTGACAATGTTGACTGGAATACTCTCTTTCAAATTCTGAAGGTGGCAGGGGTAAAATACAGGGAGCGAAAGGCTATTTACAATTTGTACAGAAACCAGATGGCAGTTATAAGAGTCGAGGGGCATGAAAGGGAAGCAGTGGTTGGGAAAGGAGTGAGACAGGGTTGTAGCCTCTCCCCGATGTTATTCAATCTGTATATTGAGCAAGCAGTAAAGGAAACAAAAGAAAAGTTCGGAGTAGGTATTAAAATTCATGGAGAAGAAATAAAAACTTTGAGGTTCGCCGATGACATCGTAATTCTGTCAGAGACAGCAAAGGACTTGGAAGAGCAGTTGAACGGAATGGACAATGTCTTGAAAGGAGGATATAAGATGAACATCAACAAAAGCAAAACGAGGATAATGGAATGTAGTCAAATTAAGTCGGGTGATGCTGAGGGAATTAGATTAGGAAATGAGACACTTAAAGTAGTAAAGGAGTTTTGCTATTTAGGGAGTAAAATAACCGATGATGGTCGAAGTAGAGAGGATATAAAATGTAGACTGGCAATGGCAAGGAAAGCGTTTCTCAAGAAGAGAAATTTGTTAACATCGAGTATAGATTTAGGTGTCAGGAAGTCGTTTCTGAAAGTATTTGTATGGAGTGTAGCCATGTATGGAAGTGAGACATGGACGATAACTAGTTTGGACAAGAAGAGAATAGAAGCTTTCGAAATGTGGTGCTACAGAAGAATGCTGAAGATAAGGTGGGTAGATCACGTAACTAAGGAGGAGGTATTGAATAGGATTGGGGAGAAGAGAAGTTTGTGGCACAACTTGACTAAAAGAAGGGATCGGTTGATAGGACATGTTTTGAGGCATCAAGGGATCACAACTTTAGCATTGGAGGGCAGCGTGGAGGGTAAAAATCGTAGAGGGAGACCAAGAGATCAATACACTAAGCAGATTCAGAAGGATGTAGGTTGCAGTAGGTACTGGGAGATGAAGAAGCTTGCACAGGATAGAGTAGCATGGAGAGCTGCATCAAACCAGTCTCAGGACTGAAGACCACAACAACAACATTGACACAGTAAACAAACACAATATTCCACTACCGCGTATGAAACATCGCTTGGTGCTGGTAAAAACAAAGGGCTGTTGAGATTATTTTTGTGAAGTAGCTCATCCATTGTGACAGTGTTCAACATCATTTGGCAACTACCAGGAAACCTTATTTTTTTTATTTTTGATACTGCTTAAATATTACAATGCGAGTAACAGTTATTGACGAAATATCATTGTTTTATCACAGTATACAGCGTACAAAGAAAAATAATGACGTGTGTTATAAACAGATCGGGGAATACCAGGGAGGTTTTAGAAAGGGTAGATCACGTTCGGAATAAATACTAAACCTCAAAAACATTATGACATACCAAAAATCAAGGGCAAAGACGTACGTAATTTCCTTCATTGATTTCGGAAAAGCATATGATTCGATTGACAGAGAATCTCTATTATCAGTCCTGGAAGAAAACAACTAATGTTATAAAAGCGACCGTTACAAATACATTTTCGAAAGTTAAATTTATGGGCGACTTATCGGAATCCTTTGAAATAAAACGGCAGTGCGACAGGGGGATGGGCTCTCGCCGTTGCTGTTCAATTGTGCGGTTGAGAAGGTAGTCAGAGAATGGAACAGAAATATTAATAGTGGTATAAGACTGGGTTGCAAAAAGAAGAACCTTAAAGTAAACTGCATTGCTTTTGCAGATGATATGGCCCTGTTTGCTGAAACAATGGAAGAAGCACAGGAGCAAATCCTTGAACTACAGTAACAAGCAGCTAAAATTGGTCTTCACATCTCCTTTGAAAAAACTAAGATATTGACAAACATCAAGCACTCATGTAAATACCTCGAAGTTCAAGTCAGAAGATTGAAATAGTAAAAAAATTATCTCGGAGAATGGATCAGTTGGAATGCTGGGGAAAGCCATGGAAACCAGAAAAGAAAAATTGAATTGGCCTTCCAACTAACAAAAAATACATACAACAAA
Organism: Schistocerca nitens; assembly: GCF_023898315.1. NCBI lineage: Eukaryota > Metazoa > Arthropoda > Insecta > Orthoptera > Acrididae > Schistocerca > Schistocerca nitens. The sequence continues at coordinate 208,963,588 of NC_064624.1, forward strand.
AAATACCTTCCATGGGGGTCCAGAATTACACATTACAAAACAGTCATTAAGCCAGAAGCACTGTATGCGGCAGGAACAGTTAACAATTTCGAAGGACAAATGGAGAAACTTGAGCTGAAGGAAAGAAAGTTTTTAAGAGAAATTATTGGGCCAAAATTTCAAGACAATAACATTATATACATCAAAAATGAAACTCTCTACAAGAAAAGTGAAAAACTTTCAGATTCTATGCGAAAAAGGAGAATAAATTTTTATGGTCATCTTCTCAGGATGAATTCCAACAGATTAAGTAAAGAAATCTTTGACTAATTCCGTATCCGGAAAACGAAACTGAAGTGGTTTAAAGAAACTGAGAAAGACCTAGTAGAATTAAAGATTTCAGAAAATTCACTTATTGATCGAACAGCTAAATTAATTACTAAAGATGAAAACATAAGGTTCCAAGAGAAATCCGCACAAAAATCCAAACCCTTCATCTCGGAAAAAAGAGAGGTGAAGGTGAAGAAGATCAGAAAGAATGAAGAAATACTGGGCCCTAAGGAAAGAACAACGCACAAAGAAATGATTGATCCAGCGTACCCCAAAGAGGGTGAAACGAAAGAAACAGATCAGTACATTATAACCATCAGCAACAATTCATTTCTGAGAAGCGAAAGTGTCCGAATTGATCTACAACTTTAAGGCAAAATTAAAATTGCAGCAACATTCGGAATTAACGTTGGAACCACATTAAACTTCTCGGTTTAACGTTTCTCGCCAGAAGAATAATGTACTATCCACTGGCTTTTATAAAAATACGAAACACAGAAAACTGCTCCCTGTTCACGTTTCCATCCACATGATTGATGCACAATTAATCTGATTTTTTAAAAAATGACTGCTCACTTTTTTTACTTTCGTTGTTATTATTATGGTTGCTTCGTTCAGGTTTGAGTACGTCACGGTGACGTAGCGTTACGTCACGTCACTATGACGTAGAGTCCGGGTCGTCCTCACGCAGCGTGAGATGAATGCTACCCTCCATCGGAAAATGAAAAACGTGTACGAGGCAACGAATACCGCGGCTGTGCAATGGCGCGTCTGATTGCGCGCTGGTCTTTTTCGAAGAACTTGCTGTCTCCATTACTGGAGAAGGATACTGAGCAACGCCGGCTAAATTACGGCGCGTAATTTGATGGCCAGACGGGCGGGAAAACTGCGGCAAGCTGTGCTTCATGATGTACCAAGTTGTAAGGAGTGTGTCAGAACTCTCCATCACATCGAAAACAATGTATCCAACTTAACGCTCTTCTTTGCATTTCTGTAAGCACTCAGATATCGATAGTAACAATCTGAGGGAGAAACATTGTGAGACGACGTCTGACTGCGAGAGTGGACGGCGTTGCCGAGTTACCGGAATTTCCGCCGAATTTGACGGCTTTTACACACCGCCAGCGGATTTCTTAACGGATTTGTGGATTTATGTCTGCAACAATATTTTTCCGTTTGATTAATTCTTTCCATTATACAATCTGAAACTATATTTAGCGCGGAAAATCCTAAACGGGCAACAATACGGCTCCAGCTAACTCTTAGTAATCATACTCTGATACAGTGTTTCCCCAGCGTTAACACAACAATCCTTTCCAGTCTTAGTTCTTTGCTTGTAGCATTGCAGCCGCAAGTTACCGTGGACCGAAGTCTGTACAGCGCATAGCGTTTAATTGTGAATGTTTATGGCGCAGTTAATCGCGCTGTAACCAGTGATTTTCTGTACTTTATTACCTGTCTCATCAAAATGTCGAAGCAAAACGACAAAAAATACATTCCAAAGTTTAGAAAAGAGAGGCTTAGCAACAAACAATTGGAAGACTTCTAGCGTGCGATGTCGATTTTGCCAGTGCAATTTAAATTCGCGTCTGTCTGATTAGCATGGAGAGCTGCATTAAACTAGTCTCAGGGCTGAAGAACACAACAACAACGGATTTACTGAATCATTCAAAAAGCAAAAAGCCTGTAAAAGCTGCGGCTCCTAAACGACGTTGTTTTACTAATAAGCGCGCTCGCAAGGAGAATTATTGTAGGAGAGTATAGAGACGATCTTTTAAAAGCAGATGTTAGCATATACAAGTCGCCAAAAATATACTTAGGTCATGAAGTCTAAGTCTTACTGGAGGATATGAATACTTCTAAACAAAATTTCATCTGAGGTTGAGAATGCCTTAAGGAAAAGAAGTGAACACTTTGTTTCCCTTTCTTCTGGGCTGCAACGCTGCTTGCCTCAAAATGTGGAAGTGTTGCAAAAAGTATCAAAGAGAATGCTTGAGAGTGATGAAAGAACCCGTAGCACTGCTGGCTAAGGAAATAGCCTTGTGAGACAGTACAGTAACAGAAATTAATTTTCAGTGGTCCGAGCTCACTACTGTCCAATGGAAACAAATCAACACTAGTGCGGCGTTCTAGAATGAAATTAGGTCATACACAGATGCCAGCCGCTTAAATCCTTTCCGAGAACTCGGATATCTGGAGATTATGCTTTCGGTTTTACCATGGTCCAATCCACAGGTGGAGAGGGCGCTTTTAGCCAACTAAATTTCATGAAAACGTCTCTCCGGAACAGACTAACTACTACTATAGCGAACGCCATAATTACAAAAAGAGCTCGTCTTAATCGTCTTGCTAAGTGCTGTCACGATCACGAGCTGCCGGAGAATGTTCTCCAAGAAATCGGCACTGTGAGACCATAGGCTCCAGGGATATCTTCACTGGACACGGAGATCTAGCGCTGACTTTGATCTTCACCTCAGAGTTAGATTTATGAAGAGCTGTGTGTGGTCAGTGTTTTTGTATGGCGTGGGAAGTTGGACGCTGAAGGCCAACACCGTGAACAAGTTGGAAGTATTCGAGATGTGGTTACATCGAAGAATACTTAAAATTCCGTGGACAGAAGGGAAAACAAATGAAGAGATCTTGAGAGTAGTAAGAGAGACCGCGAACTGCTAACCACAACAAAACCTAAGAAAACAGCTTACTCAGACCATGTGATACGTTTAATTTCATATCACCTTCTTAAAGTGGTACTCGAGGGGAAGAGTTAAGGCGAAAGAGGAAGTGGCAGCAGAAAAAATTTCATGGATCCGCAACATTAGACAGGAATAAGAAACGCTGGCGACTTTATGCAGGCAGGAAGAGTGAAAGACAAGACTGCGCAAATGTGATCGCCAACATCGATTACTGGCTGTGCAGTAGAAGGAAGGAACAAAGGAAGGGAGGGAGAAGGAAGGAAGAAAGAAGAAGAAGAAGAAAGGAAAGAAGAAAGGAAAGAAGAAAGGAAAGAAGGAAGGAGGAAAGGAAAGAAGGAAGGAGGAAAGGAAGGAAGGAAGGAGGAAAGGAAGGAAGGAAGGAAGGAGGAAAGGAAGGAAGGAAGGAGGAAAGGAAGGAAGGAAGGAGGAAAGGAAGGAAGGAAGGAGGAAAGGAAGGAAGGAAGGAGGAAAGGAAGGAAGGAAGGAGGAAAGGAAGGAAGGAAGGAGGAAGAGGTGGAAGGTTGGTTCATTTGGGGGACAGGACCAGACAGTGACGTCATTGGTCCCATCGGATTAGGTAAGGATGGGGAAGGAAGTCGGCTGTGTCCTTTCACGGGAAACATCCCGGCATTTGCCCGAAGCGGTTTCGGGAAATCACGGAATACCTAAATCAGGATGGTCGCACGCGGGTTTGGGGCGTAGTCCTCCAGTATACGGGTCCAATGGGGCACGTCGCTTGGTAGTTAAGAGGGAGTTCTTTCCGAAGGCTTTCGTCTAGATCAGGGCCTCCCGAAGTTTTTCTGGTAGAATCCGACCATGGAAGAGTTTGCGAATGCTCGTGCTTTGCTGGAGAACGTTTACTATTTTAACGGTTAAAAATCTTGTTAAAAATTAGGCACAGTTGTTTTATTCAGTGATTAATTTTATATCGTAACCAGTGCCACCGAAAGACGTAAGTGCAAACAAGGCCCCTGGAGCAGACGACATTCCGTATGAAGTAGTGAGAGGCTTGGGAGAGCCAGCCGTCACAAAACTCTACCATGTGGTGGGCAAGATGTGTGAGACAGGCCAAGTGCCCCTCAACCTTTACGAAGAGTTTAAGAACTCCAGTTCCAAGGGAAGCAGCTGCTGACAAGTGTGAAAATTACCCAACTACGAGTTTATAAGTCATGGTTGCAAAGTACTAACACGAATTCTTTACAGTCAAGTCCAAAAGCTGGTAGCCGGCCGCGGTGGTCTAGCGGTTCTAGGCGCGCAGTCAGGAACCGCGCGACCGCTACCGTCGCAGTGTTCGAATCCTGCCTCGGGCATGGATGTGTGTGATGTCCTTAGGTTAGTTAGGTTTAAGTAGTTCTAAGTTCTAGGGGACTGATGACCACAGATGTTAAGTCCCATTGTGCTCAGAGCCATTTGAATTTAAACCAAAAGCTGGTAGGAGGCAACCTCGGGGAAGACCAGTTTGAATTCCGAAGAAATATTGGAACACGCGAGACAGTACTGACTACGATTTATCTTAGAACATACGTTAAGAAATGCAAACCTACGTTTCTAGTGTTTGTAGACCAAGAGAAAACTTTTGACGATGTTGACTCGAATATTCTCTTTGAAATTCTGAAGGTGGCACGGGTCAAATACATGGAGTGAAAGGCAATTTGCACAGAAACCAGACTGCAGTTATAAGACCTGAGGGACACGAAAGGGAAGCAGTGGTTGGGAAGGGAGTGAGACAGGGTTCTAACCGATCCACAACGTTATTCAAGCTGTATTTCAGCAAGCACCGAAAGAAACAAAACGAAAATCTGGAGTAGGAACTAAAATCCATGGAGAACAAAGAAAAACATTGAGGTTTGCGGACGACATTGTAATTCTGTCGGAGACAGCGAAAGACTTGTAAGAGCAGTTAAATGGAATGGATAACGTCTTGAGAGGAGGATATAACATGAACAACAACAATAGCAAAACAAGGATTATGGAACTTAGTTGAGTTGGATCAGATGATGCCAAGGGAATTAGATTAAGAAATGAGCACTTCAAGTAGTAGGTGAGATTTGCTATTTGCGGACGAAGTAATTCATGGTCGAAGTAGAGAGGATAGAAAATGTAGAGTGGCTATGGCAAGAAAAGCGTTTCTGAAGAATATTAATTTGTTAACATCTATTTAAGTGTCAGGAAGTCTTTCCTGAAAACATTTGTATGGAGTGTAGCCATGTATGGAAGCGAAATATGGACGATAAATAGTTTCGACAAGAAGTGAACAGAAGCTATGGATATCTGGTTCTACAGAATAATGCTGAAGATTAGATGGGTAGAAAACTAATGAGGAGGCACTAAAGAGAATTGGGGAGAAGAGGAATTTTTTATACAGCTTGAGTAGAAGAAGGGATCAGTTGGTAGGACATGTTCTGAGGCATCAAGGGATCACAAATTTAGTACTGGAGGGCAGTGTGGAGGGTAAAAATCGTAGAGGGAGACCAAGAGATGAATAGACGAAGCAGATTCAGAACGATGTAGGCTGCAGTAGGTACTGGGAGATGAAAAAGCGCGCGCGCGCACGCACACACACACACACACACACACACACACACACACACACACACACACACACACACACACACACACACACACTAACAATCTTTGTAAAATTAAAGAAATAATTACTAGCGTTAAAATGTCGAAACACAACGCCATGTTATAAACAGTTTCTCGTGGACCACTTACTGACGTTCCATCGAACAAACACCACTGTTTGGTGGAACACAGTGTGGGAAATGTTAGTTTAGACTGAAGCCCTGTACTGAAGTCAAATGAGGACGATAAGCAGCTCAGAGAAAAAGAGAACAGAAAGTTTTTAACTGCGGTGCTAAGGAAGAAAGCTGAAAATCAGAGGGATAGCTGAGGGGCACTGCATAGAACTGGAGAGAAAGAGGAAATTTAGGGCGTATTTTGACTACGAGAAGGCATCGCTTAATACGATACGCCTTACGCATCAAACTATCGTCACTTTGGTAGTGGAGCGAAGTGTGTAAGGTTAAAGGTTAAAGGTTGAGCTGTGGAGGGGAAGCACGGCCCCATTGTCCCGCTGAGCTGCTACCACGCCAACTCTGACGACAGGTTGGATGCCTACCTTCCCGGTGGCAGGCGGCGCTGTCAAATGACGCGTGGCACCGAACGCTAAGGAGCGCGGACATGGCGTAAAATTCCTGCCTCTACAGTTGTCTTATTCAGGAATAAGAAGCTCTTTTCGGAGCAGCTGGGAAGGGAGCGGCGGGAAGGTGTAGTGTGGTGTAAGGTACTGGTGACAGACGGTTTGCTCCGTAGGAGTATCCTGAGAAAAAGACCGCCTAAATTGTGGTCCTTCTCCGCGATTGGCTGCTGCGTTCCTGAGTTGCGCACCGAAATGTTAATTTTCTAATATTGTTGTTCTTGTTTTTGTTGTGGTCTTCAGTACTGAGACTGGTTTGAAGCAGCTCTCCATGCTACTCTATCCTGTGCAAGCTTCTTCATCTCCCAGTACCTACTGCAACCTACATCCTTCTGAATCTGCTTAGTGTATTCATCTCTTGGTCTCCCTCTACGATTTTTACCCTCCAATACTAAATTGGTGATCCTTGATGCCTCAGAACATGTCCTACCCACCGATCCCTTCTTCTAGTCAAGTTGTGCCACAAACTCCTCCAAAATTCTATATTCTATTCAGTACCTCCTCATTACTTATGTGATCGACCCATCTGATCTTCAGCATTCTTCTGTATCACCACATTTCGAAAGCTATTTTTTTCTCTCCAATCTATTTATCGTCCATGTTTCACTCCCATACATCGCTACACTCCATACAAATACTTTCAGAAATGACTTCCTGACACTTAAATCTATACTCGATGTTAACAAATTTCTCTTCTTCATAAACGATTTCGTTGCCATTGCCAATCTACATTTTATATCCCCTCTACTTCGACCATAATCTGTTATTTTGCTCCCCGAACAGCAAAACTCCTTTACTACTTTAAGTGTCTCATTTCCTAATCTAATTCCCTCAGCATCACCCGCCTTAATTCGACCACATTCCATTATCCTCGTTTTGCTTTTCTTTATGTTCATCTTATATCCGCCTTTCAAGACAATGTCCATTCCATTCAACTGTTCTTCTAAGTTCTTTGCGATCCTCGAAGTTTTTATTTCTTCTTCATGGATTTTAATACCTACTCCGAATTTTTCTTTTGTTTCCATCACTACTTGGTCAATATACAGACAGAATAACATCGGGGAGAGGCTACAACCCTTTCTCACTCCCTTCCCAACCACTGCTTCCCTTTCGTGTCCCTCAACTGCCATCTGCTTTCTGTACAAATTGTAAATAGCCTTTCGCTCCCTGTATTTTACCCCCGTCACCTTCATAACTTGAAAGAGTATTCCAGTCAACATTGTCAAAAGCTTTCTGTAAGTCTACAAATGCTAGAAACGTAGGTTTGCCTTTCCTTAATCTTTCTTCTAAGATAAGTCGTAAGGTCAGTATTGCCTCACGTGTTCCAACATTTCTACGGAATCCAAACTCATCTTCCCCGAGGTCAGTTTCTACCAGTTTTTCCATTCGTCTGTAAAGAATTCGCGTTAGTATTTTGCAGCTGTGGCTTATTAAACTGATAGTTCGGTAATTTTCACATCTGTCAACACCTGCTTTCTTTGGGATTGGAAGGCACTCTAATTACGAAGGATGTTGAGCCAGTGTTGTCGCACTTAGAATGCCATCGCTGCCGTCGATTATTGGGTGACCATCTTTGCGTTCCGCGATTCAGGCCGGTGGTCGGGTGGTTAACGGAGACAAAAGAGACAGCGGAGTGGAGATTCGCAGCGTCGGAGGTGGCTTGTTGACGTTTACCGTGAGGCCTGTGGTACGACGCCTGACGCTATGGGTAGGGTCAGAGAGAGATGCCGGCAGAGACTTGATTGGAGCTCGGGTTTGGCATCGCGGTGATGCACTGTTGTGTTTTGGGGCTTTCCTCCTGCGAGAACATGTATAGGTTCTTGCTACTGGCCACTGAAATTGAGGTGTGTCTATAGCGTGACGGAGGAAACGTGTGACGCTCGCCGCTGTTGCATGTGAAAACGCTTCTTCTGCCTTGTGTCTGTGCAGGAAATTATGTGAAATAAGTAGCTGATACCACGGCGACGTCTTGCTCTGACGCATTGTTGAATATATTTCGGAATTACGGAATGGTGAAGACATCCCACGCGTAAAGCAAATGAAGGCATTCGCGCCATACTAAGGTACTGTTTTATTCTGCTTAAATCCGTGTCAACTGTATGTGCATTTATATGCCCTTCTTTAGTTGCAGAAGTTATAGAAGTGTGTAAACAGAGAGCTGTGTGTAAAGGGATGTAAAGTTGAGACCCTTCCAATAAGTGAATAAACTAACTCTGTATTACTAAAGGTGCCTTTCCATACCAGACCCTACCTTGGGTAATAAGTGGTATTCGGAGGTTGTCATGGTACTGTAAGTAATTATTATACACAAAACCGTTTATTCTGATTATACTAAATTGGAGATGTAAGGTCGACTGTGAGCCGCTGTGAATTACTATTGTCTCCTCTGTGTGGCAGACTAGCATTGTCAGTGGCTTCAATCATTATTCCCGTCATATTTCGAGTTTTGTATTCGCGGGTTTGCTTAAGCTGACACTGTTTAGTTTTAAGACCTTTAAACAGCCTACTCAAACTGAGTATTCTATGAGCTCAAGACTATATTCTATTACGTGGTACCTTGGCTCGTTATAGGTTAGAAGTACGTTACGTGTTCACAGAATGAGATTTTCACTCTGCAGCAGAGTGTGCGCTGATATGAGACTTCCTGGCAGATTAAAACTGTGTGCCGGACCGAGACTCGAACTCGGGACCTTTGCCTTTCGCGGGCAAGTGCTGTACCAACTGAGCTACCCAAGCACGACTCACGCCCCGTCCTCACAGCTTTACTTCTGCCAGTACCTCGTCTCCTACCTTCCAAACTTAACAGGGGCTCTCCTGCGAACCTTGCAGAACTAGCACTCCTGAAAGAAAGGATATTGCGGAGACATGGCTTAGCCACAGCCTGGGGGATGTTCCCAGAGCTCTTGCCCGCGAAAGGGAAAAGGTCCCGAGTTGGAGTCTCGGTCCGGCACATAGTTTTAATCTGCCAGGAAGTTTCGTATTTTACGTGTTATTAATATTCTGCTGTCTGCTTCGTCTAAAGAGGAGCTGGTTCTGTGAAGTAGTTGTTTATATTTTATTAGTGTGTTACGCGTTGTGCCTTTCCATGTTAATTGTTTTTAAGAAGCTACAGACGACTCTGTATGTTGCAGGTAGGTGGAACGGACGCATTCACGGGGGTCGCGTCCTGACGGGGTAGATAGCGGCCCTTTTTACTACGGCACATCCGGCTGCCCTCCTTCAGTACATTTGTCTCGCTTATATCGTTACTACGTTTGTCGAGTGGAGTTAAGGCTTGCTACAATCACCTTATACGTTGAATTTAAGTATCTCCCCTGCAGGGCGCGAACCTTCGTGGACATAGTCGTATTCTGATCTGTAAAGATTCATTTGTTCAAAAGGCTGTGAGCAGTATGGGACTTAACATCTTAGGTCCTCAGTCCCCTAGAACTTAGAACTACTTAAACCTAACTAACCTAAGGACATCAGACACATCCATGCCCGAGGCAGGATTCGAACCTGCGACCGTAGCGGTCGCGCGGTTCCAGACTGTAGCGCCTAGAACCGCTCGGCCACCGCGGCCGGCTCCATGAAATGTCGAATTTTTGCTCACTGTTTTTCTCAATTATCGTGGCGCAGTGGATAGTGAATTTTTACCTCAAGGTGGTACTGTCAATAAGGAGTATTACCTTGATGTTATGCGCAGTCTGCGCGAAGCAATAGACAAAAAAAGTCCAGAATTGTGGGTAAACAATTAATGGCTTTTGCATCACAACGCACTTGCTCATTCATCGTTGGTTGGGAAAGATTTTTTGGCCAAAAGCCGGCCAAAGTGGCCGTGCGGTTAAAGGCGCTGCAGTCTGGAACCGCAAGATCGCTACGGTCGCAGGTTCGAATTCTGCCTCGGGCATGGATGTTTGTGATGTCCTTAGGTTAGTTAGGTTTAAGTAGTTCTAAGTTCTAGGGGACTAATGACCTCAGCAGTTGAGTCCCATAGTGCTCAGAGCCATTTGAACCATTTTTGGCCAAAAACAACACGATTACCACGCCTCGGCCACCATATTCGCCCCCAGCGACTTTTTCCTGTTCCCAAAACTGAAGAGCCCTTTGAAAGGACTAAGATTTTAAACGAGTGCGCAAATAAAAGGTGCATCGCTGCAAATAATCGAGGCTGTACCGAAGAGTGCTTGTGAGAAGTGTTTCGAGGATTGGAATAAGCGTTGGTGCAAGTGTATTGTATCTGAGGGGGAATTACTTTCAAGGGGACTACATGAATATTGATGAATAAAGTAATTTTTTTTCACAAAAATGTAGTCACCTTCCGTTTTCAACACACCTCCTCTGTTTGGAAAACAACATTCTACAGTGAAACCCCGTTGCAAATTAAAACTGTGTGCCGGACCGAGACTCGAACTCGGGATCTTTACCTTCCCCAGGCAAGTGCTCTACTGGCGGAAGTGAAGCTGTGAGGACGGGTCGTGAGTCGTGCTGGGGTGTAGCTCAGTCGGTAGAGCACTTGCCCGCCTAAGGCAGAAGTTCCGAGTTGGAGTCTCGGTCCGGCACACAGCTTTAATCTGCCAGGAAGTTTCATATCAGCGCACACTACGCTGCTGTCATTCTAGAGACGTTGTACGGTAGTGATAGCTGATAAGAAATAAGAAGTTTCTCTGCGGAATCGATGAAGAGAGGAACGTAAGGAATGGGCACTATGACAGGACACGCGTAAAGACTTTAGGGAATAACTTGCATGGTGCCAGACGGGGGGGGGGGGGGGGGGGTGTAGACGGCAAAACTGGCAGTGTAGTTTACTTGTTTAATCGCCATAGAAAGACATCGAATAAATTCCCGAGTCGCAAAGTTGTGAGTAAACACTTTAGTAAATTTATGACCATGCACTAAAATACACAACATGAAAAAGCTACACCGAAACGCCAAAGAAACTGGTATAGGCATGCGTATTCAAATACGGAGATATGTAAACAGGCAGAATACGGCACTGCGGTCGGCAACGTCCGTATAAGACAACAAGTGTCTGGGAGCAGGTGTTAGGTCGGCTACTGCTGCTGCATTGGCAGGTTATCATGATGAGGTACAACGTGGTACTCTAGTCGGCGCGCGACGGATGGGACACAGCGTCTCCGAGTTAGCGAGGAAGTGGCGATTTTCCCGTACGACCATTTGACGAGTGTACCGTGAATATCTGTAATTTAGTAAAACATCAAATCTCCGACATGGCTGTTGCCGGAGAAAGATCCGTAAGAACGGGACCAACGACGACTGAGGAGAATCTTTCAACATGACAGAAGTGCAACGCTTCCGCAAACTGCTGCAGATTCCAACGCTAGGCTATGAAGTGTCAGCGTGCGAACTATACAATGAAATATCATGGATATGGGCTTTCGGAGCCTAAGGCCCACACGCGTACCCTTGTTGACTGCACGACACAAAGCTTTACGCCTCGCCTGGGCCCGTCAACAACGACATTGGATGTTGATGTTTGAAAACATGTTGCCTGGTCGGACGAGTCTCGTTTCAAATTGTATCGAGAGCGGATGAACGTACGAGGGCAGCTCAATAAGTAATGCAACACATTTTTTTTCTCGGCCAATTTTGGTTGAAAAAACCGGAAATTTCTTGTGGAATATTTTCAAACATTCCCGCTTCGTCTCGTACAGTTTCATTGACTTCCGACAGGTGGCAGCGCTGTACGGAGCTGTTAAAATGGCGTCTGTAACGGATGTGCGTTGCAAACAACGGGCAGTGATCGAGTTTCTTTTGGCGGAAAACCAGGGCATCTCAGATATTC